>NC_091451.1:48705490-49006363 GCF_964237555.1 Oryctolagus cuniculus
GCCAGCACTGATCCCCCAAGACACAGAAGTCTGCATCTTCAGGGGATGGCTCCACCCCAAAGCTGAGGACTGGGGAGGAGAACCATGGCAAGTGGGGAAGTGACAGTCAGGACAGGGTCCAGCAGCAGGAGGGAGAGGACCTGGTGGAGGGGTGGGCTCTGCTGTGCAGGAGGGTAAGGACAGGTGGAAGGGCCACACTGCTGGGACCCAGTTCCTGCAGCAGAACACTGAGTCAGGAGCTCTGATCAGGTCTCCTTGCCCCAGGGACCCCCACACTGACCACCACTGAGTAAAACTAGCACAGGTGCCTGGGAGACGTGGAATGACATCGTCTCTGGGGAGTGCATCCAGTGATGACTCCCACCATGAGTGGATTCAACGTCAGGGCCTCATGGAGGAAGGTGAGGTCTCCAGTGCCCCTGAACAGGACCACACAGAATGCTGGGAGCAGCCTGTGGTGGTGGATGTGGTTTGTCCTCACAGCTTCAGTGCTGAGCATGGCCCCAACGTAACAGCACTGGCAGGGGGTGCACGGTCTGGATGTTTACAGAAATAGATTGTTCACTTCTGGGGAATCTGCTATGGAGGAGATCACAGTAGATCTCCTGGGTCCCCAGCTTCTGCACAGAGCACAGTGCTGCTAGAGTCAGTCCTGGTCTCGTCTGACGTCCTGTGTGGGGATGGGGTCCCTCCCATCCGTGTTCACAATAATAGAATGCCTGATGACTGCCATGCTGTTCACAATATTATGATGGCTGACGGCACAACATTCTCACTCTCTGATCCTGGACTTCCAGCCTCTACAGCTGTGAGCTCAATAAAACTTTTTGCTCCATACACCTCCTATCTTGGGTACTGCATGATGGTACTAACTAGAAAAGCCTCCCCGGGTGCCCAGAGCTCCCTCACGTCTCAGATGCTGGGGACCCCAGAGATGTCATTCATTCCTCCAGAAACGACTCCATTTTCTTCATGTGACGTCTTCCCGTGATACCAAAACTTCTGCTCAGTGATCGGTGTTAGGGACTGAAACATCCATCCAGATCGGAATGTAGGAAAGGTTTAGAGGACCACAAACCCCAATTTCCGGACCGGAGCCAGCGATTCACCTCCCACTGCATCTGGTCCTGGGTCTGAGTCTCTCGGTGCGTCTTGTGCGCCCCCTGGTGGAGCCACGTGCCCCAGCAGGGAGGTTTGTGTCTGGGTTCACGCTGAGGGCCTTCACTCTGTCTCTGGCACAGCAATACAAGCCCGAGTCTGCGGCTGTCAGACTGTTCAGTTGCAGGTAAACTGTGCTCTGGGCGTTATCGCTGGAGATAGTGAATCGGCCATTCGCCCAGCTCGCGTACCATGTGCTACCACCACTACTAATCCATCCGATCCACTCCAACCCCTTCCCTGGAGCCTGGCGGACCCAGCTCATGTAGTAGCTACTGATGGTGAATCCAAGGCTTTGCAGGAGAGTTTTAGGGATCCCCCAGGCTGGACCAGGCCTCCTCCGGACTCCACCAGCTGCTCCTGACACTGGACACCTGCAAACACAGACGTCTTGGTCAGGAAGCTGTCACTCACACTCTCTGTGTCTCTCACTCACATTCTCTCCCAGACTCAGTACCCCGTGTTCCCCATCATTACCTTTGAGCACAGTGACCAGGAGAAGCCAGCGCAGCCCAGTCTCCATGGTGAGCGTCTGTGTTGAGTGCGCTCACTGAGTGGACACCTGGGAGTCCTGGGGCTGGAGCTCCTGTGCCAGAGCTGCAGGGTGAGGACTGGGCTGGTTTTCATGGGCAGAGGGAGGCCCTATTTGCATGTGCTGCCCCTATATAGCAGGCCTGGGGTCAGATGCCTCAGACAGGACAGGGCCCAGGGAAGACGTGGGTGTCCTGGGGTTTTAAGGTGATGGCTATGATAGGATTCTGATCAAGTCAAATTTTACATTATTATTATTTTTAAAAAGTTGAAGGCGAATGCCTCATTTCACTTTAATATGTGTGTACTCTTAATATGCAGTGTTAGCAGTTTCATGTCCTTCATTTTTAAATCAACCGTTGGTTCATTATTAACTCTTCTAATGATATTGAAACAGTGACAGAGAGAGAAGGAGTGAGAGAAACATAAATGTTGAGACATCTAGGAGTTAGACTTTCTTTTTTTTTATCTTTTATTTAATGAATATAAATTTCCAAAGTACGACTCATGGGTTACAATGGCTTCCCCCCCATACCGTCCCTCCCACCCACTACCCTCCCCTTTCCCACTCCCTCTCCCCTTCCATCCACATCAAGATTCATTTTCGATTATCTTAATATACAGAAGATCAGCTTAGTATACCTTAAGTAAGTATTTCAACAGTTTGCTCCCACACAGAAACATAAAGTGAAAAATAATAGATGATTTTTTTAAATGATGATGAAATCAGATCAGACCTATTGTCATGTTTAATCCCAGTGAGAGTCAAGTTGGGAATTGATAATTTCTTTCTTTCTTTTTTTTTTTTTTTTTTTTTACAGAAGATCAGTTTAGTGTACATTAAGTAAAGATTTCAGTCGTTTGCACCCCCATAGAAACACAAAGTGAAGTATACTGTTTGAGTACTCGTTATAGCATTAAGCCTCAGTGTACAGCACGTTAAGGACAGAAATCCTACATGAGGAGTAAGTGCACAGTGACTCCTGTTGTTGACTTTACCAATTGACACTCCTGTTTATGGCATCAGTAATCTCCCTATGCACCAGTTATGAGTTTCCAAGGCTATGGAAGCCCCTTGAGTTCTCCGACTCTTATCTTGTTTAGACACGGTCATAGTCAAAGTGGAGGTTCTCTCCTCCCTTCAGAGAAAGGCACCTCCCTCTTTGAAGACCTGTTCTTTCCACTGGGATCTCACTCACAGAGATCTTTTTGCCAGAGTGTCTTGGCTTTCCATGCCTGAAATACTCTCATGGGCTTTTCAGCCAGATCCGAGTGCCTTTAGGGCTGATTCTGAGGCCAGAGTGCTATTTAGGACATCCTGGAGCAGAAAACTGTGTGTCCCACGTTGGCGGTAGGGTCTCATTCACTTGTAGGGTCATCTACAGTTTCCCGTGATGCATTATCAAGAAAGAGTATTGGAATCTGTTAGGCTGGGCTCAAGCAACACTCTGATGGGAACACGGGTGTCTCTAGTGGGTACTTAGCCAATTTTGTCCTAGTGCCTGCTGCACACTTTTAAACAGATGAAAGACTGCAAGTGGATTCGTTAACTATGATTTGTTTCTTTATTCATCCATTGCCTTAGTTTAAAACTGTTCCTGAACACAGAACACTGTATGCGTTAGTGGTGTGTAGTGTGCTATTGGAATCTGTGTCGTAGAAATGGGCACAGATCAACTCACTGTCATGCACATTTCCACCTCCTTTCCATCACTCTGTGTTGGGAGGCCTGGAGGCCTCAGTTCTAGTTATTTGTGGAACATGATCTGGGTTCTAGTGAACTGAGGCAACCCACTGAGGCACAGAGCATAATTATTCCTCCCTTTGAGTGGTGCTTTGTGCCCTGGTATCAGCCGTCCCCTGTTCCCCCCTCTTCCTCATGTCTAGTAATCATGACTCTGATTTGAGGTCAATCACTGGGTATGAAGTCACTGTGCTACAATTGACCTGCAGTCCTGCATTCAGGTAATGCAGCTTTTTTTTTTGAAAGGCAGAGTTAGACAGTGAGAGAGAGAGAGAGACAGAGAGAAAAGTCCTCCTTTTTCCGTTGTTTAACCCTCAATAGGCGCTGCGGGCAGCGAGTTGTGGCTGGTGCACCGCGCTGATCTGAAGCCAGGAGCCAGGTGCTTCTCCTGGTCTCCCATGTGGGTGCAGGGCCCAAGGACTTGGGCCATCCTCCACTGCACTCCCGGGCCACAGCAAAGAGCTGCACTGGAAGAGGACCAACCGGGAGAGCATCCGGCGCCCCGACCGGGACTAGAACCTGGGTGCCGAGCTGCAGGAGGAGGATTAGCCTATTGAGCAGTGGCGCTGGCCTCAGGTAATGCAGCTTTGATTACAATAGTTCAATCTGCAAAAAGCAAGTGTGCATAAAACAGTGAATGGATTCTTTCACATTTGGACATGGAATATTATTCAGTACTAAGAAGGAGGTCATTCTATCATTACAAAATCATGGGTCAGGCTGGAGCCTAATATGCTAAAAGAAATAATCCCGGTACATGTGGACACACAGTATGTGACATTAGTTATATATACAGTCCACAAGCTTGAACTCACAGAGGTAGGAAGTATAAAGGAGATCACTGTCTACCATGACCCAAGGGTTTGTCACCTTCCAGCCCTGTGGGAAACTGGGGCAAGTTCCAGGGTCCTGGTTTCTGGCTGAGCCATCCCAGCCTATACAGCCATTCAGGAAGGAAATCTGTGGAAGGAAGATTCTCTCTCCATCTGTTGGTCTCTTCCTCTCTTGCTATAACACTGCCTCTCAAACAAAATATATAGATATTAAAATAAATGAAAGATTAATTATCCATATCATTAGAAGCCTATATGCAAATGTTGAATAAACACAGACAAGTGAATCCCAAGGAAAGAAATCAATTGCTTAAATGCAGTGACTGATAAGGTGGTGACAGGAGCAGCACTGGAGTTAGCATGTGGGATTGCTACCTCCCGTGTCAGGTTCTTTAGTGCTGCATCCTAGTTTGGTTCTGGTGGCCATAGGTGAAGTTCCAAGTACTCCCTTTTGGAGACCTGGACAGAATTCTAAGCCCCTGGCTGTCACATGATCCAATGAAGCAGTTGTATCCCTCTGGGAATTGACCAGGAGTTAGAAGATCACTGTCAGTCTCAGTCTCTTTGTGGGTTTAGACAAATACATAAAGACAAATTTTAAAATACAATCTACAAATTTTAAATGTATATTATATCTATAATTTTAAGAAATGATATAAAAGCAAACATATAAAATGCGATAAATGTCAGATCATCATGTATGCACATTTTAGAAGCACAATGAGATGTCCCATCCTTCATGTTAGAATGAGTATTACCAGACAAGCCAGAGCTGACAATTCTTGTGAAGGAAGAGAGATGACCACTCTGGTTGCACAAGGCTGGAGTCAGGTAAATTAGTAAATCCATTATGGAAAGTCATCAAAAACTGAGACATACAGTTATCACAGGATCTTCAAACAGCATTTTGGGTAGCAGGAATGTGAAATCCCAGGGAGATGTGCATGGGATTCACAGTCTCCATAGAAAATACAACTGCAGTTCCATGTGCAATTAAAGCAGCGTCATTCACGAGTGTTCACACATATAATCCAGTGAAATTTTCTTAGAAGAAGGAATCAATAATGGAAGAAAAGGGCATGGAACAGATGAGACATTGGAGCAAGGTCAGAGTTTCAGTCCCACAGGATCCACATGTTGAGGGATCTACTGTACAGCATGGTGACAGCAGTGAAGTGAATATTGGGTCTACGGAATTCCAAAACAGGAGACAACTGGCCGGCGCCGCGGCTCACTAGGCTAATCCTCCACATGCGGCGCCCGCACCCTGGGTTCTAGTCCCGGTCGGGCGCCGGATTCTGTCCCGTTTGCCCCTTTTCCAGGCCAGCTCTCTGCTGTGGCCAGGGAGTGCAGTGAAGGATGGCCCAAGTCCTTGGGCCCTGCACCCACATGGGAGACCAGGAGAAGCACCTGGCTTCTGCCTTCAGATCAGCGTGGTGCGCCGGCCTCAGCGCACCAGACGCGGTGGCCATTAGAGGGTGAACCAATGGCAAAGGAAGACCTTTCTCTCTGTCTCTCTCTCTCACTGTCCACTCTACTTGTCAAAAAAAAAAAAAAAAAAAAAAAACAGGAGACAACTGACATCCTAGCATGGAAACATGTGGATTTTGTGATGAACATGTCAATAAGAATGACAAAACATAATTGTACCTCATATGTATATATCAAATTAATATTTATCAAACATTTATAAAAATCAAATGGCTAAAACGGAAAATGCTGGTGTTGTGCTTGCCAATGTTTTATGGAGATGATAAATGGAGGCAGTGCACTCAAGGCTTGGCAGCTGGAACCCAGGAGCATGGAACTGCATCAGTGTTCCCACCTTGGTGATGGGGCCTCATAACAGATCCATCATCTACTGTCTTCCAGGTGCACTGTCAGTACAAGTATGGGAAAGCGTGTAAATGGGCTGTGTCCAGAATTTTGATATGCAGCCTGGGGGACTCCCTCTGTATATTAAAGAAAGCCTCCAAATGGATTGATGATGCCAGTCAGCATAGACATGGAGTGAAGAGCAGGGACTCTGGACACATGATCTCTGGGACTGGCTCTTCCTGCAGCTGTGATTCAGCCTCAGGACACTGGTCATCATGCTGGAGCCACAGACACAGCTCCCCATGATGTGGACTCCAGCCCCAGAGTGCACAGCCACTGTGTGTCCCACTTTCTGCTCTCCCTCAACCACAACAGGTGCAGGGGGTCTCACAACACTGGAGCAGAACCAGATCAGCTGGAAGTGCACACCCAACACTTTCCATTCAGTTATGACCTTGACTGCTATTGTCCAGTGCATTTCCCTCCTGAGTTCAGACAGGGAGCCCCCAGGAGGGTCCCAGGACCTAGAGGATGAGGAAGTCCCTGTAGGCTTCCCAGGTGCCTGCAGAAGCTCAGCCTGAGACACAGCTGAGCTGCAGTACATCCCTGAGTGCTGTGACATTCACACAGGGACCACAGACTGTTCCAGGATTAAAGGGGAAATGCAGGTCGGGTTAAAGTCTGCAGAAAGTGAGTGTGGATCACCCACATGTAGAGTCAAAGTTTGGTTCCGTGCACACTTGCTGGTTGTGGCAGGAGAGGGCTGAGTGGAATAGTTGCTGTTTAACAGATCAACGGCACTGTCTCGGCTGTCCCTGGTTACACAGGGAAAACTGAAACAGTCCAAAGCTTTCAGTGCCCTGAGGGTGCTGTCCTGAGTCAGGTTGGAAGAGACTCAATAGTGTCCTCAATATTCCCACATCTCTGATCCTGGTGAGGACAGTCGCTGTCCATGTACCAAATCGTTCAATTAGGACTTCTTCCTTTTACATCAGACTTTCTCCCCGTCATTGAAGTTGGGAGGGACAGAATCAAAAAGTAGAATTCTTCCCTCAAAACTGTTACAGGAGAGCAAACCCCAATTCTTGACAGGAAACCAGGGCTTCATCTCCCTCTGCGCCTGTGCAGGACCAGAATCTGGGCTCAGTGCGTCTCGTGCGCCCCCTGGTGGAGCCGCGCGCCCCTGCAGGGAGGTTTGTGTCTGGGCTCAGCCTGAGGGCCCCTCACTGTGTTTCTTGCACAGAAATAGGTGGCCGTGTCCGAGGCTGTCAGACTGTTCATTTTCAGATCCACCGTGCTCGAGGTTTTGGAGATGGTGAATCGACCATTCACCCAGCTCGCGTAGTATGCGCTACCACTACTACTAATGTATCCGATTTATTCCAGCACCTTACCTGGAGCCTGGCGGACCAAGCTCCCTCCATAGCTACTGATGGAGAATCCAGAGACTGTGCAGGTGAGTGTCAGGGTTCCTCCAGGCGTGACCAGGCCTCCCCCAGACTCCTTCAGCTGCTCCTGACACTGGACACCTGCAAACACAGACGTCCTGGTCAGCATACTGTCACTCACACTCTCTGTGTCTCTCACTCACATCCTCTCCCAGACTCAGTGCCCCGCGTTCTCCATCATTACCTTTGAGCACAGCGACCAGGAGAAGCCAGCGCAGCCCAGTCTCCATGGTGAGCGTCTGTGTTGAATGCGATCACTGAGTGGACACCTGGGGGTCCTGGGGCTGGAGCTCCTGTGCCAGAGCTGCAGGGTGAGGGCTGGGCAGGTTTTCATGGGCAGAGGGAGCCCTATCTGCATGTGCTGCCCCTATGTAGCAGGCATTGGGTCAGACGCCTCAGACAGGACAGGGCCCAGGGCAGACGTGGTGTCCTAGGTTTGTAGGCTGATGGCTATGATAGGATTCAGATCATATGAATGTTTATGCTATCATAATGTTAAAAGATTGAAGGCAATGACCTTGTTTCATTCTAATATGTGTGTACCCTTAATATCCAGTGTTAGCAATATCATGTCCCTCATTTATTTAATAACCATTAGTTTTTTTTTTTTTTTGCATTTCATTATTTATTTAGATGTTTAAGCTCTCGCACTAAGTTTTTACAAGCTGGTGAACGCTGACAAATTATTCTCCCACAGAACTATAACCACACATTCCCAGACATTATAAATATATGGTTGAACTAACATTAATACACATCACCATTTTATCAATTACATAATAAAACAAATTATCAAGTATTCAAATATTAAGTTACACAGCTCAAAAGGCATATAAAATATTAGATGTCTGCTCAATTCATTAGCAGAAACCCACTTTTTTTTGCAAGAGGTTGGGAAGGACAAAAAATCACACTTCAAACAAAAATAAATTGGTAAACAGCTTTTGATAAGTATGGAAAAAATTACAAGAATTTCAGAAATTTTATGATTAAGAATTTTAAGCTACAATAACAAAGCATCTCTACCTCTTAAAAATATTTACTAAATTAAAGAGCATATTCTACATGTTATGCACAAGACAAAGGCAACATTCTACTAAAAATATTTAATAGCCCCCTCCCATTCTTTTCTCAGGCCCTCCCTGTTAAGCTGCACCTCAGAGTGCAAACGTTAAATTAACTGTAAGGCTTTTTTTGTCTGAAGACATTAAAGACATGTGCTTCTGTACAATGTAGATTTTTCAAAATGGAGGTTTTATATTAACAGCAAAAGATTTATAGAAACATTAAATAATCATAAGACTTGGTAAAAAAAAAAGAAATCAATGGTTAAGCAAACCTGATGTATACTGGTATGAATGTGGGAGATGTAAACATAAAGTGAGCAGGCAAATAACCATATAGTCCCTAGTTTCAATGTTTGAAATGACTGAAGGAATAAACCACATAAGGTCTAGAGTGTTCATAGTTCCTGGGATTTTAATTCTGTATGACACAAAATATACAAGTATTGTGCTGGGTATTTTGGCACCTAACCTTTCTAAATTTCGTATGTATTGATAAGATTCTGGCATGGGAATAGATTTAAGATACAACTCAATATTGCATGATTTCAGGAAAAGTCAATTGGTACAAATGATAAGCACATTTTAAATACTAAACAGCAACAATCTTTTGCTAAATGTCCAAATAAGTTGGTTATAACCCAAAGATAGAGGTTGCAATTCTGTCAAACTCGTGGCCTGGTAAAACTAATTTTCAATACCCTTTGGCTAATATGTATGACAAATTAGATCCTGTCTCAAGTTCTTCTTCCAAGGCAATAGCATTAGGCACCACAGTTTTATTGAATGCAACAGTTCTTTCTATGACCATTGGAGTCTTTGAAGCGCAGCCGCATCTTAGGACGATATTTTTCCAAATACAAAAGTTGTTTGCTGTTAAAAGCTCCACACCACTTTTGTCTTATGAACTGCACTGCATCTTCATATTTCATTCCACCTTCAATTAATGCTAGGGCGACAAGCACTGGAGCTCTCCCAAGGCCTGCAACACAGTGAACAGCAATACAACAACCAGGTTCTTCACGAAACTTAATTTTTACAAGACTTAACCAGTCGTCAACAATCTGGTTGGACGGTGGTGCACCATCATCAAAAGGCCAATCAAGAACATGGATGCCTTCTTTCTCCACAAGAGTAGTGTCATAAGTTGCTTCATATACTCTTACTATCGTGGTAACTCCATATTTCTTAAGTTCCTCAATAAATTTGTTTAATGTTGCATTGGTTGGATTATGTGTAATAAGAAATCTCATGTTCTTGTACGTGACTTCCACAGGAGCTGGGCGGTTCATTTGGGCCATGTTAATTTACTTAAAAAACACTTAATAGGATTATGAAAGAATTTAAAAAAAACTGAATACAGAAATTACACAAAGAAACTGAAGTCTACTTCACTATCTTCCACTTGTGATTCTCAGTGCTTTAAGTATGAAGTTGGGAGTAATGGGAAATGAAATGAACCTCCTAACAAGAAGCAGCAATTCTTCAATCCAGTAATACTGAGGCAATAGAAAGGAAGTGCACTGAGGTTTACCCCATCCAGGTCAGAACTCTTGTAAAATGCTCTGTGGATTTCAATCCAACACTTCTGTGTCCAGGTTAACCACTTTTATGGGGGCTTCTTGGTGGAGAAGTAACGAATCTCTACAGTTCACTTGTCTGCATAGAGGTCGTGCTGTGCCTGGCAATAGTCTCCACTGCCCTTCAGAAACTCCATAAATGTGTGACCAAGAACACCACAGAACTGAGGAATATGTTTACTCATTGAAGATTGTGGCCTAATCATACAGCCGGTCCCGAGGCGGCGGCGACACAGGCGGCAGCTGCGGATGCAGGGCAGGGGGCGGAGGTTGTCGTCGTGGGGCGGCGGCAGCGATGCAGGCAGCGGCGGGGGCACCACACTCTACCATGCAGTGAGCGGCTAGGAGGAGAGCTCGTCGCCGAGCCGGCCCGCAGCCGAAGGAGCCAATACGCGCGCCGAGGCCAACCATTAGTTCTTTATCATCTATATGAAAGACATTGGGACAATGATAGAGAGAGAAGGGGTGAGAGATACAGAAATGTAGAGATGGACAGAAAAGGTGACAATGGGAGATTTCTGCCTTTGGGTTGACAGCCCCAGACATCCCAAATGCCTATGACCCCTAGGAGTTAGTCTTTCTGAACCCTGGAGCAAGAAACTGTGTCTGTAATTCCAACGTCAGTGGTAGGTGCTCATTTGCTTGTAGCGTCATCTATAGTTTCCCATGATGCATTATGAGGAAAAAGTGTGGGAAGCCGTGAGGCTGGGCTCACTCAGTTCTCTGACGGGAACTCGGGTGTCCCTAGTGGGGACTTAGCCAATTTTCTCCTAATGCCTGTCACCCACTTTTAAACAGATGAAGGACTGCAAGTGTATTTTTTAAGGTTAACTATGTTTTGTTTCCTTATTCATCCATTGCCTTAAAGTTTAAAAACTATTTAAACTGTTTAAAACTGTTCCTGAACACAGAACACTGTACATGGTAGTGGGGTGTAGTGTGCTACTGGAATGTGCATGGTAGAAATGGGCACAGATCAACTCCCTGTCATGTACATTTCCACCTCCTTTCCATCACTATGTTGGGAGGCCTGGAGACCTCAGTTCTAGTTATTTGTGGAACCTGTCATGGGTTGTGGTGAACTGAGTCAGCCCACTGTGGTGTGGGCAGATTTATTCCTGCCTTTGGTGGTGCTTTGTGTCCTGGTATCAGCCGTCCCCTGTTTCCCCCTCTTCCCTGTGTCTAGTAACCATGACTCTGAGTTGAGGTCAAGCACTGGGTAGAAGTCACTGTGTCACAATTCATCCCCAGTCCTGTGTTCAGGTTGTAGCTTTGCTCACAATAGTTCAGTCAAAAAAGATCAAGTGTACATAAAACAGTGAATGGATTCTTTCCCATTTGGACATGGAATATTATTCAGTATTAAGAAGGAGGTTGTTCTGTCATTAGGAAATGTGGGTCAACCTGGAGCGTACATACTAACAGAAATGATCCAGGTACATGTGGACACACAGTATGTGACATTAGTTATATATGCAGTCCACACGCTTGAACTCACAGAGGTAGGAAGTGCAATGGTGATCACTATCTACCATGACCCAAGGGTTTGCCACCTTCCAGACTTGTGGGAATCTGGAGGAAGTTCCAGGCTCCTGACTTTAGGCTGAGCCATCTCCAGTCTTAGAGACATTCATGAAGGAAACCTGTGGAAGGAAGATTCTCCCTCCATCTGTTTGTCTCTTCCTCTGTTGCTATAACACTGTCTTTAAAATAAAATAAATAGATACTTAAAATAATTGAAGATTAATTATACATATGATTAGGGGCCTGTTTCCTAATGTTCAAAGATCTCAAGCAACTGAATCCCAAGGGAAGAAATCAATTGTGGTGACAGGAGCAGCACTGGAGTTAGCCTGTGGGATTGTTGCCTCCTGTGTCAGGATGCTTAGTGCTGCGTCATACTTTGGTTCCAGTTTCAGATTCCTGCCTAAGCACACCCTGGGAGGCTGTAGGTGAGGTTCCAAGTAGTCCCACGTGGGAGACCTGGACAGAATTCCAAGCACCTGGCTGTCACCTGACCCAGCTGAATCTTTTGTAGCCATCTGGGAAGTGATGCAGGAATTAGAAAATCACTGTCAGTCTCAGTCTCTCTGTGGTTTTGGACAAATACATAAAGACAAGGTCTCAAATAAAATGATAAATTTAAAATTTATATCATTTCTATACATTATTAAAAGAAGATATATAGACAGACATATAAAATGCTATCAATTTGGGACCATCATGTATGTCCATGTTAGAAGCACATTGAGATATCACATCGCTCCTGTTAGAATGGCTATTACCAGACATACCAGAGCTGACATGTTTTATGGAGGTAGAGAGAGATGATAACCCTGGTACAAGTCTGTGTCAGGTTAATTAGTAAAACCATATGGAAAAGCATCAAAAACGAGAAACAATTATTACATGATGTTCAAGCACCATTGGATGGTACAATGAATATGAAATCCCAGGGAGGTGTCCACGGAATCTGCAATCAGTCGGAAACAAAAAAAGTAGAATTATTCCCTGAAAAGTGTTAAAGGAGAGGAAACCTCAATTCCCTGACCTGAAACCAGGGCTTCATCTCCCTCTGCACCTGTGCAGGACCAGAATCTTGGTTCGGTGCATCTTGTGCGCCCCCTGGTGGAGCCTCACGTCCCTGCAGGGAGGTTTGTGTCTGGGCTCAGCCTGAGGACCCTCACTGTGTCCCTTTCACAGAAATAGATGGCCGTGTCCGCGGCTGTCGGACTGTTCATTTGCAGAGAAACCGTGTTCTGGGCGTGTTGCTGGAAATGGTGGATCGGCTTCTCGCCCAGCTCGCGTAGTATGTGTTACCACCACTACTAATGATTCTGATATATTCCAGCTCCTTCCCTGGAGCCTGGCAGACCCAGCCCATGCTGCAGCTACTGAGGGAGAATCCACAGGCTGTGCAGGTGAGTGTCAGGGATCCTCCAGGAGTGACCAGGCCTCCTCCGGAGTCCTCTAGCTGCTCCTGACACTGGACACCTGCAAACACAGATGACATGGTCAGGAAGCTGTCACTTACACTCTCCATGTCTCTCACTCACATCCTCTCCCAGACTCAGTGCCCCGCGTTCCCCATCATTACCTTTGAGCACAGCGACCAGGAGAAGCCAGCGCAGCCCAGTCCCCATGGTGAGCGTCTGTGTTGAGTGTGATCACTGAGTAGACACCTGGGAGTCCTGGGGCTGGAGCTCCTGTGCCAGAGCTGCAGGGTGAGGGCTGGGCTGGTTTTCATGGGCAGAGGGAGCCCTATTTGCATGTGCTTCCCCTATATAGCAGGTATGGGGTCAGACGCCTCAGACAGGACAGGGCCCAGGGCAGACGAGGGTGTCTGGCGTCTTAAGTAGTCGATTAATGCCATGAGACCTGGAAATTGTTGTGAGATAATGGACATAAAAGCATTTCATTCATCTTTTTAAAATTTATATAAATATATATTTATTTATTGGGAGGTAGAGTTATAGACAGTGAGAGAGAGACACAGAGCGAAAGGTCTTCTTCTGTTTATTCCCTCCCCAAATGGCAGCTACAGCCAGCGCTGTTCCAATCCAAAGAGATGAGCCAGGTGCTTCTTCCTGGTCTCCCATGTGGGTGCAGGGGCATAAGCACCTGGGCCATCCTCCACTGCCCTCCTGGGCCACAGCTCAGAGCTGGACTGGAAGAGGAGCAACTGGGACTAGAACCTGGCACCTGTATGGGATGCCGGCACTGCAGAGAGAGGATTAGCCAAGTGAGCCCTGGCTCGGGCCCTTAATTTATATTTTGAACATTTATTTATTTATTTGAAAGTCAAAGTTACACACAGAGAGAACTAGAGACAGAGAGAGAGAGAGAGAGAGAGAGAGAGAGAGAGAGAGAGAATGGAGAGAGACACGCAGAGAGAGAGCACAATCGTCTTTCCTCTGGTTCACTTTCCAATTAGTCACAACAGCTAGACCTTAGGGACTTGGAAGCTAGGAGCCAGGAGCTTCTTCCAGATCCCCATGCGGGTACAAGGAACCAAGGACTTGGGCTGTCTTCTACCACTTTCCCTGGCTGTAGCAGAGAGCTGGAATGGAAGTAGAGCAGCTGGGACTTGAACCGGTGCACATGTGGGATGCCAGTACTGCAGATTTGGTCTGCAACATACTATGTCCCAGCACCGGCCCCACCTTTACGTTTTTACCCTCCGGACACAGGGCCTGAGGTGGAGAGGCTGGTTCTTGAGCCATCACTCCAACACAGGGTGTGGGCTCCCAACAAGGGCTCAGCTCACTGCACAACAGTGCCTGCCCCTGTGTTGTGTCTGCACAAGCACAGAAATGTGATACTGGCATGAGGGATACCTCCCTTGAACACGTGCACAGTTACTGAAGGAATCACAGACAGGCTGTGCTGTGTCCAGGGGCTCTAGTCTGGTAGGAGGCACCTCCACACTCTACACCTCTGTTCCTCACACAGGACTTCCCACTCCACCTAACAGCTCCAGGAGCGATGTGTGCTCTGTACCGTCATTGGTTGTGGTTGTCCAGTTTACCTAATGAATTTGTTAATGTGCTGTGAAGGGTTGAAATAGTGAGTTTTTCGTGTATATGATGTTAAATTGTGACTGGGTAGGATTTATGCAAGAGCAGTCTTTGAAGATAGTGGCACATGAATGTGTTTCTTCCAAATTTGAAGTCGAATGTCATTGAAATAACTTTTTTTAAAAAAGCAATTCATGGCTTTTTAGGTTTTAGTGTGTGTGTTAAGAATTGAGTACACATCAAAACACCTGTGTGCTGGATATTAACACCAATGAAATATCAGTTATGGACCAAAAAGTGCCAGTCCGTGAACTCCCACCCCAAAAGTTCACCAATCTCATACTTTAGCTGGTGTGTGGCACATTGGGTGAAAGCCCTGGCCTGAAGCGCCGGCATCTCAAATGAGCGCCGGTCTAGTCCTAGCTGCTCCTCTTCCCATCCAGCTCTCTGCTATGACCTGGGAAGCAGTAGAAGATGGCCCAAGTCTTTGGGCCCCTGAATCTACATGGGAGACCCCAAGAAGCTCCTGGCCCTTGCCTTCAGATCAGAACAGTTTCAGCCATTGTGGCCAACTGGGGAGTGAACCAGCGGATGGAAGACCTCTCTCTGTGTATCTCTACCTCTCTCTGTAACTCTGTCATTTAAATAAATAAAGTAAATAAAATAAATTTTTTTTAACAATTGCCAAATCCTGCTGTTGCCTCCAGGGAATATGAAGTCTGAGGGATGTGTCCAAGCGATCTGAGGGCACCATGTCTAGACATTTGCAGTCCCATCTCCAACTACAGTGACCTCATTCACAAGTTAGTTCATGAATATGGAGCACTTTGGCTGGATTCTGTTTTTGACAGAGAGATGCACAGGGGACCAGGTTTCATGCAGGTGCATCTGAGTGTGGTGTTCCACGTGCTGGTGTCTGTCTGTCTGTTCTTCACAATTTCTCTGCTGGGCAATTTGCTTCCCAATGCTGTCGAGTTGTGATAGATACAGAGGCAGCCCCACATGTTGAAAGTGTGTGGTGAGTGCGACTCAGCTGTGCCTCTCTCACTCCTCAGCACAACTACGCCAAGAGCAAATATGACATCCCACAGTGCTGTCCACTGCTCCTGTGTCACCCTGATCTGGCCCACCTCCTCCAGTCACATTAAGGCCTGAGCCCCTTTGGGCTCCTTCACAACAGATTTCATCCAGTTCAGTGCTGAGCATCATGTAGGTTTCCAGGGGCAGAAGTTGAAGGCACTGAGTTTGCAGGACCTGTAGGGCACAGGTGAATGAGGGTTTATTAGTTTTTAACCAAAATATCTGAAAATCTTATAAGAGTAAAACTGAAATAAATTAGAGTAAGTATATTGTATTTTGCACAAATGTGCAGCACATTAATCTTAACTCTGTTATCAAATTTCATGGATATAAGATAAATAATAAAATGAGTTGCATTGTTTAAGATGTGCACCTCCCACAAGGGAGTAAAAGGGTCTCACATGTGACTCTGGCACCCAATACCAGATTCCTGGTTTTGCAGCCCCAGGAACCACAAATGTATGGGAGGGTCTCTCTAAGGTTCATAGTCCCTTTAATGCAGGAAGAACCTTCATGGCATTGTCCCCTCCCTAGAGCCCCTCTCAATGGGATCACTGGGTGGTGAGGTCCCCACATACATGATGGGAGGCTCCGTGCATCAAGTATGGAGGGTAAGTCCCACCTAACATGCAGCCTTCAGCTGCTCAGTTGGAGCGACCACACACACATACCAAGCAGCGCTGGCTCTGCTCACGGCTCTGCAGGAACAGCATCCTCAGCCTCAATACCCCAGACCCTGCTCCTCTGTGTCCACTGAGTAGGAAAGTGATTCACCTGCAGGAGGAAACCATCATGACCCATGTCCTGGTGGGATCCTGTAGAAAATGTTCGTGAGCAGAGTCCACCCCAGACACTGTGCCAGCACTGATCCCCCAAGACACAGAAGTCTGCATCTTCAGGGGATGGCTCCACCCCCAAAGCTGAGGACTGGGGAGGAGAACCATGGCACGTGGGGAAGTGACAGTCAGGACAGGGTCCAGCAGCATAGAAAGAGAGGACATGGTGGACAGGGTGGGCTCTTCCTCTGCATGAGGATAAGGACAGGTGGAAGGGCCACACTGCTGGGACCCAGTGCCTGCAGCAGAACACTGAGTCAGGAGCTCTGATCAGGTCTCCTTGCCCCAGGGACCCCCACACTGACCACCACTGAGTAAAACTAGCACAGGTGCCTGGGAGATGTGGAATGGTGTCGCCTCTGGGGAGTGCATCCAGTGATGACTCCCACCATGAGTGGATTCAACGTCAGGGCCTCATGGAGGAAGCTGAGGTCCCCAGTGCCACTAACAGAACCACACAGAATGCTGGGAGCAGCCTGCTGGGGGTGGATGTAGTTTGTCCTCACAGCTTCAGTGCTGAGCATGGCCCCAACATAACAGCACTGACAGGGGGTGCACGTTCTGGATGTTTACATGGAAAGCATGGAATAACAGGATCTGACATCAGATGCAAAGTCCTTTGTACAACTACTGGAAGGAAATATAGGGCAGAATCTCCCTGATAGTGGTCTTTCCATGATTTCCCTTTTAGATCTCCAGAGTTCAGGCAACATAAGAAAAACTTTTCAAAAGATGCTGCATAAACTACAGAGCTTCTCTACTGCAAGTGGACCGATGAGAAGTGAGCAGCCTACACACACATGGAAGTAACTATTTTCATATAGAACGTATGATCAGTAGCCTGTATCCCAAAGGAACAAAAGGACTGTCTGCATGAGCTGTGTTTAAAACTGGCCCTGAGTCTTCTAACGTCTCAAAATACCTGTTTTACACAACTGGCTTCATCCTGAACAACAGGTTCTGAGTCATCAGGCCTACAATGCGTGTGGAAGGAAACCTCCCTCCTCTGCCTGTGGCAGAGTGTGTCCTCAAAGGTGTGTGTGTTTTGGAGTGATTCCAGGGTGACTGTGGGAGAAGTGGGGGAGCTGTGCGAGTGAGGCCTAGTGGGATTTGTTCACTTCTGGGGAATCTGCTCTTGGAGGAGATCACAGTAGATCTCCTGGGTCCCCAGCTTCAGTACAGAGCACAGTGCTGCTAGAGTCAGCCCTGGTCTCATCTGATGTCATGTGTGGGGATGGGGTCCCTCCCATCCCTGTTCACAATATTAAGATGCCTGAACACTGTATGATGTTCACAATATTAGGATGCCTGAACACTGTATGATGTTCACAATATTAGCATGCCTGATGGCACAACATTCTCACTGGCTGATCCTGGACGTCAGCCTCTACGGCTGTGAGCTCCACACACCTCGCCTCTGGGGTACTACATTTGGAACCAACATGTGGAAAAAAAAAAGAGGTGCATAGCAACATACTAGCCACTCATCTGTTCCCACCTGAAACAGAGACTCTCCTTTGTCTCCAAATTTAGACAGAGCCACTCCAAATTAGTCATTTCTACTTCAGCTGAGAGAATTGCTTCAGTTTCTGTAAGAATCCTATATTAGAGAACAATTGCATTTTTGCAGGAGACATTTTGTAAACACATGGGGTTGATGCAGTTATCCTGGTGAAGAGTAGAAAATTTGTTCATTCCTGATGATGATAAAGTTGAGAGTTGAAGGACAATTTTGCTTCCACAGAAGGAGGAGCATTGCTGAGAACAGGTGGGGGCAGTCCCCGGAGGAAGGAGTTGGGGTCTCTGGACACACAGTCTCTGGGGCAGGCCCTTCATGCAGCAGGGATGCAGCTCCAGGGTTGGATCATTGGTGGGCTCACAGGGACACAGTCCAGAACCACCTGGACTCTAGTGCAGACTTCACTGGGCTGTCCCACCTTCTGGTCTCCCTGAGATGGAGACAAGGCCAGCAGAGAGTGGGGAACAAGACCTCTCCACACCCAGTGTTTTCCATGAGTCTGACCCCTTGCACTACCAACGGCCACCTCTGCTTGCAAATGAGAGCAGGTCCGGGGATCCCTGGAGACGTGAGTAAGGAAGAGTAAGCAGGATTTCTAGGAGCCACAGCCTGAGCCACCCCTGAGCTGCAGGTTAATCCCTGACCTGGGGTTTGGACCACGTGGACCTCAACCTGTGAGTTCAGTGTGAGGAAGTGAAAAGGAGACGAGGGCACAGCTGCAGAGAATGGACATGGGATCCCCAGGGACCAGGACCACGGGGTCAGCTCTGTCCCTCGGGGGCCCAGCTGTGCAGGAGGGGAGGGCATGGATGGGAAACACTGCAGCATCCATAGCCCCTGACCGGCTCTACACTGCCCCTGGGCTCTCAGCAGGGTCCCAGATGACGTCATCAGAGAATTCCACGGAGAGCTCCTCTTTGATTTGGACAGGAAAAGACTCCCCGGGTGCCCAGAGCTTAGTCAGGTCTCAGATGCTGTGGACCCCAAAGATGTCATTCATTCTTCCAGAAACGACTCCATTTTCTTCATGTGACGTCTTCCCGTGATACCAAAACTTCTGCTCAGTGATCGGTGCTAGGGACAGAATCATCCTTCCAGATCGGAACGTCGGAAACAGTTACAGGACCACAAACCCCAATTTCCTCAGGAGGACCAGGGATTCACCTCCCACCACATCTGGGAAGGGGTCTGAGTCTGCTCAGTGCGTCTTGTGCGCCCCCTGGTGGAGCCGCGCGCCCCTGCAGGCAGGTTTGTGTCTGGGCTCAGCCTGAGGGCCCTCACTGTGTCTCTGGCACAGAAATAGGTGGCCGTGTCCGCTGTTGTTGGACTGTTCATTTGCAGATTCACCGTGTTCTGGGCGTGGTGAATTGGCCATTCACCCAGCTCGCGTAGTCTGTGCTACCACTACCAGCAGAAATGCATCCAATCCACTCCAGCCCCTTCCCTGGAGCCTGGCGGACCCAGTTTACTCCAAAGCTACTGAGGGAGAATCCAGAGGCTTTGCAGGAGAGTTTCAGGGATCCCCCAGGCTTAAACAGGCCTCCCCCGGACTCCTCCTGTTGCTCCTGGAACTGGAGACCTGGAAACACAGATGTCCTGGTCAGGACACTGTCACTCACACTCTCTGTGTCTCTCACTCACGTCCTCTCCCAGACTCAGTGCCTCGCGTTCCTCATCATTACCTTTGAGCACAGCGACCAGGAGAAGCCAGCGCAGCCCAGTCTCCATGGTGAGCGTCTGTGTTGAGTGCGCTCACTGAGTGGACACCTGGGAGTCCTGGGGCTGGAGCTCCTGTGCCAGAGCTGCAGGGTGAGGGCTGGGCTGGTTTTCATGGGCAGAGGGAGGCCCTATTTGCATGAGCTGCCCCTATATAGCAGGCATGGGGTCAGATGCCTCAGACAGGACAGGGCCCAGGGCAGATGTACATGTCCTGTGGGTGTAGGCTATGATAGGATTCGGATCATATGAATTTTTTATGTTTTATTGTTTTTTCATTTTAGTATGTGTGTACCCTTAGTATGCATTGTAAGCAATATCATGTCCTTCATTTTTAAATAACAATTGTTTCATATTATCTGTTGACATCTATATCATCTATATGAAAGACATTGGAATAGTGATAGAGAGAAGGGGTGAGAGAAACACAAGTGTAGTGATGGAACAGCAAAGATGAAATGGGAGATTTTTGTCTTTGGATTGACAGCTCCAAACTCCCCAAATGCCTACAACATCTAGGAGTTAGCCTTTCTAAAACCTGGAGCCCAGAACTGCATCTGTGTTTCCTTTGTCGGTTGTAGGGGCTCTATCGCTATAGTGTCATCTGTAGTTTACCACGATGTGTTATCAGGAAAAAGTGTAGGAAGCCGTGTGGCTGGGCTCAAGCAGCACTCTGATGGGAACACGGGTGTCCCTAGTGGGGACTTTGTCAATTTTGTCCTAATGCCTGCCGCCCATATTTACACAGATGAAAGACTGCAAGTGGATTCATTTAAGGATACTATGTCTTGTTTCCTTATTCATCCATTACCTTATTTTAAAACTGTTCATTAACTCAGAACACTGTGCGTGTTAGTGGGGTGTAGTGTGCTATTGGAATCTGTGTGTTGTAGAAATGGGCACAGATCAACTCACTGTCATTCACATTTCTACCTCCGTTCCATCACTTTGTGTTGGGAGACCGGGTGTCCTCAGTACTGCTTATTTGTGGAACATGTCGTGGGTTGTAGTGAACTGAGTCAGCCCACTGTGGTGGGGGCAGAATTATTCCTTCCTTTGAGTTGTGCTTTGTGCCCTGGTATCAGTCATTCCCTGTGTTCCCCCTCTTCCCTGTTCTGTAACCATGACTCTGAGTTCAGCTCAAGCACTGGGTATGAAGTCACTGTGTCACAATTCACCCACAGTCCTGGGTTCAGGTAATGCAGCTGTGTTCACAATAGTTCAGTCTACAATAAAGCCAAATGTGCATAAAACAGTGAATGCAGTCTGTTACATTTGACATGGAATATTACTCAGTGTTAAGAAGGAGGTTGCTCTGTCATTAGGAAATCATGGGTCAGCCTTGAGCATAATATGCTAACAGAAATAATGCAGGTACATGTGGACACATAGTATGTGATATTAGTTATATATGCAGTCCACTAGCTTGAACTCACAGAAGGAGGAAGTGCAATGGAGATCACTGTGTACCATGACCCAAGTGTTTGTCTCCTTCCAGCCCTGTGGGCAACTGCAGGAAGTTCCAGGCTCCTGACTTCATGCTTTTGCAGCCCCAACATTGTAACCATTCAGGAAGTGAAGCAACGGATTGAGATTCTCTATCTGTTGGTCTCTTCCTCTCTTGCTATAACACTGACTTTAAAATAAAATAAATAGATACTTAAAATAATTGAAGATTAATTATACATATGATTAGGAGCCTATTTCCTAATGTTGAATGATCGCAAGCAACTGAATCCCAAGGGAAGAAATCAATTGTTTAAATGCAGTGATGATAAGGTGGTGACAGGAGCAGCACTGGAGTGAGCCTGTGGGATTCCTGCCTCCCCTGTCAGGATGCTGAGTGCTGTGTCCTAGTTTGGTTCCAGTTTCAGTTTCCTGCCTAAGCACACTCTGGGAGGCAGTAGGTGAAGTTCCAAATACTCCCATTTGGACACGTGGACAGAATTCCAAGCACCTGGCTGTCACCTGACCCAGCTGAATCTTTTGTAGCAATCGGAGAAGTGACCAGGCATTGGAAGATCACTGTCAGTCTCAGTCTCTTTTTGGACACATACATACATACAAATTTTAAAATAAGTGAAATAGTATCTATAAACTTTTAAAGACGTTATATATAGGGAAACATACAAAATGCTGTAAACCTGGGAACAGCATGCATATCCCTGTTAGAAGCACAATGAGACATCCCATCCCTCCGGGTAGAATGAAAATTATCAGATAATTCAAGCTGACAATTCTTGGGGAGGCAGAGTGAGACGACAACCCTGGGACAAGCCTGGGGTCAGGAAAATTAGTCAAAATGTTATGGAAAATCGTCAAAAACTGACAAGTACAATTACCACAGGATCTACAAATACCATTTCTGGGTAGAAGGAACATGATATCCCTGGAGGTGTCCACTGGATCCACAGTCACTGTGGCAAAGACATCTGCAGTTCCATGTTCAATTAAAGCAGTGCCAATCTCAATAGTTCACACATATAATCCATGGAATTTTCATGGAAGAAAGAATCAACAATGGAACAAATGTACAAAGCTACATTTTACCAGGAGTTTATATGGCAGTAAAGTGGAAGAAATTCTGTATTTTGGACAACTTGGATGATCCTAGAGAATAATGTCCAAGGATAATGTGTCAGGATAAGTACACTCTGAAAACCATCAAGGCCAAGAAGACAAATAATATGAGATGCTGGTTACATGAGATAAAAAGGATGAACTCACAGAGGCAGGATACAATGGTGAGACCAAAGTCTGAGCGAGGGAGGAGCAGAGGAGACGCTGTTCAAAGTCAGAGTTTCAGCCCAACAGGATCCACACATTCAGTGATCTATTGCACAGGATGGTGACAGCAGTGAAGGGAATATTGTGTCTGTGGAATTCCAAAACAGGAGACAAATGCCATTCTACCATGGAAACATAGGGTTTTCTGATGAGCTTGTCAATAAATCTGTGCTCTGGGTGTTGTTTCTGGAGAACATGAATCGGCCATTCACGGAGTTTACATAGTATGTGCTACCACAATTATAACCATTAGCTGCGATCCACTCCAGCCCCTTCCCTGGAGCCTGGTGGACCCAGTCCATTGCATGGTTAGAGTGTGAATCCAGAGGCTTTGCAGGAGACTACTAACAGAAGCAAACTGCCAACTACAGGGCTCACAGCACGTGCAACAAATAATGGAGAAAAATATACTCCACTACTACATGCCATTTATGAAAAATCACTGGTGCATTTATACACTGAGAACAAATTTGCAGAAAATGGAGAAAACATCACAGTGGTTTAGCATGTGAATCTTCTGCCTGTGATGCCTACATCCCATACTGCTGTCTGTTCTTATTCCAGCTGCACTTCCAATCATCTCTTGTTGATGCACCTGGGAAAGCAGACAAGCATGGTCCAAGTGATTGGGCCTCTGCACCCATGTGGGGACTGGGAAGAAACTCCTGGCTCTAGATGTCAATGTCATTTGGGGGAGTAAACCAGCAGATGGGAGAATTTGTCTCTGGGTCTTTCCCTCTCTCTGTGTAACACTGACTTTCAATAAATAAATAAATCTTTTCTAAAAGATTGCATATGTAGTATCAACAAACTTTTAAAGTCCTGGAGGAAATTTATCAACAGGCTGAATGATGTCCACATAACAATATTATTGTTTTTCAATTTTGAATTTATTTTGTATTTTTTAAAATTTATTTTTAAGGAATAAAAATGTCATAGTACAACTTTAGGAATATAGATATTCTTCCCAGCATTTCTGCCCTCCCACTTACATTCCCACCACCTTTCTCATCCCTCTCCACTTGTCAGTTCAGTTTTCCAATAAGATTCACTTTAAGTTGGTACACAGATTCAAGATCAAGATTCATCATCAAGATTCACTTGTATTGCTACACAGAAAACCAGCTCTGTACTATGTAAAGATTTAAACACACACACACACACACACACAAATACAAGAACTGTTTGAGAACTGGTTTTACAGTTAACTCTCATAATAGAACTCATTGAGGATGGAGGCCCTGCATGGGGAATTAGTGCACAGTGAGACCTGTTGTTAATTTAGCAATAAACACTCTTACGTATGATGTCAGTGACCACCTGAGACTCTTGACATGAGCTGCTTAGGCTAAGGAAGCCTTTTGAGTCCATAAACTCTGATAGTATTTGCACAAGGCCATGAGCAAAGTGGAAGTTCTCTCCTCCCTTTAGAGAAAAGTACCTCCTTCTTTGAGGCCACTTCTACTGCCTGAGGTCTCAGTCACAGAGATCCTTTAGGCAGAACATTTTTGCCACAGTGTCTTGGATTTCATGCCTGAAATGTTCTCATGGGCTTTTCAGCCAGACCAGAAAGACTGAAGGGCTGATTATCAGGTCAGAGTGTTACTTAAAGCAGTTATCATTCTATGAGTCTGCTGTGTAGACTTCTGCTCATGTTGGAACATTCTCTCCTTTTAAATTCTATCTCTTCTTATTACCAGGCACTTGATCCTATTTATATGATCACTTTAACACTTAATCCTATCTATGTGTTCACTTTACACTTAATGTGATCACTTTAATTAAGTTTCATGGGACTTGGAGTCCCACAACAAAATTTTAAATTGTGTGTTTAGAAGTAAGTCCATAGGAATGTATGCACCTTACAGTTAAAAAATTCCTCCTCCTGCTCTTACTCCCATTCCTATTTTTTACTGAGATGAATTTTCAATTGACTGTATGTGCATACAATGGACTGAATGTTACATAAATTCTTCAACAAATAGTAGGAAGAAAAACAAACAAACAAACAAAAAACAAACCAACAAAAAACTGTCCCTCGACAGTCAAGAGAAGGGCAGCTCAAGTCTTCCCTTCTCGAAGTGTCAATTTCACTTACCTAGGTTTCCTTTTGGGTGCTCTATTAGGTCTCATCTATCAGGAAGAACATGTGGTATTTGTCCCCGGGGTACTGGCCTTTTTCACAAAGTATGATCTTTTCCAGATTCATGCATTGTGTTGTGAATAACTGGATCTTATTGTTTTTACCACTGTGTAGTATTCCATAGTGTACACATCCCATAATTTCTTTATCCAGTTTTTGGTTGATGAGCATTTAGTTTGAATCCATATCTTAGCTATTGTGAATAGAGCTGCAATAAGCATGGAGGTACAGGTATCTCTTGTGTGTAGTGAATTCATTTCCCTTGGGTAAGTTCCCAGGAGGGGGATTCCTGGGTCATATAAGGTAGGACTATATTCAGATTTTTGAGATATTTCCATAGTGTCTTCCATAGTGGCTTTATCAGTTTGCATTCCCACCAACAGTGGATTCAGGCACATTTCCCCACAACCTCACCAGCATTTGATGTTTGTTGATTTCTGTATGAAGCCATTTTAGCTGGGGTGATGTGAAACCTCCTTGTGGTTTGATTTGCATTTCCCTGACAGCTAGTGATGCTGAACATTTTTCATGTGTCTGTGTTGGCCAATTGGACTTCCTCTTTAAAAATGTGTAAGTCCTTGGCCCATCTCTTAACTGGGTTGTTTGTTTTGTTTTTGGAATTTCTTCATCTCTTTGTAAATTCTGGTTATTAATCCATATCCGTTGCATAGCTTGCAAATAATTTCGCACATGCTGTCAGATGCCTCTTCACTTACCTGAGTGTTTCTTTTACCACACAGAGAATTCCCGATTTGATCTAATCCCATTTATTAATTTTGGCTTTGATTTCCTATGTCTCTGAGGTCTTTTCCAAGAACTCTTTACCTGTGCCAGTGTCTTGAGGGCTTCCCTAATGTTCTCTACTAATTGGATGGTGTGGGATCATAGGTGTTTATCTTTAATCCTTTTTGAGTGGATTTTTGTATAAGGTGTAAGATAGGGGTCTTAGCCGGCACCGTGGCTCACTAGGCCAATCCTCTGTCTTGCAGCGCCGACACACCGGGATCTATTCCCAGTCAGGGCCCCGGATTCTGTCCCGGTTGCCCCTCTTCCAGGCCAGCTTTCTGCTGTTTCCAGGGAGTACAGTGGAGGATGGCCCAAGTGCTTGGGCCCTGCACCCCATGGGAGACCAGGAGAAGCACCTGGCTCCTGCCATTGGATCAGCACAGTGTGCTGGCCACAGCACGCCTGATGAGGTGGCCATTGGAGGGTGAGCCAATGGCAAAGGAAGACCTTTCTCTCTGTCTCTCTCTCTCTCGCTGTCCACTCTGCATGTCAAAAAAATAAAAATAAAAATAAATAAAAAGTGAAAAGGAATCTGAAGATTACCTGTACATTTTAATGACATAGTTGTGGTATGAAAAAATGATCTTGCTAAAATAGCCAAGCTACCATGTGATTCACAGATTCAATGCATTTCCTGTCAAACACCCTGTATTCTTCATAGGAAGAGGAATAAAATTCTGGAATTCACAAGAAAATTTCAGGGTAATAATGACTGAACAGTGTTGAGAAAAATAGCAAAGCAGGAGGCTTCATCCTAGCTGAGCTGAAATCAGACCTGGTGCTGAGATAACATAGACACCCACAGCCGTGGAGCACAACAGAAATGTAGAAATAAAAAAACACATTCTCAGAAAACTGATTGCATGCATGGTGCCACACACAGAATGGGGGATGGGTATTCTGTCATACATGGGGTTGGGGAAACTTGAATGCACTTGAAAATAATTCAATTATGTGGTCATCTCACACCAGATACAGAAACAGAGTGAGTTTGAAAAATACCTAAAAAGCAAGACCTGAGACTGTAAAGTTCTGGAAGAAAACACTGGACAAAAGCAAGCTGACATTGGTTTGAAAACACTGGACAAATGCAAGCTGACATTGGTTTGGGCAATGACATTTTGATAATCTCCAAAGTACAGGCAACCAAGCAAAAATAGGCAAAAGATAATGGATCCAACTACAGAGCTCCTGTGTAACAAAGAGAGTGATTGAAGAACCAGGAGTCACCTGCAGTTGGGCAGAAAGTATTTTCCGATCACACCCATGGGGGCCAATGTTGTGGCCCTGCAGGTTAAGCTGCCATACCTACTATGCATGCATCACACAGGAGCATGGGTTCAGATTCTGCTTGCTCCACTTCAAATCCAGCTCCCTACTAATGGACCTGAGTCAAAGATGACCCAAGTGTTTGTCCCCTTCAAGCCATGTGGGAAACCTAGAGAATGTTCCTGGGTCCTGGCTTCAGCCTCAGCCATTTCCAGCCTTTGCAGCCATTCAGGAAGGAAACCAGTGGATGGAAGATTCTCTCTTCATCTCTTTGGGTGTTCCTCTCTTGCTATAAACTGCCTTTGAAATAAAAGATATTTAAAGTAAATGACAGATACTTATACATATGCTTAGGAGCCTAGATCCAAATGTTGAATGACATCTTACAACTGAATCACAAGGGAAGAAATCAATTGTTTAAATGTAGTGACTGATTGGCCGGTGATGCAGCTCACTAGGCTACTCCTCCACCTGCTGTTCCGGCACTCCGGGTTCTAGTCCCGGTCGGAGTGTCAGATTCTGTCCCGGTTGCTCCTCTTCCAGTCCAGCTCTCTGCTGTAGCCCGGGAAGACAGTGTAGGATGGCCCAAGAGCTTGGGCCCTGCACCCGCATGAGAGACTGGGAGGAGGCGCCTGGCTCCTGGCTTCAGATCGGCACAGCACGCTGGCTGTAGCGGCCATTTGCGGGGTGAACCAATGGAGGGAAGACCTTTCTCTCTGTCTCTCTCTCTCTCTCACTGTCTAACTCTGCCTGTCTAAAAAAATGTAGTTACTGATAAGGTGGGTGACAGGACTGGCCTTGAAGGTATCACGTGGGATTCCTGCCTCCTGTTTCAGGATGCTTAGGTTTATGTCCAAATTTTGGGTCTATTTCAGACTCTTGCCAATGTGCACTCTGGGAGGCAGTACGAGAAGTCTGAGTTAATCTCATGTGTGGGACCTGGACTGAAATCATGCACCTGGCTGTGATCTGACCGAATCCAGCTTTTATGGGAATCTGGGAAGTTACCCAGGATTCAGTAGATCACTGTCTGTCAGTCTCTGTTGCTTTGTCTTTTTGGACAAATAAACACATACAAGTTTTAAAAGAGGTAAAAGTATATCTGTAATTTTTTGAAGAAAATATACAAAGGCAAACGTATAAAAATGCTTTAAATCTGAGATCATCATGCATGTCCATGTTAGAAGCACAACGAGACAGCCCACCCCTCCTGGTAGACTGAGTATCATCAGACATACCAGAGCTGACAAGTCTTGTGCAGGAAGAGAGAGAAGAAAACCCTGGTACAAGGCTGGAGTCAGGTAAGTTAGTAAAGCTTCCATGGAAAACATCAAAAGCTGAGAAATACAATTATCACAGGATCCTCAAACACTGTTGCCTGGTAGAAGAAGCATGAAATCCCAGGGAGGTGCCCAGGGGATCCACAGCCACTGTGGCAAACACCTCTGCAGTTCCATGTACAATTAATGCAGCATAATTCACGAGAGCTCACACATATAATCCAGTGAAATTTCCACTGAAGATGGAATGGATAATGGGACAAGTGGAAAGGGTTATACTTTAACAGGAATTTTATATTGCAGTAAAGAGTAAGAAGGACAGAGCTTCAGGCCGGCAGGATCCACACGTTGAGGGATCTGCTGTACAGCATGGTGACAGCAGTTAAGGGAATATTGTATCTACAGAATTCCAAAACAGGAGACAGATGCCATTCTACATGAGACATGTGCGTGTGGGGAGCAACCGAGACTAGACTAAATTACTGGAACTGCTAAGACTAATTCTATGCATCTGATCTCCCACCATATGGCGCTGAGACAGAATAAACAACTACCACACAGCTGCCTCACCAATTCGACTAACAAGCTGCAGAAGCTGATCCCGCTCCTGATTGGAGGAGAGCAGCGTGCTCAGCGCGTGGGGAGAGAACGCCAGCAGAATTGGGTTTGGTGGAAGAGGACTATAAAGGAGGAGAGAGAGACAACATGCAGGAGGAACATCTGAGCAACCCCTGAGAGAGCCAGCCGGCGGTGTGCTGCTCCTTCCCGGAAGCAGGGGGGAGCGGCAGCAAACCCAGGAAGGGCCGGGCAAAGACAATAGCGCAGGATCCGGTGTCGTTCCTCTGCAAGTGAGGGAGCGACAGTGCGTTTTGCGATGAGCATGTCAATAACTCTGACTTCATAATTCCACTCAATTTGATACATTCATTTTTCAACACATATCATTGTACCTCATATGTCTATATTCACTTATTATTCATTAAACAGTCATAACAGGAAAGGGAAGAATGGCAAATAGTGAAAATTCTGTTCTCTAAAACTGAATCATCACCTACTGTCTTCCAGGGTGCATTGTCAGTAGAAGTGTGGGAAATGTGTAAATGGGCTCTGTCCATCACTCTGATATGCAGCCTGGGTGTCTCCCTCTCTAAAACTGATCTAAGACTGCAAATGGATTGATGATGCCAGTGAGCATAGACATGGAGTGAAGAGCAGGGACTCTGGACACATGGTCTCTGGGACTGGCTCTTCCTGCAGCTGTGATTCAGCCTCAGGACACTGGTCATCATGCTGGAGCCACAGACACAGCTCCCTGCGATGTGGACTCCAGCCCCAGAGTGCACAGCCACTGTGTGTCCCACTTTCTGCTCTCCCTCAACCACAGCAGGTGCAGGGGGTCCCACGACACTGGAGCAGAACCAGATCAGCTGGAAGTGCACACCCAACACTTTCCATTCAGTGATGACCTTGACTGCTGATGTCCAGTGCATTTCCCTTCTGAGTTCAGGCAGGGAGCCCACAGGAGGGTCCCATGACCTAGAGGATGAGGAAGTCCCTGTAGGCTTCCCAGGTGCCTACAGAAGCTCAGCTTGAGACACAGCTGAGCTGCAAGTACATTCCTGAGTGCTGTGACGTTCACACAGGGACCACAGGCTATTTCAGGATTAAAGGAAAAATGGAGATCGGGTATAAAGACTGTGGAACCTGTGGAACAGCCACCTTTTCAAATAAGATGGTTGGTTCATTTTAGCACACAGGCTACTCTGACAGGAGCAGTTTGATGACATATATAATTGAGGTTAACAAATCAAGTCTCTGGCTCAGCCTTCTCTGAGTTTTAAGGGAAAACTAAAATTGTCCTAAAGTCGGCAGTGTTTGAGGGCACTGTCCTGAGTCAGACTTGAAAACACTCACGAGGTCCTCAGAGAGTCCCACATCTCTGACCCTGGTCACCACAGTCATCGTTCACGAACCTGAATTTGTTCATATAGGACTTCATCCTGTCACATCAAACTTCTCTATGTCAGTGAAGTCAGTGGTGGGGACAGAATCATAAAAGTAGCAGTCTTCCCTCAGAACTGTAGGAGAGGAAACCCCAATTCTCTGACAGGTAACCAGGGCTTAATTTCCCTCTGCACCTGTGCAGGACCATATTCTGAGCTTAATGCATCGTGTGCACTCCCTGGTGGAACCGTGCGTCCCTGCAGGGAAGTTTGTGTCCGGGCTCAGCCTGAGGGCCCCTCACTGTGTCTCTGACACAGAAATACATGGCTGTGTCCTCGTCTGTCAGACTGTTCATTTGCAGAAACACCGTGTTCTGGGCGTTGTCGCTGGAGATGGTGAATCGGGTCTTCACGGAGTTCGCATAGTTTGTGATACCAAACCAAGATAAATGTATGCGATCCACTCCAGCCCCTTCCCTGGAACCTGGCGGACCCAGCTCATGCCATAGCTACTGAAGTAGATTCCAGAGGCTTTGCAGGAGAGTTTCAGGGATCCTCCGGCTGGACCAGACCCTCTCCGGACTCCTTCAGCTGCTCCTGACAGTGGACACCTGCAAAAACAGACGTCCTGGTCAGGACACTGTCACTCACACTCTCTGTGTTTCTCACTCACGTCCTCACCCAGACTCAGTGCCTCGCGTTCCTCATCATTACCTTTGAGCACAGCGACCAGGAGAAGCCAGCGCAGCCCAGTCTCCATGGTGAGCGTCTGTGTTGAGTGCGCTCACTGAGTGGACACCTGGGAGTCCTGGGGCTGGAGCTCCTGTACCAGAGCTGCAGGGTGAGGGCTGGGCTGGTTTTCATGGGCAGAGGGAGGCCCTATTTGCATGTGCTGCCCCTGTATAGCAGGCTTGGGTTGTGCACTTCAGAGAGCACAGGTTTCTGGCAGAGCACAGTGTCCCCTGGTGTTTGGTAGCACAGGTAACGACACAGAACATATGATTCTTTCCATGATTCTGTAAAGTTATGTTTTCAGGACATCTTTGTTTTGATGCAGGTCATTGTGCCTATTGACATCAGCCAGGGCATGAAGGATGGGTGCCTCTTGTGTTTCTCATGTGTGGACGCTCACACCCAGGATAAGAAGTTGGTGTTGTGTGTTCCTTGATGTAAGCACTGGGTCCTGGTGGCCATGATGGAATGTCGTGAAAGGGGGAAAGTTCTAGCAGTAACAAACTGCCAACTGCAGGGCTCACAGCACGTGCAAGAAATGATGGATAATAATATACTCCACCACTAGGTGCCATTTATGAAACATCGGTGCTGCATTTGTACACTGAGAATGAATGCGCAGAAATGGAGAAAGCATCACTGTGGTGCAGCAGGTGAATCCACTGCCTATGATGCCTGAATCCCATAGTGCTGTGTGTTCCTGTTCCAGCTGCGGCACTTCCAATCGTCTCTTGCTGATGCACCCGGGAGAGCAGAAAAGCATGGTCCTAGTATTTGGCCTCTGCACCCACGTGGGAAACCCCGAAGAAACTCCTGTCTCCTGGTGTCACTGTCATCTGGGGGATGAACCAGCAGATGGAAGAACTTGTCTCTGTGTCTTTCCCTCTCTCTGTGTAACACTGACTTTCAATAAATAATAAAACTTTTTCTTAAATATTCCATATGTAGTATCAACAAATCTTTTAAAATCTTGGAGAATATTTAGGAACATAACAATATTATTGTTTTTTAATTTTTAATTTTTTAAAATTTATTTTTAAGGAATACAAATTTCACACGTACAGCTTTAGGAATATAGTGATTCTTCCCAGCATTCCCACCCTCCCATCCACTCTCTCACCCCTCCTCCTCCACCTCTCACCTTGCCATTCCCATTCTCCATTAAGATTTATTTTCAATTAACTTTGTACACAGAAGACCAACTCTATGTAAACACACACACACACACACACACACAAATACAAGAACTGTTTGAGAACTGGTTTTACAGTTAACTCTCATAATAGAACTCATTGAGGATGGAGGTCCTGCATGGGGAGTTAGTGCACAGTGAGACCTGTTGTTAATTTAACAATAAACACTCTTACGTATGATGTCAGTGACCACCTGAGACTCTTGACATGAGCTGCTTAGGCTATGGAAGCCTTTTGAGTCCACAAACTGTCAGTATTTGGACAAGGCCATAAGTAAAGTGGAAATTTTCTTCTCGCTTTAGAGAAAAGTACCTTCTTCTTTGAGGCCACTTCTTTCCCCTGGGTTCTCACTTGCAGAGATCCTTTAGGCAGAACATTTTTGCCACAGTGTCTTAGATTTCCATGCCTGAAATGCTCTCACGGCTTTTCAGCCAGACTAAGTTGACTTAAGGGCTGATTCTGAGGTCAGAGCGTTACTTAAAGCGATTGTCATTCAATGAGTCTGCTGTGTGGACTTCTTCCCATGTTGGAACTTTCTGTCCTTTATAATTCTATTTATATTATTACCAGGCATTGATCCTACTTATATGATCACTTTCACAATTTATCCTATCTAAATCTTCATGTTAATACTTAATATGATCACTTTAACAATTATGATGACATTTTTACGACTAAGCTATTGGGACTTGGAGTCCCACTCATGTTTTTAAACTGCACCCTCAGAAGTAAGTCTGTAGGAAAGTATGCAGAACTATACAGCTTTGCAGTTACCAAATTCCTCCTCCCATGCTTATTTCCATCCTTATTTTTTACTGGGATCAATTTTCAATTGACTTTATGCACGTATGATTGACTCTATGTTAAGTAAAACTTAAAAAAAATAGTAGGAAGAAAAATAAGCAAAAACCAAAAAAAAAAAAAAAAAAACAAACCCTGTTCCTCGACAGTTAAGACAAGGGCAGTTCTAGTTATCCATTCTTAAAGTATCTATTTCACTTCTCTAGATTTCCTTTTAGGTTCTCTGTTAGTTCTCACCTATCAGGAAGAACATGTGGTATTTGTCCCTTTGGGACTGGCTTATTTCACCAAGTATGAGCTTTTCTTGATTCATCCATTGTGTTGCAAATAACTGGATTTCATTGTTTTTACCACTGTGTATTATTCCAGGTATAAATATCCCATAATTTCTTTATCCAGTTTTTGGTTGATGGGCATTTAGGTTGATTCCATTTCTTAGTTATTTTGAATTGGTTGCAATAAACACGGAGGTACAGATAACTTACTTTGGGTAGTGAATTCATTTCCCCTGGGTAAATTCCCAGGAGTGGGGTTCATGGATCATATAGTAGGTCTATATTCAGAGTCTTGAGGTGTCTCTATACTGTCTTCCATGGTGGCTTTACCAGTTTGCATTCCTACCAACAGTGGATTAGGGCACCTTTTTCCACACATCCTCATCAGCATTTGTTGTTTGTTGATCTCTGTATGAAGCTGTTCTGGCTGGGGTGAGGTGAAACCACATTGTAGTTTGGATTTGCATTTCCCTGACAGCTAGTTATCCTGAACATTTTTTCATGTGTCTGTTGGCCACTTGGACTTCCTCTTTTGAAAAATGTGTAAGTCCTTGGCCCATCTCTTAACTGGGTTATTTGTTATGTTGTTGTGGAGTTTCTTAATCACTTTGTAGATTCTGGTTATTAATCTATATCAATTGCATAGCTTACAAATAATATCTCCCATTATGCAAGATGCCTCTTTACTTTCCTGAGGGATTTTTTTTTCTGTACAGAGACTTCTCAATTGGATGTAATCCTATTTATTAGTTTTGGCTTTGACTGCCTATGCCCCTGAGTTCTTTTCCAAGAACTCTTTGCCGATTCCAATGTCTTGCAGCATTTCCCAAATGTTCTCTAATAATTGGATATTGTAGGGTCATAGATTTACACCTTTATTCTATGTTGAGTGGATTTTGTGTAAGGTGTAAAATAAGGGTCTGAAAATCTGATAAGAATAAAATTCAAAGTAAAGTAGTGTAGGTATATCATATTTGACACAACTGTGAGTATATCAGTCTTAACTGTGTTATCAAATTTCATGGAAATACAGGAAATAAAAAATTAAAATGTGCACTGTTTAAGATGCGTTCATCCACCAAAGGAGAGCCTGTGTCTCATGTGTGTCACTGGCTCCCAATACCACTTTCCTGCTCCTGCAGCCCCAGGAATCAGAAGTTTATGGGAGGACATTTGGGCCCTGTCACTCTTGTGGATGTGCTGGATTGTTGTCCGGAAACTGGGTGAGGCTGGGAAGCAGAGCTGGCCAGAGTGACACTTGGGAAAGTGCAGTGCATGGGAGTGTCTCTCTCTCTTTTTCTTTGCCTCATATGGGAATAACTGAAAGTTAAAACTTGAGTTACTGAAGGGTCTCTCTAGAGGTCGTATTCCCTACATGCAGGCAGCAACACTCATGGCCTTGTCCCCTCCCTAGAGCCCCTCTCAATGGGATCACTGGGTGGTGAGGTCCCCACATGCATGATGGGAGGCTCCGTGCATCAAGTATGGAGGGTAAGTCCCACCTAACATGCAGCCTTCAGCTGCTCAGTTGGAGCGACCACACACACATACCAAGCAGTGCTGGCTCTGCTCACGGCTCTGCAGGAACAGCATCCTCAGCCTCAATACCCCAGACCCTGCTCCTCTGTGTCCACTGAGTAGGAAAGTGATTCACCTGCAGGAGGAAACCATCATGACCAATGTCCTGGTGGGATCCTGTAGAAAATGTTCGTGAGCAGAGTCCACCCCAGACACTGTGCCAGCACTGATCCCCCAAGACACAGAAGTCTGCATCTTCAGGGGATGGCTCCACCCCCAAAGCTGAGGACTGGGGAGGAGAACCATGGCACATGGGGAAGTGACAGTCAGGACAGGGTCCAGCAGCATAGAAAGAGAGGACATGGTGGACAGGGTGGGCTCTTCCTCTGCATGAGGGTAAGGACAGGTGGAAGGGCCACACTGCTGGGACCCAGTGCCTGCAGCAGAACACTGAGTCAGGAGCTCTGATCAGGTCTCCTTGCCCCAGGGACCCCCACACTGACCACCACTGAGTAAAACTAGCACAGGTGCCTGGGAGATGTGGAATGGTGTCGCCTCTGGGGAGTGCATCCAGTGATGACTCCCACCATGAGTGGATTCAACGTCAGGGCCTCATGGAGGAAGCTGAGGTCCCCAATGCCACTAACAGAACCACACAGAATGCTGGGAGCAGCCTGTGGGGGTGGATGTGGTTTGTCCTCACCCCAACGTAACAGCACTGACAGGGGGTGCATGGTCTTGATGTTTACATAAAAAGCATTGAACAACCAGGATCTGACATCAGATGCAAAGTTCATTTTACAACTCCTGGAAGGAAACATAGGGAAAAATCTCCCTGATAGTAGTCTGGCCTTGATTTTTCTTTTAGATCCCCAAAGTTCATGCAATGTAAGAAAACATTTTCAGATGATGCTGCATAAACTAGAGAGCTTCTGCACTGTAAGTGGACCGATGAGAAGTGAGCAGCCTACACACAAGGGAAGTAACTATTTACATACCATATGTATGATGAATAGCCTGTATCCCAAAGAAATAAAAAGGAAATCTCTGTAAGCGCTGGATAAATAAAATGAGCTGTAAAAATAAAATGAACCATCTGTATCAGCTGTTATAAATATAAATAAAAAAAAATTATCTGTGTGTTTAGAACTGGTCCCAAGTCTTCTGCAGTCTCAAATAACTATGATAGACAATTAGCTTCTTCATCCTGAATGACAGGTTCTGTGTCATCAGGCCTACAATTGGTGTAGAAGCAAACCTCTCTGATCTGCTTGTGGCTGAGGTGTGTGTTTTAGGTGTGCTCCCAAGATGACCACAGGAGAAGTGGGGGGAGCTCTGCAAGTGAGGCCTAGTGGGATTTGTTCATTTCTGGGGAATCTGCTATGGAGGAGATTACAGTAGATCTCCTGGGTCCCCAGCTTCAGCACAGAGCACAGTGCTGCTAGAGTCAGCCCTGGTCTCGTCTGACATCCTGTGTGGGGATGGGGTCCCTCCCATCCCTGTTCACAATATTAGGATGCCTGATGACTGCATGATGTTCACAATATTAGGAAGCCTGATGGCACAACATTCTCACTGTCTGATCCTGGACTTGCACCCTTATAGGTGTGAGCTCAATAAACCTTTTTGCTCCATACACCTCCTTTCCGGGGTACTCCATTATGGAATCAACAGGTGGAATAAAACAATCGAAGAGCCACACACTAGCCAATGCTCTGTTCCTACCTGAAACAGAGACTCAGCTGTGTTTACAGAATTAGAGCCACTCAGAAATCGTCATCTCTATATCAGCTGAGGGAATTGCTTAGGTTCTGTAAGAATCCTACATGAGAGAACAATTGCAATTTTGCAGGAAACATTTTGCCAACACATGGGGTTGATTCTGTTATTCTGGTGAATGACAGAAAATTTGTTTACTCCTGGTGATTATGAAGTTGAGAGAAAGCAAGGACTGATTTTTCTCTTTTGTATTCTTTTAAAGACTTGGTTATTTATTTGAAAGGCAGAAATACAGAGTGGCAGATGCAGAGAGAGAGAGAAAGTGGTCTTCCATCTGCTGCTTCTATACACAGCTGGGCACCAGGGCAGGGATGGGCCAATCTGAATCCCGGAGCCAGGAGGTTCTTCAGGTTCTCCCATGAGGGAGCAGGGGCACAGGAACTTGGGCCTCCTTCTGCTGTTTCCAAGGCCAGTGCAAAGCCCAGGATTGGGTGTCTCATCCAGGATTTGAAACAGCACACATATTGGAAGATGGAAACGAGGACTATTTTGTGTTGGAGGAAGGAGTCGGAGTTTCTGGACAAACAGTCTCTGGGGCAGGCGCCTCAGGCAGCAGGGATGCAGCTCCAGGGTTGGAATATCCTCCTAGACTCACAAAGACACAGTCCAGAACCACCTGGACTCTAGTGCAGACCTCACTGGACTGTCCCACCTGCTGGTCTCCCTGAGATGCAGACAAGGCCAGCAGAGTGTGGGGAACAAGACCTCTCCACACCCAGTGTTTTCCATGAGTCTGACCCCTTGCACTACCAACGGCCACCTCTGCTTGCAAATGAGAGCAGGTCCGGGGATCCCAGGAGACGTGAGTGAGGAAGAGTAAGCAGGATTTCTAGGAGCCACAGCCTGAGCCACCCCTGAGCTGCAGGTTAATCCCTGACCTGGGGTTTGGACCACGTGGACCTCAACCTGTGAGTTCAGGCTGAGGAAGTGAAAAGGAGACGAGGGCACAGCTGCAGAGAATGGACACGGGAGCCCCAGGGAACAGGACCACGGGGTCAGCTCTGCCTCTCAGGGGCCCAGCTGTGCAGGGGGGGAGCGCATGGATGTGAAACACTGCAGCATCCATAGCCCCTGACCGGCTCTACACTGCCCCTGGACTCTCAGCAGGGTCCCAGATGACGTCATCAGAGAATACCACTGGGCACACTCCAGAGACTGAGACCCCGAAAAGCCTCCCCGTGTGCCCAGAGTTCACTCAGGTCTCAGATGCTAGGGACCCCAGAGATGTCAATCATTCCTTCAAAACGACTCCATTTTCTTCATGTGACGTCTTACCATGATACCAAAACTTCTGCTCGGTGATCGGTGTTAGGGACAGAATCATCCATCAAGAATTGGAACGTAGGAAACGGTTACAGCAAACCCAAATTTCCTGAAGGAATCAGCGATTCACCTCCCACTGCATCTGGGCGCGGGTTGAGTCTGCTCAGTGTGTGTTGTGCGCCCCCTGGTGGAGACGCGCGCCCCTGCAGGGAGGTTTGTGTCTGGGCTCAGCCTGAGGGTCCCTCACTGTGTCTCTTGCACAGTAATAGAGGGACGTGTCCGCGGCTGTCAGACTGGTCATTTTCAGATCCACCGTGTTCTGGGCGTTGTGGCTGGAGATGGTGAATCTGTCATTCACCGAGCTCACGTAGTCTGTGCTACCATAATCAGGATAAATGCATCCGATGCACTCTGGGCCCTTCCCTGAGCATGGTGGACCCAGCAAATCCAGTAGCTACTAAAGGTGAATCCAGAGGCTTTCCAGATGAGTTTCAGGGATTCCCCAGGCTGGACTAGGCCTTCCCCGGACTCCTCTAGCTGCTGACACTGGACACCTGCAAACAGAGACGTCCTGGTCAGGACACTGTCACGCACACTCTCTGTGTTTCTCACTCACGTCCTCTCCCAGACTCAGTGCCCCATGTTCCCCATCATTACCTTTGAGCACAGTGACCAGGAGAAGCCAGCGCAGCCCAGTCTCCATGGTGAGCATCTGTGTTGAGTGTGATCACTGAGTGGACACCTGGGAGTCCTGGGGCTGGAGCTCCTGTGCCAGAGCTGCAGGGTGAGGCCTGTGCTGGTTTTCATGGGCAGAGGGAGGCCCTGTTTTTGTGTGCTGCCGCTAGATAGCAGGCATGGGGTCAGACGCCCCAGACAGGACAGTGCCCAGGGCAGATGTGGTGTCCTGTGGTGTAGGTTGACGGCTATGATAGGATTCAGATCATATAAATCTTTACATTATCATTGTTGTTTAAACAATTGAAGGCAATGACCTTGTTTCATTTTAATATGTGTGTATCCTTAATAATCCAGTGTTAGCATGTCCTTCATTTTTAAAATAACCATTGGTTCATTTTTAACTATTTAAATAACATTGGAATAGTGACAGTGAGAGAAGGGGTGAGAGAAAGAGAAATGTAGAGATGGACAGAAAAGGTGACAAAGGGAGATTTCCACCTTGATTGACAGCCCCAGACATCCCAAGTGCCTACAACATCGAGGACTTAGCCTTTCTAAAACCTGGAGCCCAAAACTGCAACTTTGTTTCCCACGTCAGTGGTAGGGGCTCATTCACTTGTAGTGTCATCTACAGTTTTCCAAAATGCATTATCAGAAAAAGTGTGGGAAGTCGTGTGACTGAATGATTCATTCTGATGGGAACACGGGTGTCTCTAGTGGGGACTTTGCCAATTTTGTCCTAATGCCTGCCTCCCACTTTTAAACAGATAAAAGACTGCAAGTGGATTCTTTTTAGGTTAACTATGTTTTGTTTCCTTGTTCATCCATTGACTTATTTAACACTCGTCATGAACACAGAACACTGTGCTTGCTAGTGGGGTTTGTGTGCTATTGGAATCTGTGTGTTGTAGAAATGGGCACAGATCAACTCATTGTCATTCACATTTCCACCTCCTTTCCTACACTCTGAGTTGGAGGGGCCTGGAGGCCTCAGTTCTCATTATTCATGGAACCTGTCGTGGGTTGTGGTGAACTGAGTCAGCCCACTGTGGTGTGGGCAGAATTATTCCTTCCTGTGAGTGCTTTGTGCCCTGGTATCAGCTGCCCTGTGTTCCCCCTCTTCCCTGTGTCTAGTAACCATGACTCTGAGTTCAGCTCAAGCACTGGATAGAAGTCACTGTGTCACAATTCACCCGCAGTCCTGGGTTCAGGTAATGCAGCTGTGTTCACAATAGTTCAGTCTACAATAAAGTAAAAGGTGCCAAAAACAGTGAATGCAGTCTGTTACATTTGACATGGAATATTATTCAGTGTTAAGAAGGAGGTTGTTCGGTCGTTAGGAAATCATTGGTCAGCCTGGAGCATAATATGCTAACAGAAATAATCCTGGTACATGTGGACACATAGTATGTGACATTAGTTATACATGCAGTCCACAAGCTTGAACTCACAGAGGCAGGAAGTGCAATGGTGATCACTGTCTACCATGACCCAAGTGTTTGTCCCCTTCCAGCTCTGTGGGAAACTGGGGGAAGTTCCAGGCTCCTGGCTTCAGGCTCAGCCATCCCAGCCTTTGCAGCCATTCAGGAAGAAAAGCAGTGAATGAAAACTTCTCTCTCCATCTGTTGATAGCTTTATCTCTTGCTATAACACTGCCTTTCAAATAAAATAAATACTTAAAATAAATGAAAGATTAATTATACATATGGTTAGGAGCCTATTTCCAAATGTTGAATGAACTCAAGCCACTGATCCCAAGGGAAGCAATCAATTCCTTAAATGCAGTGATGATAAGGTGGTGACAGGAGCAGCACTGGAGTGAGCCTGAGGGATTCCTGCCTCCCGTGTCAGGATGCTAAGTGCTGTGCCCTAGTTTGGTTCCAGTGTCAGATTCCTGCCTAAGCCCTTCTGGAAGGCAGTAGGTGAAGTTCCAAGTACTGCCATGTGGACACCTGGACAGAATTCCAAGCACATGGCTGTCACCTAACCCAGCTGAAGCTTTTGTAGCCATCTGGGAAGTGACCAGGAATTAGAAGATCACTGTCAGTCTCAATCTCTTTGCCTTTTTGAAAAAATATGTAAATACAAATATCAAAATAAATGAAATAGTATCTTTAACTTTTTAAAAAAGATATAAAGGCAACATATAAAATGATATATTGGGCCCATCATGCATGTCCGTAATAGATGCACAATGAGACATCCCATCCTTCCTGTTAGAATTAGTATTATCCTACAATCCAGAGCTGACAATCCATGTGGAGGAAGCTGGAGATAACCCTGGTGCAAGATCGGAGTCAGGTAAATAAGTAAAACTATTATGGAAAATCATCAAAACTGAAACAGAATTATCACAGGCTCTTCAAACACCATTTTTGAGTAGAAGGAATATGAAATCCCAGGGAGGTGTCCAGGGGAACCACAATCAATGTGGCAAACACCTCTGCTCTTCCATGTTCAATTAATGCAGCAGCATTCACAAGAGTTCACACATACAATCCAGTGAAATATTCATAAAGAAAGAATCAACAATGGAACAAATGGACAAAATTATATTTAACAGGAAGTTTATATGGCAGTAAAGATGAGGAAATTCTGTATTTTGGACAACTCGGATGATCCTGGAGAATAATGTCCAAGGATAATGTGTCAGGGTAAGCACACTCTGCTAACCATGCAGGACAAGAAGACAAATAATACGTGATGCTGGATACATGGGATAAAAGGATGAAGTCACAGAGGCAGGAAGTATGATGGTGAAGACCATGTCTGAGCAAGGGAGAAGCAGAGGAGACGCTGGAGCAAGGTCAGAGTTCCAGTCCCACAGGATCCACACACTGAGGATCTACTGTACAGCATGGTCATAGCAGTGAAGGGAATATTGTGTCTACAGAATTCCAAAACAGGAGACAACTGGCATTCTACCATGGAAACATGTGGTTTTCTGATGAGCATGTCAATAAGTCTGCCTTCATAAAAACTCAATTTGATACATTTATCTATCAACACAAATCATTGTACCTCATATGTCTATGTTTTGGTATTATATATCAAACACTTATGTAAAGGAAATGATTAAATGATCAAAAATGGAGATTCAACACTCTGAATACTGGTGTAGTGCTTTCCAGTATTTTCCAATATTTTATGGAGATGATAAATAAATTCCAGTGGAATCAAGCTTGGCAGCTAGAACCCAGGAGCTTGGAACTGCATCAGTGTTCCCACCTTGGTGATGGGGTCTCATAACACATCCATCATCTACTGACTTCCAGGGTGCACTGTCAGTTACTAGTCTGGGAAAGTGTGCAAATGGGCTGTGTCCATCACTCTCATATGCAGCCTGGGTGTCTCCCTCTATAATACTGATGGAAGTCTCCAAATGCATTGATGACCCCAGTCAGCATAGACATGGAGTGAAGAGCAGGGACTCTGGACACACGGTCTCCGAGACTTGCTCTTCCTGCAGCTGTGATTCAGCCTCAGGACACTGTCATCATGCTGGAGCCACAGACACAGCTCCCCGCGATGTGGACTCCAGCCCCAGAGTGCACAGCCACTGTGTGTCCCACTTTCTGCTCTCCCTGAACCACAGCAGGTGCAGGGAGTCCCACAACACTCAACAGAATCAGATCAACTTGAAGTGCACACCCAACACTTTCCATTCAGTTATGACCTTGACTGCTGATGTCCAGTGCATTTCCCGTCTGAGTTAATGCAGGGAGCCCCCCAGGAGGGTCCCAGGACCTAGAGAATGAGGAAGTCCCTGTAGGCTTCCCAGGTGCCTGCAGAAGCCCAGCCTGAGACACAGCTGAGCTGCAAGTACATTCCTGAGTGCTGTGACGTTCACACAGGGACCACAGACTGTTCCAGGATTAAAGCTGGCCACATTCTGTGGAAAGTGAGTGTGGATCACCCACAGTTTAATATAAAATGTCAGTTCAGTCCGCACACAGGCTACTTTGACAGGAAGAGAGGGAAATAGTTGAGGTTTAACAGACCAGAGATCCTGGCTCAGCTGTCTCCAGGATATAAAGGGAAAAAATTGTCCTAGAGTCGGTAGCGCCCTGAGGACACCAGCACGAGTTAGACTGGAAAAGACTCACGAGATCCTCACAGATCCCCATGATATCTGATCGCAGTGAGGATAGTTGTCAGTCATGAACCCGAAATTGTCACGTAGGACTTCTTCCTTCTATTCAAAGTTTCTATCCGTCAGTGCAGTCAGTGGCAGGGACAGAATCATAAGAGTAGAACCATTTCTTCAAATGCGTTAGAGGAGAGGAAACCCCAATTCCCTAACAGGAAACCAGGGCTTATTGTCCCTCTGCACCTACCCATGACCAGAATATATATTCAGTGGGTTTTGTGCGCCCCCTGGTGGAGCCGTGCGGCCCTGCAAGGAGGTTTGTGTCTGGACTCAGCCTGAGGGCCCCTCACTGTGTCTCTGGCACAGAAATAGGTGGCCATGTCCGCGGCTGTCAGACTTTCATTTCAAGATCCACCATGTTCTGGGCGTTGTTGCTGGAGATGGTGAATCGGCCATTCACCCAGCTTGCGTAGTTTGTGCTTCCGTAACTATCAATACATGCGATCCACTCCAGCCCCTTCCCTGGAGCCTGGTGGACCCAGCACATTGCATTGCTACTGAGGGTGAATCCAGAGGCTTTGCAGGAGAGTTTCAGGGATCCCCCAGGCTGGTACAGGCCTCCCCCGGACTCCTTCAGCTGCTTCTGGCACTGGACACCTGCAAACACAGACGTCCTGGTCAGGACACTGTCACTCACACTCTCTGTGTCTCTCACTCACGTCCTCTCCCAGACTCAGTGCCCCGCGTTCCCCATCATTACCTTTGAGTACAGCGACCAGGAGAAGCCAGCGCAGCCCAGTCTCCATGGTGAGCGTCTGTGTTGAGTGTGATCACTGAGTGGACACCTGGGAGTGCTGGGGCTGGAGCTCCTGTGCCAGAGCTGCAGGGTGAGGGCTGGGCTGGTTTTCATGGGCAGAGGGAGGCCCTATTTGCATGTGCTGCCCCTGTATAGCAGGCATGGGGTTGTGCACTTCAGATAGGACAGGTTCCTGGCAGAGCACAGTGTCCTCTGGTGTTTAGTAGCACAGGTAACGACACAGAACATATGATTCTTTCCATGATTCTGTACAGTTATGTTTTCAGGACATCTTTGATTTGATACAGGTCTTTGTGTCTAGTGACATCCGTCAGAGGAAGAATAATGGGTGCCTCTTGTGTCTCATGTGTGGAAGCTCACACGCAGGATAAGAAGTTGAGGTTGTGTGTTCCCTGATGTAGGCACTAGGTCTGGGTGGCAGCGAGTGAATATCATGAAGAGGGAAGTTCTAACAAAAACAAACTGCCAAGCTCAGGGCTGAGAGCCCATGCACGAAATGATGGATAATAATATACTCCACCACTAGGTGCCATTTAGGAAACATCGGTGCTGCATTTGTACACTGAGAATGAATGCGCAGAAATGGAGAAAGCATCACTGTGGTGCAGCAGGTGAATCCACTGCCTGTGATGCCTGCATCCCATAGTGCTGTGTGTTCCTGTTCCAGCTGTGGCACTTCCAATCATCTCTTGCTGATGCACCTGGGAGAGCAGAAAAGCATGGTCCTAGTATTTGGCCCCTGCACCCACGTGGGAGACCCCGAAGAAACTCCTGTCTCCTGGTGTCACTGTCAACTAGGGGGTTGAACCAGCAGATGGAAAAACTTGTCTCTGTGTCTTTCCCTCTCTCTGTGTAACACTGACTTTCAGTAAATAAATAAATCTTTTCTAAAAAAGTTGCACGTGCAGTTTCAACAAATCTTTTAAAACCTTGGAGGAAATTTAGGAACAGCATGCATGATGTCCATGTAACAATATTATTTAAAAAATTTAAATTTTTTTTTATTTTTTAAATTTATTTTTTAACTTTTATTTATTAAATATAAATTTCCAAAGTACTGCTTTTGGATCACAGTGGCTTTTCCCCCTCATAACTTCCCTCCCTCCCGCAACCCTCCCATCTCCTGCTCCCTCTCCCATCCACTTTTTTTTCTGTTTATTTTTTTTAACTTTTATTTAATGAATATAAATTTCCAAAGTACGACTTATGGATTACAATGGCTTCCCACCCATACCGTCCCTCCCACCCGCAACCCTCCCCTTTCCCACTCCCTCTCCCCTTCCATTCACATCAAGATTCATTTTTGATTATCTTAATATACAGAAGATCAGCTTAGTATACATTAAGTAAGGATTTCAACAGTTTGCTCCCACACTGAAACATAAAGTGAAAAATAATAGATGATTTTTTAAATGATGATGAAATCAGATCAGACCTATTGTCATGTTTAATCCCAGTGAGAGTCAAGTTGGGAATTGATAATTTCTTTCTTTTTTCTTTTACAGAAGATCAGTTTAGTATACATTAAGTAAAGATTTCAACAGTTTGCACCCCCATAGAAACACAAAGTGAAATATACTGTTTGAGTACTCGTTATAGCATTAAATCTCAATGAAGAGCACATTAAGGACAGCGATCCTACATGGGGAGTAAGTGCACAGTGACTCCTGTTGTTGACTTAGCAAATTGACACTCCTGTTTATGGCATCAGTAATCTCCCTATGCTCCAGTCATGAGTTTCCAAGGCTATGGAAGCCTTTTGAGTTCTCCAACTCTTATCTTGTTTAGACAAAGTCATACTCAAAGTGGAGGTTCTCTCCTCCCTTCAGAGAAAGGTACCTCCTTCTTTGAAAACCTGTTCTTTCCATTGGGATCTCACTCACAGAGATCTTTCATTTAGGCCTTTTTTTTTTTTGCCAGAGTATCTTGGCTTTCCATGCCTGAAATACTCTCATGGGCTTTTCAGCCAGATCCGAATGCCTTTAGGGCTGATTCTGAGGCCAGAGTGCTGTTTAGGACATCTGCCATTCTATGAGTCTGCTGAGTATCTTGCTTCCCATGCTGGATCACTCTCCCCTTTATTTATTCTATCGGTTAGTATTAGCAGGTACTAGACTTGTTTATGTGCTCCCTTTGACTCATAGTCCTTTCATTATGATCGATTGTGAACTGAAATTGATCACTTGGAATAGTGAGATGGCATTGGTACATGCCACCTTGATGGGATTGAATTGGAATACCCTGGTATGTTTCTAACTCTACCATTTGGGGCAGGTCAGCTTCAGTATGTCCCAAATTGTACATCTCTTCCCTCTCTTATTCCCATTCTTATGTTTAACAGTGATTACATTTCAGTTAAATTTCAACACTTAAGTATAACTGTGTGATAATTACAGAATTAAACCAGTCATATTAAGTAGAACAGACAAAAAAAAATACTAAGAGGGATAATGTATTAAGTTTTTCATTAACAGTCAGGGCTATGCTGATCAAGTCACCGTTTCTCATAGTGTCCATTTCACTTCAGGAGGTTTCCTTTTCAGTCAGTTGTCACCGATCAGGGAGAACATATGGTATTTGTCCCTTTGGGACTGGCTTACTTCACTCAGCATGATGCGTTCCAGTTTCCTCCATTTTGTTGCAAATGACTGGATTTCATTGTTTCTTACTGCGGTATAGTATTCTAAAGAATACATATCCCATAATTTCTTTATCCAGTCTACCGTTGATGGGCATTCAGGTTGGTTCCAGGTCTTGGCTATTGTGAATTGTGCTGCGGTAAACATTAGGGTGCAGACCTCTTTTTTGTTTGCCAATTTAAACTCCTTTGGGTAAATTCCAAGGAGTGGGATGGCTGGGTCGAACGGTTCCCTCTCCCATCCCTTTCACAACAAGATTCATTTTCAATTCTCTTTATATACTGAAGATCAGTTTAGTATATATTAAGCAAAGATTTCAGCAGTTTACACTCACACAGAAACACAAAGTGTAAAGTATGGTTTCAGTACTCGTTATAGCATTAAATTCACATTGTACAACACATTAAGGACAGAGATACTACATGGGGAGTTAAGTGCACAGTGACTCCTGTTATTGACTTAACAACTGACACTCTTGTTTATGGCGTTAGTAATCACCCTAGGCTCTTCTCACGAGTTGCCAAGGCTATAGAAGCCTTTTGAGTTCTCCAACTCTGATCTTATTTAGACAAGGTCATAGTCAAAGTGGAAGTTCTCTCCTCCCTTCAGAGAAAGGTACGCCTTTCTTTGATGGCCTATTTTTTTTTCCGCTGGGATCTCACTCACAGAGATCTTTCATTTAGGTCATTTTTTTTTTTTTGCTAGAGTGTCTTGGCTTTCGATGCCTGAAACACTCTTATGGGCTTTTTACCCATATCCGAATGCCTAAAGGGCTGATTCTGAGGCCAGAGTGCTGTTCAGGACATCTGACATTCTATGAGTCTGCTGTGTATCCCACTTCCCATGTTAAATCATTCTCCCCTTTATAATTCTATCAGTTAGTAGTAGCAGACACTAGTCTTGTATATGTGATCCCTTTAAATCCCAATCCTATCATTATGATAAATTATGAACTAAAACTGATCACTTTGACTAGTGAGATGGCATTGGTACATGCCACCTTGATCGGATTGAATTAGAATCCCCTGGCACGTTTCTAAATCTACCGTTTGATGCAAGTCTGATTGAGCATGTGCCAAACTGTACATCTCCTCCCTCTCTTATTCCCACTCTCATATTTAACAGGGATCACTTTTCAATCAAATTTAAACACCTAAGAATAATTGTGTGTTAATTAAAGACATCAACCAATAGTATTAGTAGAACAAAAAAAAATACTAAAAGGGATAAAATATTAAGTTGTTCCTCGACAGTCAGGACAAGGGCTGATCAAGTCGCTGTTTCTCATAGTGTCCATTTCACTTCAACAGGTTCCCTTTTTGGTGCTTGGTTAGTCATCACCGATCAGGGAGAACATATGATATTTGTCCTTTTGGGACTGGCTTATTTCACTCAGCACGATCTTTTCCAGATCCCTCCATTTTGTTACAAATGACCGGATTTCATTTTTTTTTACTGCTGTATAGTATTCTAAAGAGTACATGTCCCATAATTTCTTTATCCAGTCTACTGTTGATGGGCATTTAGGTTGGTTCCAGGTCTTAGCTATTGTGTATTGAGCTGCAATAAACATTGAGGTGCAGACAGCTCTTTTATTTGCCAATTTAATTTCCTCTGGGTGAATTCCAAGGAGTGGGATGGCTGGGTTGTATGGTAGGGTTATATTCAGGTTTCTGAGGAATCTCCAAACTGACTTCCATAGTGGCTTTACTAGTTTGCATTCCCACCAACAGTGGGTTAGTGTCCATTTTTCCCCACAACCTCGCCAGCATCTGTTGTTGGTAGATTTCTGTATGTGAGGATTCTATCCGGAGTGAGTTGAAACCTCACTGTGGTTTTGATTTGCATTTCCCTGATGGCTAGTGATCCTGAACATTTTTTCATGTGTCTGTTGGCAATTTGGATTTCCTCTTTTGAAAAATGTCTATTGAGGTCCTTGGCCCATCTCTTAAGTGGGTTGTTTGTTTTGTTTTTGTGGAGTTTCTTGATCTCTTTGTAGATTCTGGTTATTAACCCTTTATCTGTTGCACAGTTGGCAAATATTTTTTCCCATTCTGTTGGTTGCCTCTTCACTTTCCTGGTTTTTTTTTTTTTCAGTACAGAAACTTCTCAACTTGATGTAATCCCAGTTGTTAATTTTGGCTCTGACAGCCTGTGCCTCTCAGGTCTTTTCCAAGAAGACTGTGCCCTTGCGTATATCTTGCAGGGTTTCTCCAATGTTCTCTAATAATTTGATGGTGTCGGGTCGTAGATTTAGATATTTAATCCAGTTTGAGTGGGTTTTTTGTAAGGTGTAAGGTAGGGGTCCTGCTTCATACTTCTGTACATGGAAATCCAGTTTTCCCAGCACCATTTATTGAATAGATGTCCTTGCTCTGGGAATTGGTTTTAGATCCTTGTCAAATATAAGTTGGCTGTAGATGTTTGGGTTGATTTCTGGTGTTTCTATTTTGTTCCATTGGTCTATCCATCTGTTTCTGTACCAGTGCCATGCTGTTTTGATTATAACTGCCCTGTAGTATGTCTTGAAATCTGGTATTGTGATGCTTCCAGCTTTGTTTTTGTTGTACAGTGTTACTGTAGCTATTCGAGGTCTCCTGTGCCTCCATATGAATTTCTGCATCATTTTTTTACAGATTTGCGAAGAATGTCTTTGTATTTTGATTGGTATTGCATTGAATCTATAAATTGCTTTTGGGAGAATGGACATTTTGATGATATTTATTCTTCCAATCCATGAGCATGGAAGATTTTTTCATTTTTTGGTATCCTCTTCTATTTCTTTCTTTAATATTTTGTAATTCTCATTGTAGAGGTCTTTTACAACCTTGGTTAAGTGTATTCCAAGGTGTTTGATTTGTTTGTAGCTATTGTAAATGGAATTGATCTTAGAAGTTCTTTCTCAGCCGTGGCATTGCCTGTGTATACAAAGGCTTTTTTTTTGATAGGCAGAGTCGACCGTGAGAGAGAGAGACAGAGAGAAAGGTCTTCCTTTTTCCATGGTTCACCCTCCAATGGCTGCTGCGGACAGCGCGCTGCAGCCAGTGCACCGCACTAATCCGATGGCAGGAGCCAGGTGCTTACCCTGGTCTTCCATGGGGTGCAGTGCACAAGCACTTGGGCCATCCTCCACTGCACTCCCTGGCCACAGCAGAGGGCTGGCTTGGAAGAGGAGCAACTGGGACAGAATCAGGCGCCCCGACCGGGACTAGAACCCTGTGTGCCAGTGCCGCAAGGCGGAGGATTAGCCTAGTTAGCCGCAGTGCCGGCCAAGTCTGTTGGTTTTTGTGCATTGATTTTATAACCTACTACTTTGCCAAACTCTTCTATGAGTTCCAATAGTCTCTTAGTAGAGTTCTTTGGATCCCCTAAATAAAGAATCATACCATCTGCAAAGACAGATAGTTTGAGTTCTTCCTTCCCCATTTGTATCATTTTAATTTCTTTTTCTTGCCCAGTAGCTCTGGCTAAAACTTCCAGAACTATATTGAATAGCAGTAGTGAGAGTGGGCATCCGTGTCTGGTACCGGATCTCATTGGAACTGCTTCCAACTTTCCTCCATTCAATAGGATACTGGCTGTGGGTTTTTTATAAGTTGTTTTGATTGTATTGAGGAATGTTCCTTCTATACCCAATTTGCTTAGATTTTTCATCATGAAGGGGTGTTGTATTTTATTGAATGCTTTCTCTGCATCTATTGAGATAATCATATGATTTTTCTTCTGTAGTTTGTTAGTGTGGTGTATCACATTGATTGATTTGCAAATAATGAACCATCCCTGCATACCAGGGATAAATCCCATGTGGTCTGTGTGGATGATCTTTCTGATGTGTTGTTTCATTCTATTGGCCAGAATTTTATTGAGGATTTTTGCGTCTATGTTCATCAGGTATATTGGTCTTTAATTTTCTTTCAATGCTACATCATTTTCAGGCTTAGGGATTAAGGTGATTCTGGCTTCATAGGAAGAATTTGGGAGGATTCCCTCTTTTTCAATTGTTCTGAATAATTTAAGAAGAATTGGAGTTAGTTCTTCTTTAAATGTGTGGTAGAATTCAGCAGTGAATCCATCCGGTCCTGGGCTTTTCTTTGTTGGGAGGGACTTTATTACTGATTCAATTTCTGTCTCAGTTATGGGTCTGTTTGGGTTTTCTATGTCTTCATGGTTCAATTTAGGTAGGTGGCATGTGTCCAGGAATCTATCCATTTCTGATAGATTTCCCTGTTTGCTGGCACACAGCTCCTTGTAGTAATTTCTATGACTATTTTTATTTCTGTGGTGTGTGTTGTTACATCCCCTTTTTCATCTCTGATTTTATTGATTTGGGTCTTTTCTTTTTTTGGTTAGATGGGCCAAGATGTGTTTCTTGTAAGCAGCAAATAAGTGAGTTTTGTTCCTTAATCCAGTCAGCCAGTCTGTGTCTTTTAACTGGAGAGTTGAGGCCATTAACATTCAATGTGACTATTGATAGATAGTAACTTTGCCCTGCCATTTTCCCAAAGATATTTCTAATATAGGCTTTGAACTTCCTGTGATCTTTTACTGGGAGTTTTTCTTCCTTTACCTTCTTTCGTATTGATGCTTGTGTTTCTGTGTTTCTGTGTGTAACACATCTTTAAGGGTCTTTTCAGGGCTGGACTAGTGGTGAGAAATTATTTTAATTCTGTTTGCTATGAAAAGTCTTTATTTCATCTTCATTCACAAATGAGAGCTTAGCAGGATATAATATTCTGGGCTGGCAATTTTTTTTCTCTTAGTACCTGGGCTATGTCTCGCCATTCCCTCCTAGCCTGTAGGGTTTCTGATGAGAAGTCTGCTGTGAGTCTAACTGGAGATCCTCTGATAGTAATCTTACGTTCCTCTCTTCCACAAGTTAGAATCTCTTCATCATAATTCACGGTGGTGAGTTTGATTACAACGCGTCATGGTGAGGATCTCTTTTGGTCACGTTTATTGGGGGTTCTATGTGCTTGGATGTCTCTGTCCTTCTCCAAACCTGGGGAGTTTTCTGCTAGTATCTCACTAAAAAGGCCTTCCAATCCTTTCTTTCTGTTTCCATGCCTTCAGGAACTCCTAGAACCCAAATGTTGGTTTTTTAATAGTATCCTGTAGATTCCCAACAATATTTTTTTAATTTCTAATTTCCCCTTCTTGCCTTTGGTTTGACTGTATACTTTCCTGTGCTCTGTCTTCTAAGTCTGATATTGTCTCTTCTATATCACTGATTCAGTCTTTAAGGCTCTCAAGTGCGTTTGTCATTAGTTCCACTGAATTCTTCATTTCACTTTGATTTCTCTTCAGTATCACAATTTCAGGTTCTACTAGATTCCTCATTTCATTATGATTCCTCCTTAAGATTTCATTTTCAAGAGAGAGATTTTCTATCCAGTAAGGATTTTTGTAGTTCATGAATTTGTTTTTGATAACTTCTAAATATTCTTATCATAAATTTTTGAAATCTGTATCTTGCATTTTTTCTATCTCATCATCTTCATAATCTTGAATTGGAGTGTCATGTTCATTTGGGGGCATCATAATGTCTTCCTTGTTCTTGTTTCCTTGGTTTCTGCATTTGTTGTTTGGTATTGGGAAATATTCTTTGGTTTCTTCTTCTTTTTTTTTCCTTGCTGTGTTGGCTTTTCTCATTATACTATGACCCTAGATTAAGTGGACTGTCTGCTTTTGGTAAATCTCTAGAGGCTTGTGGTGGGTGTGTCCAGAGGGCTCTGTGCAGTTCTTTATGGTAAGGGTGTGCCAATGGTGACACACCCAGGTTTGGCATGGTATATCTTCTCTCTTTTATTCAGAAGGGAAGTAATTCTGCACAGATGAGCTATTCTCCTTGAAGGCAACCAGTGCCTGAGCACTAGCCCCAGTGGGTATAATATTTGTCCACTCTGTCCCAAGGACCACACAAAGGATCTGTTCAGCCCTCTGTGTAAGCTCAGATTCCCCTGCAATGTCTCCCACCGTTTGGCCAAGGTTACTGAGTTTGTGGTGTCTCCCGAGAGTACTCACGTCTCAGGTACTCTGTGAGTTCCCTCACACACCCTGTTTTTTTTCTTTTTTCACAGTCCCAGTTCATAAGCTGCACACATTCACTAGGTCTTAACCTCCTGGTATTTCTCCCCACCAGAGTCATTTTTTTCTGCTTGGCTGAGGGTGGGCACAGCCCTGAGCTGGTGCAGCTGTTATGTATGTCCAAATGGCACCTGCTCTTTGTCTTGCTTGCCTTTGTAAAGTGAGTGGAGAGAGGGAATCGTGTCCGTACTGGTCCATTTTATTTTTTCTCTCTCCTCTAGTTAGCATGGTGAATTTTCCCCCATGGGGTTTCAAGCCTCATTCCCTCTAGGCTTTTCTGCCGCTTTCCTGCCAGTGTCTTGGGCTACTGCAGTTTCACCTCACCTCCCTTTCCAGCGCAGGTGCGTAGACTCAGCACAGGGGTCCTGAGCCATGGGCGCTCGTGCCCTCCATGTAGTTCCATGGTGTCCCACTAGTTCCAGAACAGTTTCCTTTGCAGGTTTTTCCCTAACTCTTCCCTGAGACTACAGTATCTCCACTTTTATTAAACTATCTTTCCCCAGGCTATCAGTATGCTCCCTCCCTATTCCACCAACTTGGAGCAGTCTAAATTTATTTTTTAAGGAATACAAATTCAATGAGTACAGGTATTATTCAAAAAACACATATGTAAAGATTAACAAAAATGCCCAACTGCAGATCAGTTCTCTGAATACTGGCATTGTGTTTGCCAATGTTTTATTGAGATGATAAATTAGGCCATTGTACTCAAAATATGGCAGCTGGAAATGTATGAAGGAGTATGAAGCTGTATCAACGTTCCCACCTTGGTGACGGGACCTCATAATGGATCCATCATCTACTGTCCTCCAGGCTGTACTATCAGTTACAAGTATGGGGAGGAGTGTAATGGGCTCTGTCCAGCACTCTGATATGCAGCCTGGGTGTCTCCCTCTCTAATACTGATGGAAGTCTCCAAATGCATTGATGACCCCAGTCAGCATAGACATGGAGTGAAGAGCAGGGACTCTGGACAAATGGTCTCTGGGACTGGCTCTTCCTGCCACTGTGATTCAGCCTCAGGACACTGGTCATCATGCTGGAGCCACAGACACAGCTCCCCGTGATGTGGACTCCAGCCCCAGAGTGCACAGCCACTGTGTGTCCCACTTTCTGCTCTCCCTGAATCACAGCAGGTGCAGGGGGTCTCACGACACTGGAGAAAACCAGATCAGCTGGAAGTGCACACCCAATGCTTTCCATTCAGTGATGTCCTTGACTGCTGATGTCCAGTGCATTTTCCTCCTGAGTTCTGGCAGGGAGCCCCCCAGGAGGGTCCCAGGACCTAGAGGATGAGGAAGTCTCTGTAGGCTTCCCAGGTGCCTGCAGAAGCTCAGCTTGAGACACAGCTGAGCTGCAAGTACATTCCTGAGTGCTGTGACGTTCACCTTAGGGACCACAAACGGTTTTAGGATTAAAGGTAAAAAGGAGTTTGGGCGTAAGTCTTTACAAAGTGAATGTGGAACAACAACAGCTTAAAATAAGACTGCTGGTGCTATTTGCTTACATGCTCATTTTGATAGGAAGAGGGATGACTGAAATAATTGAAGTTAAAAAAAAAAGTCTCTGGCTTGACTCTCTCTGGGTTTGAAGGGAAAACTAAAATTGCCCTAAAGCCAGCTTGGCCTTGAGAACGCATCCTGTGTCAGACTGGACAACACTCACAAGGTCCTCATATAGTCCCACATGTCTGATCCTGGTGACCACTGTCATCATTCACGAACATGAAACTGTTCATATAGGACTTCTTCCTGTCATATCAGACATCCTCAGGTCAGTGAAGTCAGTGGCAGGGACAGAGTCATAAAAGTAGAATTCTTCTCTCAAAACTGTTACAAGAGCGGAAACCCCAATTCCCTGACAGGAAACCAGGGCTTGGTTTCTCTGCACCTGCTCATGACCAGAATCTGTGCTCAGTGCGTCTTGTGTGCCCCCTGGTGGAGCAATGTGCCCCTCAAGGAGGTTTGTGTCTGGGCTCAGGCTGAGAGCCCCTCACTCTGTCTCCCACACAGTAATAGGTGGCCGTGTAATCCTATGTAAGATGGTTCATTTGCTGAGACACCGTGTTCTGGGCGTTGTCGCTGGAGATTGTGAATCGGCCCTGCCACCACTACCAGGATAAACATATGCGATCCACTCCGGGACCTTCCCTGGAGCCTGGTGGACCCAGCTCATGCTGTAGCTACTGAAGTCTAACCCAGAGGCTTTGCAGGAGAGTTTCAGGGATCCCCCAGGCTTGAACAGGCCTCCCCCGGACTCCTCCAGCTGCTCCTGATACTGGACACCTGCAAACACAGACGTCCTGGTCAGGACACTGTCACTCACCCTCTCTGTGTCTCTCACTCACGTCCTCTCCCAGACTCAGTACCCCACGTTCCCCATCATTACCTTTGAGCACAGCGACCAGGAGAAGCCAGCGCAGCCCAGTCTCCATGGTGAGCGTCTGTGTTGAGTGCGATCACTGAGTGGACACCTGGCAGTCCTGGTGCTGGAGCTCCTGTGCCAGAGCTGCAGGGTGAGGGCTGGGCAGCTTTTCATGGGCAGAGGGAGGCCCTATCTGCATGTGCTGCTGCTATATAGCAGGCATGGTGTCAGACTCCTCAGACAGGACAGGGCCCAGGACAGACGTGGGTGTCTGGCGTCTTAAGTAGCTGATTAATTCCATGGGACATGAAGTTTGTTGTGAGATTATGGGCAGAAAAGCATTTCGTTCACCTTTTTAAAAATTTATATATATACATATATATATATATATATATATGGCAGTTATATAGAGTTATAGACAGTGAGAGAGACACAGAGAGAAAGGTCTTCTGTTTATTCCCTCCCCAAATGGCAGCTACAGCCAGAGCTGTTCTGATCCAAAGCGAGGAGCCAAGTGCTTCTTCCTGGTCTCCCATGCGGGTGCAGGGGCATAAGCACCTGGGCCATCCTCCACTGCCCTCCTGGGCCACAGCTCAGAGCTGGACTGGAAGAGGAGCAACTGGGACTAGAACCTGGCACCTGTATGGGATGCCGGCACCGCAGAGAGAGGATTAGCCAAGTGAGCCCTGGCTCGGGCCCTTAATTTATATTTTGAACACTTATTTATTTATTTGAAAGTCAAAGTTACACACAGAGAGAACTAGAGAGAGAGAGAGAGAGAGAGAGAGAGAGAGCGCAATCATCTATCCTCTGGTTCCCCTTCCAATTAGTCACAACAGCTAGAGCTTAGCGGCTTGGAAGCCAGGAGCCAGGATCTTCTTCCAGATCCCCATGCGGGTACAAGGAACCAAGGACTTGGGCTTTCTTCTACTGCTTTCCCTGGCTGTAGCAGGGAGCTGGATTGGAAGTAGAGCAGCTGGGACTTGAACCGGTGCACATGTGGAATGCCAGTACTGCAGATTTGGTCTGTAACATACTATGCCCCAGCACTGGCCCCACCTTTACTTTTTCAAAAGCAGGAAGGAGGGCCTGAGGTGGAGAGGCTGGTTCTTGAGCCATCACTCCAGCAAGGGTGTGGGCTCCCAACAAGGGCTCAGCTCACTGCACAACAGTGCCTGCCCCTGTGTTGTGTCTGCACAAGCACAGAAATGTGATACTGGCATGAGTGATAACTCCCTTGAACACGTGCACAGTTACTGAAGGAATCACAGACAGGCTGTGCTGTGTCCAGGGGCTCTAGTCTGGTAGGAGTCACCTCCACACTCTACACCTCTGTTCCTCACACAGGACTTTCCGCTCCACCTAACAGCCATCATCAGTTGTGGTTGTCCAGTTTTCCTAATGATTTTGTTAATGTGTTATGAAAGGTTGAAATAGTGAGTTTTTCATGTATACTATGTTAAATTGTGACTGGGTAGGATTTATTAAGAGCAATCTTTGAAGATACTGGCCCATGAATGTGTTTCTTCCAAATTTGAAGTGGAATGTCATTGAAATAACTTTTTTTTTTCAAAAAAAGCAATTCATGGCTTTTTAGGTTTTAGTGTGTGTGTTAAGAATTGAGTACACATCAAAACACCTGTGTGCTGGATATTAACACCAATGAAATATCAGTTATGGACAAAAAAGTGCCAGTCTGTGAACTCCCACCCCAAAAGTTCACCAATCTCATACTTTAGCTGGTGTGTGGCACATTGGGTGAAAGCCCTGGCCTGAAGCGCCGGCATCTCAAATGAGCGCCAGTCCAGTCCTGGCTGCTCCTCTTCCCATCCAGCTCTCTGCTATGGCCTGGGAAGCAGTAGAAGTCTTTGGGCCCCTGCACTTACATGGGAGACCCCAAGAAGCTCCTGGCCCTTGCCTTTGGATAGGAACATTTTTGGACATTGTGGCCAACTGGGGAGTGAACCAGCGGATGGAAGACCTCTCTCTGTGTGTCTCTACGTCTCTGTAACTCTGTCACTGAAATAAATATAGTAAATAAAATAAATCTTTTTTAAAAAATGCCAAATCCTTCTGTTGCTTACAGGGAATATGAAGTCTGAGGGATGTGTCCAAGCGATCTGAGGGCACCATGTCTAGACATTTGCAGTCCCATCTCCAACTACAGTGACCTCATTCACAACAGTTAGCTCATGAACATGGAGCACTTTTGCTGGATTCTGTTTTTGACAGAGAGATGCACAGGGGACCAGGTTTCATGCAGGTGCATCTGAGTGTGGTGTTCCACATGCTGGTGTCTGTCTGTCTGTTCTTCACACTTTCTCTGCTGGGCAATTTGCTTCCCAATGCTGTCGAGTTGTGATAGATACAGAGGCAGCCCCACATGTTGAAAGTGTGTGGTGAGTGTGATGCGCCTCACCTGTGCCTCTCTCACTCCTCATCACAACTATGCCAAGAACAAATATCACATTCCACGGTGCTGTCCACTGCCCCTGTGTCACCCTGCCCTGGCCCACCTCCTCCAGTCACATAGAGGCCTGAGCCCCTTTGGGCTCCTTCACAACAGATTTCATCCAGTCAGCGCTGAGCATCATGTAGGTTTCCAGGGGCAGAAGTCGAAGGCCCTGAGTTTCCAGATCCTGTAGGGCACAGGTGAATGAGGGTTTCTTAGTTTTTAACCAAAATATCTGAAAATCTGATAATAGTAAAACTGAAATAAATTAGAGTAAGTATATTGTATTTGGCACAAATGTGCAGCACATTAATCTTAACTCTGTTATCAAATTTCATGGATATAAGGTAAATAATAAAATAAAAGTTGCATTGTTTAAGATATGCACCTCCCCCAAGGGAGTGCAAGGGTCTTACATGTGACTCTGGCACCCAATACCAGATTCCTGTTCCTGCAGCCCCAGGAACCACAAATGTATGGGAGGGTCTCTCTAAGGTTCTATTCCCTTCATTGCAGGCAGCAACCCTCATGGTATTTTCCCCTCCCTAAAGCCCCTCTCAATGGGATCACTGGGTGGTAAGGTCCCCACATGCATGATGGGAGGCTCTGTGCTTCAAGTATGGAGGGTAAGTTCCACCTAACATACAGCCTTCAGCTGCTCAGTTGGAGCGACCACACACGCACACCAAGCAGTGCTGGCTCTGCTCACAGCTCTGCAGGAACAGCATCCTCAGCCTCAATACCCCAGACCCTGCTTCTCTGTGTCCACTGAGTAGGAAAGTGATTCACCTGCAGGAGGAAACCATCATGACCAATGTCCTGGTGGAATCCTGTAGAAAATGTTCATGAGCAGAGTCCACCCCAGACACTGTGCCAGCACTGATCCCCCAAGACACAGAAGTCTTCATCTTCAAGGGGATGGCTCCACCCCCAAAGCTGAGGACTGGGGAGGAGAACCATGGCAAGTGGGGAAGTGACATCGGGGACAGGGTCCAGCAGCAGGAGGGAAAGGACCTGGTGGAGGGGTGGGATCTTCCTCTGCAGGAGGGTAAGGACAGGTGGAAGGGCCACACAGCTGGGGCCCCACTACCTGCAGGAGAACACTGAGTCAGGAGGTCTGATCAGGTGTCCTTGTCCCTGGCAAACCCCACACTGACCACCACTGAGTAAAACTAGCACAGGTGCCTGGGAGACGTGGAATGACATCGTCTCTTGGGAGTGCATCCAGTGACAACTCCCACCATGAGTAGATACATCATCAGGGCCTCATGGAGGAAGCTGAGGTCTCCAGTGCCCTGAACAGGACCACACGGAATGCTGGGAGCAGCCTGTGAGGGTGGATGTGGTTTGTCCTCACAGCATCAGTGCTGAGCATGGCCCCAACGTAACAGCACTGGCAGGGGGTGCACGGTCTGGATGTTTACATGAAAAGCATGGAATAACCAGGATCTGACATCAGATGCAAAGTCCATTGTACAACTACTAGAAGGAAATATAGGGCAGAATCTCCCTGATAGTGGCCTGTCCATGATTTCCCTTTTAGATCTCCAGAGTTCAGGCAACGTAAGAAAACCTTTTCAGATGATGCTGCATAAACTACAGAGCTTCTCTACTGCAAGTGGACCGATGAGACGTGAGCAGCCTACACACACATGGAAGTAACTATTTTCATACAGAATGTATGATCAGTAGCCTGTATCCCAAAGGAACAAAAGGACTGTTTGTATGTGCTGTGTTTAAAACTGGCCCTGAGTCTTCTAAAGTCTCAAAATACCTGTTTTACTGGCTTCATCCTGAACAACAGGTTCTGAGTCATCAGGCCTACAATGCTTGTGGAAGGAAACCTCCCTCCTCTGCCTGTGGCAGAGTGTGTCCTCAAAGGTGTGTGTGTTTTGGAGTGATTCCAGGGTGACCGTGGGAGAAGTAGGGGAGCTCTGTGAGTGAGGCCTAGTGGGATTTGTTCATTTCTGGGGAATCTGCTATGGAGGAGATCACAGTAGATCTCTTGGGTCCTCAGGTTCTGCATAGAGCACAGTGCTGCTAGAGTGAGCCCTGGTCTCGTCTGACGTCCTGTTTGGGGATGGGGTCCCTCCCATCCCTGTTCCCAATATTAGGATGCCTGAACACTGTATGATGTTCACAATATTAGGATGCCTGATGGCACAACATTCTCACTGTCTGATCCTGGACGTAAGCCTCTACAGCTTTGAGCTCCACACACCTCCCCTCTGGGGTACTACATTATGGAACCAACATGGGAAAAAAAACCAGGTGCATAGCGACATAATAGCCACTCATCTGTTCCCACCTGAAACCGAGACTCTTCTTTGTCTCCAAATTTAGACAGAACCACTCAGATTTAGTCATTTCTACATCAGCTGAGAGAATTGCTTCAGTTTCTGTAAAAATACTACACGAGAGAACAATTGCATTTTTGCAGGAGACATTTTGTAAACACATGGGGGTGATACAGTTATCCTGCTGAAGAGCAGAAAATTTGTTCATTCCTGATGATGATAAAGTTGAGAGTTCAAGGACAATTTTGCTTCCACAGAAGGAGGAGCATGGCTGAGAACAGGTGCGGGCAGTCATTGGAGGAAGGAGTCAGGGTCTCTGGACACACAGTCTCTGGGGCAGGCCCTTCAAGATGCAGCAGGGATGCAGCTCCAGGGTTGGATCATTGGTGGGCTCACAGGGACACAGTCCAGAACCACCTGGACTCTAGTGCAGACTTCACTGGGCTTTCCCACTTGCTGGTCTCGCTGAGATGGAGACAAGGCCAGCAGAGTGTGGGGAACAAGACCTCTCCACACCCAGTGTTTTCCATGAGTCTGACCCCTTGCACTACCAACGGCCACCTCTGCTTGCAAATGAGAGCAGGTCCGGGGATCCCAGGAGACGTGAGTGAGGAAGAGTAAGCAGGATTTCTAGGAGCCACAGCCTGAGCCACCCCTGAGCTGCAGGTTAATCCCTGACCTGGGGTTTGGACCACGTGGACCTCAACCTGTGAGTTCAGGGTGAAGAAGTGAAAGGGATACGAGGGCACAGCTGTAGAGAATGCACACGGGAGCCCCAGGACCAGGACCACGGGGTCATCTCACCCCTCAGGGCCCAGCTGTGCAGGGGGGGAGCGCATGGATGTGAAACACTGCAGCATTCATAGCCCCTGACCAGCTCTACACTGCCCCTGGACTCTCAGCAGGGTCCCCGATGACGTCATCAGAGAATACCATGGAGAGCTCTTCTGTCACTCGGGCTGGAAAAGCCTCCCCGGGTGCCCAGAGCTCCCTCAGGTCTCAGATGCTGGGGACCCCAGAGATGTCATTCATTCCTTTAAAACGACTCCATTTTCTTCATGTGACGTCTTCCCGTGATACCAAAACTTCTGCTCAGTGATCGGTGTTAGGGACAGAATCATCCATGCAGAACTGGAACATAAGAAATAGTTACAGGACCACAAACCCCAATTTCCTCAGGAGGACCAGGGATTCACCTCCCACTGCATCTGGGAATGGGTCTGAGTCTGCTCAGTGCGTCTTGTGCGCCCCCTGGTGGAGGCGCGCGCCCCTGCAGGGAGGTTTGTGTCTGGGCTCAGCCTGAGGGTCCTCACGGTGTCTCTTGCACAGTAATGGAGTGACGTGTCCGCGGCTGTCAGACTGCTCATTTGCAGATCCAGCGTGCTCTTGACATTGTTTCTGGAGACGGTGAATCGGCCATTTACCCTGCTCGCATACCATGTGCTACCACCATTAGGATTAATTTCTCCATTCCACTCCAGCCCCATCCCTGCAGCCTGGCGGACGCAGCACATTGCATAGCTACTGAGGTCGAACCCAGAGGCTTTGCAGGAGAGTTTCAGGGATCCCCCAGGCTTGACCAGGCCTCCTCGGGACTGCACCAGCTGCTCCTGACACTGGACACCTGCAAACACAGACGTCCTGTTCAGGACACTGTCACTCACCCTCTCTGTGTCTCTCACTCACGTCCTCTCCCAGACTCAGTGCCCCGCGTTCCCCATCATTACCTTTGAGCACAGCGACCAGGAGAAGCCAGCGCAGCCCAGTCTCCATGGTGAGTGTCTGTGTTGAGTGCGATCACTGAGTGGACACCTGGGAGTCCTGGGGCTGGAGCTCCTGTGCCAGAGCTGCAGGGTGAGGGCTGGGCTGGTTTCACGGGCAGAGGGAGGCCCTATTTGCATGTGCTGCTGCTATTTAACCAGTCATGGGGTCAGATGCCTCACACAGGACAGGGCACAGGGCAGGAGTGGGTGTCCTGGGAGAATAGTATGATATCTATATTTGGATTCAGATCAAGTGAAATTTTACATTAACTGTGGAAGGTAATTACCTTCCTTCATTTTAATATGTGTGTACATTTAATATCCAGTGTTAGCAATATCATGTCATTCATTTTTCAAATAACCATTAGATCATTATTAACTATTTGAATGACATTGGAACAGTGACAGAGAGAGAAGGTGGGAGAGAAACCAAAATGTATAGATGGACAGAAAGATGACAATGGTAAATTTCTGCCTTTGTGTTGACAGCCCCAAATATCCCAAGTGCCTACAACATCTAGGACTTAGCCTTTCTAAAACCTGGAGCCCAAAACTGTGTCTGTGTTTCCCAGGTCCGTGGTAGGGGCTCATTTGCTCTTAGCGTCATCTAAAGTTTCCCATGATGCATTATCAGAAAAAAAGTGTGGGAAGCCGTGTGGCTGGGCTCAGCAGTTCTCTCATGGGAACATGGGTGACCCTAGTGGGAACTTAGCCAATTTTGTCCTGATGCCTGCCACCCATATTTAAACAGATGAAGGACTGCAAGTGGATTTTTTAAGGTTAACTATGTTTTGTTCCCTTATTCATTCATTGCCTTAGTTTAAAACTGTTCCTGAACACAGAACACTGTACATGGTAGTGGGGTGTAGTGTGCTATTGGAATCTGTGTGTTGTAGAAATGGTCACAGATCAACTTGAAAGGAGCCAAGAACCGCCATAAAAAATGGCCTTAATAAAACAGTCCTGGGAAATGGGGAGTAAACTAAGTTCACAGAGAAAGCAGATAGCTACTACCCAGAGATAAGGGCTACTACCCAGAGATAAGGGCAACAGAACATCCTGGTATGCACCTAAGCCCCCTCCCCTGTGCTTGTTCAAGCTTAACAAAGAAACCGTGAGGCATGTAGGGCACGTAGCCCCCCCCCGTTTCTCCTCCTCCTCGACGACCTCCTCCCCTTGTAGTTACCCAATAAACTTACGCCACCCTATGGTATGTTAATTTTGTGGTTTTGCCCCTTAAAAGCTGTGTGAGATAGCTTCTCGGGGCTCCTCTCTCTTGCTCGCTGCTTGCAGCAGTAGAGGGCCCATTTGCGCAAATGAAATAAAATTACCTCCTGTTCTATTGCATCGTCTGGTCGGAGTCTGTGTTTCTGGGGTCGTCACAAGAGGACACCGCTTTTGGTGTCCTACATTTGGGGGCTCGTCTGGGATTTGGGGGACCCCAGACCCACACTCCATCGGCCTGATGGAGGTAAGTTTGCTTACTTGTGTATTATTGTAATTGTGGTTTGTACTGTTTGTCTTTGTCTGCCAGGGCGATTTGGAATCCGTCCTGGGTCGCCTGTACAGGCTCAGTATTGACTGGACCAGTGGGGGAGACAGACGTGTCCTGAGACCCCTGGTTCAACCCTGGAGGACGCTCCAGTGGTGGTCTGGGAAGGAGGGAAAGAGGGAATTTCCCTTCTTCCAGGGGAGAGCCTGGCCAGACGGCCGCTCCCTTCTCATAGTTTTTGTTTTGTCTTGGTCTGTTGCTGCATGGCTTGTGATTTGTGTTCTGTGTGTCACTGTTTTTGCTGTCCTTTATTTCTTACTGTCTCCACCATCTGTTTTTATTGTTGTGTTTGATTGCTAGATGTATACTTGTATGAAAAATGTGTATTGTATTCTTATAATGTGTTAATTATGTCTACCTCTCAATGCAACTCTAGGGCCAAATGTAAGGACAAATTTTGGAATGGAGAGGCTTGTACCTAGATTTGGCTCTGGTAACCAAGAAACTTTGCTGCCGAATGACCTTCTCCTGCTCCTTGGGAGCCTGGCCAGTTCCTGGGGAGGAGGATAAAGGAATGTTTTCTGATAAACAGGTGGGCATGCTTCATGTCTCGGCTCTCTGGCCAAGACCCGAGATGGGATGCACTGCTTGCCTAAAATCTTGGCAATGAGCCACCCTTGTCCTTGGGGGCTTTAGGGGGGAGCTGGAGGAAGCCTCTGCTGCTGCTGTTTCATTTCGGGGGGAACACGCAGTCAAGCTGAATGTTTAATGTGCCCGTGATGATTACTAATAATGTTTAATTCTCATTATGGATCCTTCTCCGGAGCTGTGTGAAGATTGCCTAGTGATGCCCACAGTACTGTAAATTCTACAAAACATAAGTACAATGTGGACATGATCAATTGGCTACTGTGATTGAGGTGTTCTGTGACAGTCCCTTTAATGAAAAATTAACAAAATGGATTAATAACAGGACATTCAGGACCTGCCACTCTGCTTGGTATGTCATTACAAAAATCAACAAGGAGGGCTATGCCTGATAAATGAGGGTGCTATAAATGTGGGCAGCAGGGACATGTACAAAAATTGTCCAAAAGTCAAAAATCAAAATAAGGCTCCTCCTGGGATTTTCCCCCGGTGCTAAAGGGGAAGGCATTGGGCCAATAAATGTCACTCCAAAACTGATAAAGAAGGTAATTCATTAAAAAACAGAGTTCAGGAAACTGGAAGCAGGGCCAGCCTCAGGCCCTCCCTACAGGGATCAGTGGACCATCTTGCTATAGTATCATTAAAGCCATGGAGCCATGTTTATTGCAACATTCTGTTAATCTATGCTCCTTTACCATCTTTCCTGTAAATAATTTTAGTGTGCACTACAAGGCTTGCAGCGTATTTCTTGCAGATTAAAAGTAACTAAGTCTGTGCACAGCAGACAGCTAAAAAGTAATTTACTGTCACAAATTGGCGTAGTTGGCAGGATCTGCAAGTATGCAAAGCAATGCCTTTCTTTAAAAGAAAAACTGAAGTTGCATGTGTAACCTGTGATGTTCCTGGCTGGAAAGACCTTCAGTTCGCCTCTTTGGTGAAGGAATGGGCTCTCTGCTCAGAATCGAGTGAGAATTGGGATGGCAAGTTACAGAGTGCACAGCCTCCACAAGTTATTGAGGTTTTGCTATCAGTGCCGGTGGAAAAGGGGGATGAACTATAGGCTTTGGGGAGGTGAAAATGGATTTTGTTATCTGCATACTGATGCATGTGTAAGCAATTAAAAAAATAAGTACAGGATAAATGTAAATTGGGAAAAAGAAAATGCTGCCCTTTGGAGTCAAACTGCTAGATAGTGGTAGAAAAAATTATATCAAGCTCCTGTACTGCTGCCAGGGCCAACTAAGGTTATTCAGTGTAAACAATACAGAATTCCAGGTGGATATGAGGAAATATCTAAAACAGTAAAAAATTATCTTAGTGCTGGAGTGATGATTCCCATAATCACTAAAAGGAATTACCTAATTTGGCATGTTAAGAAATCAGATGAAACCTGAAAAATGACTGTGGATTACAGGGAATTAAACAAAGTTACTCTCCCATTGACTGCTACAGTCCCAGATACCATCATTTTGATGTAAAAGGTCACAAACATAAAAGCGTGTTCTTGATAAGGAAAGTTAAAAGAAAGAGATACTTTTAAATAAAAAAAAGGGATATGATTTGTAAAAATTGTTTATCTTAATGGCTGGTTTATACTGGAATAAAAAAGGGGGGGGGAAGAGAAAGGTTTGAGCAAGTTACAGAAGGTGTGAGAAAGTCACAAAATGTTATGGGAAGAAGAAATCTTTGGTTATTTTCTTTGACATAAAATCAAAATCTGATCCTCTGTTAAAGCAATGAGTTAAAGTAATCTATTATGTTCTCTTGATGTCTCTGTTAAATTCTAACTGCTTAAAAACAGCTGTAAAAAGAGCAATGGTAAAATGGAGGGATCCTATCACCAATCAATGGAATGGACCTGATCCAGTACTGGTATGGGACAAGGGCTCCTAAGGGCTGGGTTTTTCCATGTAACCAACATGCCTTTCTGCAATTGCTTCCTGGGCCGTGTGGCACTGATGCTAACATCTGTATTTACAGCAGCGGATAGAGCACGTCAGTGGTGTGCTTTACCTGAAGACTACAATAACAATCATCCTAATAGGAGAGGACACTGCCCTTGCCATGGCTGCATCAGTAGTAAGTGTTCCTGGACTGGCTTTTGGAAATAATCGTGGACTATAAAGGCTTACATGATTGGTGACCAAAGCAATCAATCTTACTGCTACTGTGCTATCCAATATAGCCAAAGAATTGGATCAAGTTCACTCAGGAGTGCTTTTTAAGCCATGAAGCTAACAATTACTTGCTGTTAAAAAGATCATTTAAGTTGTAAACCTGTACCTGGGGGATATTGCTTTAACATTACTAACAATGTGCCATATATAGAGTCTGTTATTGATAAACTTAAGAGTAAAATGCAACATATGTTTATTACTAACCCACTATTCATTTGAAGGGTTTCAATGGATTCATTGGTTATTAATGTTGGCTGGACTGCTACTGCTTTTCCCACTTTGTATGGGATGTCTTCCGTGTGTTCTGCATTTTATGCTGACTTCCCTATAGTATGAATGGACTGAGATTCATCATTTAAAACTTCGTACCAAGCCTCCTTTGTAATCAAAATAATTGATATTTGGCTGTATGTTTCATCTCTCACCTAATGTTAGGCTGGAATGGTACTCAAAGACGGGTAAGACGCTCAGCATCCTGTACCAACCTAAGACAGGGCTCTAGGCCAAGCTGCCAGAGTTACCAATGACGGGTAAGGACAGAGATGACTGAGGGCAACCTAAGACAGAGGCCATTCTCAATTTAATAAAAAAAAAGAGGGGGAAATGTGGGGACCCATGGCTGGCCATGGGCCCACATGCTAAGGCCTGGCTTGCTGATCATTGGCATTAGTCCTCACGCAACAGTATCAAGCCCTGGCCACCAGTGACCGTATTGAAACCCTTCATTAACGGCACACAATTTTAGGATTAAAATTAGTTCAAAGAGAAAATGGGGGAATGAAAGGAGCCAAGAGCCACCATAAAAAATGGCCTTAATAAAACAGTCCTGGGAAATGGGGAGTAAACTAAGTTCACAGAGAAAGCAGATAGCTACTACCCAGAGATAAGGGCTACTACCCAGAGATAAGGGCGACAGAACATCCTGGTATGCACCTAAGCCCCCTCCCCTGTGCTTGTTCAAGCTTAACAAAGAAACCATGAGGCACGTAGGGCACGTAGCCCCCCCCCATTTCTCCTCCTCCTGGACGACCTCCTCCCCTTGTAGTTACCCAATAAACTTACGCCACCCTATGGTATGTTAATTTTGTGGTTTTGCCCCTTAAAAGCTGTGTGAGATAGCTTCTCGGGGCTCCTCTCTCTTGCTCGCTGCTTGCAGCAGTAGAGGGCCCATTTGCACAAATGAAATAAAATTACCTCCTGTTCTATTGCATCGTCTGGTCTGGAGTCTGTGTTTCTGGGGTCGTCACAAGAGGACACCGCTTTTGGGGTCCTACAAACTCAGTGTCATGCACATTTCCACCTCCTTTACATCACTCTGTGTTGGGAGGCGTGGAGGCCTCAGTTCTAGTTATTCGTGGAACCTATCATGGGTTGTAGTGAACTGAGTCAGCCCACTGTGGTGTCTACATAATTATTCCTCCCTTTGAGTGGTGCCTTGTGTCCTGGTAGCAGTCGTCCTCTTTTCCCCCCTCTTCCCTGTGTCTAGTAATCATAACTCTGAGTTCAGGTCAAGCACTGGGTATGAAGTCACTGTGTCACAATTCACCCGCAGTGCTGGCTTCAGGTTGCAGCTTTGTTCCCAATAGTTCAGTCTACAATAAAGCAAGTGTGCATAGAACAGTGATTGGATTCTTTCACATTTGGATATGGAATATTATTCAGTATTAAGAAAGGGGTTTTTATGTCATTACGAAATCATTGGTCAGCCTGGAGCATAATATGCTAACAGAAATAATCCCGGTACATGTGGACACATAGTATGTGACATTAGTTATATATGCAGTCCACAAGCTTGAACTCACAGAGGTAGGAAGCGCAATGGTGATCACTGTCTACCATGACCCAAGTGTTTGTTGCCTTCCAACCTTGTGGGAAACTGGAGGAAGTTCCAGGCTCCTGGCTTCAGGCTCAGCCATCCCAGCCTTTGCAGCCATTCAGGAAAAAAAAAAACAGTGATGGAAGATTCTCTCTTCAGCTCCTTTTGTGTTCCTCTCTCTCTATTACACAGTCTTTCAAATAAACTAAATAGACATTTAAAATAAATTGAAGATTAATTATACATATGATTAGGAACCTATTTCCAAATGTTGAATGAACTCAAGCCACTGAATCCCAAGGGAAGAAACCAATTGTTTAAATGTAGTGACTGACAAGGTGGTGACAGGATCAGCACTGGAGTTAGCATGTGGGATTCCTGCTCCTGCATCAAGATGCTGAGTGTTGTGTCCTAGTTTGGGTCCAATTTCAGATTCCTGTCAATGTGCACTCTGGGAGGCAGTATGAGAAGTCTGAGTTTATCCAATGTGTGAGACCTGGACTGAGTTCCATGCACCTGGCTATGGTCTGACCCAACTCAGCTTTTATGGGCATCTGGGAAGTTATCAGGATTCAGTAGATAACTGTCTGTCAGTCTCTGTCTCTGTCTTTTTGGACAAATACCCAAATACAAATTTGACATGATGTAAAAGTATATCTGTAATTTTTTAAAGGAAATATATAAAGGCAACCATGTAAAAATGCTTTAAATATGGAATCTTCATTCATGTTTATGTTGGAGAAACAATGAGACATCCCATCCCTCCTGTTAGACTGAGTATTTTCAGACATACCAGATCTGACAAATCTTGTGCAGGAAGAGAGAGATGATAACCTGGTACAAGGCTGGAGTCAAGTAAGTTAGTAAAGCCTTCATGGAAAACATCAGAGTCTGGGAAACAGAATTATCACAGGATCCTCAAACACCATTCCTGGGTAGAAGGAATATGAAATCCCAGGGAGGTGTCCACAAGATGCGCAGTCACTATGGGAATGAAATCTGCAGTCCCATGTTCAGTTAAGGCAGAATCATTTGCATAGCCGGCGCCGCGGCTCACTAGGCTAATCCTCTGCCTTGCACCGCCGGCACACCGGGTTCTAGTCCCAGTCAGGGCACCGGATTCTGTCCCGGTTGCCCCCTTCCAAGCCAGCCCTCTGCTGTGGTCAGGGAGTGCAGTGGAGGATGGCCCAAGTACTTGGGCCCTGCATCCCATGGGAGACCAGGATAAGCACCTGGCTCCTGCCATCGGATGAGCGTGGTGCGCCGGCTGCAGTGCGCTGGCTGCGGCGGCCATTGAAGGGTGAACCAACCGCAAAGGAAGACCTTTCTCTCTCTCTCTCTCTCACTGTCCACTCTGCCTGTCAAAAAAAAAAAGAGTTCACACATATAAACCAGTGAAATATACAGTGAAGAAGGAATGGATAAAAGGACAAGTGGACAAAGTTATATTTTAACAGGACATTTATATGGCAGTAAACAGGAGGAAAATCTGATATCTTGGAAACTTGTAAGATCCTGGAGAATAATGTCCAAGGATAATGTGTCAGAATAAGTACACTCTAACTAGCTAGCTAGCTAACTAACTAACTAACTGCTAACCATCCAGGCCAAGAAGATAATAATAGGTGATGCTAGCTACGTGGGATAAAAAGGATGAACTCACAGAGGCAGGAAGCACAATGGTAAAGACCAAAGTCTGAACATGGTAGAAACAGAGATGATGCTGGAGCATGGACAGATGTTTAGTCCGACAGGATCCACATGTTGTGTGGTCTACTGTAAAGCATGGTAACAGCAGTTAAGAGAATACTGTGTCTACCGAATTCCAAAACAGGAGACAACTGACACTCTATCATGAAAATAATGTCCATTTAGTGATAAACATGTCACTAAATCTGAGAACTTTATTTCTCACAATATACCTTCATTTTGTCAGCACATATCATGGTACCTCATATCTCTATGTTCAGGTATTATTTACCAAACAGATAGATTCAGATCTCTGAATACTGGTGTTGTGTCAGCCATGTTAACCAATGTTTTTGGAGATGATAAATAAAGGCAGTGTACTCAAGGCTTGGCAGCTGGAACCCAGGAACATGGAACTGCATCAGTGTTCCCACCTTGGTGATGGGGCCTCATAACAGATCCATCATCTACTGTCTTCCAGGGTGCATTGCAAGTACAAGTGTGGGAAAGCATGCAAATGTGCTCCATCTAGCACTCTGTATGCAGCTTGGGTGTTTCCCTATATAATACTGAGGAAAGATTCCAAATGCATTGATGATGCCAGTGAGCATGACATGGAGAGAAGAGCAGGGACTCTGGACAAATGGTCTCTGGGACTGGCTCTTCCTGCAGCTGTGATCCAGCCACAGGACACTGCACATCATGCTGGAGCCACAGACACAGCTCCCCGTGATGTGGACTCCAGCCCCAGAGTGCACAGCCACTGTGTGTCCCACTTTCTGCTCTCCCTGAATCACAGCAGGTGCAGGGGGTCTCACGACACTGGAGCAAAACCAGATCAGCTGGAAGTGCACACCCAGCACTTTCCATTCAGTGATGACCTTGACTGCTGATGTCCAGTGCATTTCCCTCCTGAGTCCAGGCAGGGAGCCCCCCAGGAGGGTCCCAGGACCTAGAGAATGAGGAAGTCCCTGTGGGCTCCCCAGGTGCCAGCAGAAGCCCAGCCTGAGACACAGCTGAGCAGCAAATACATTCCTGAGTGCTGTGACATTCACACAGGAACAATTAAATGTTTTAGGAATAAAAAGAAAATGGCGATGTGGGCACAATCTGTAGAAATATGCATCACCCACAGATTAAAAAAAATGTAGGTTCAGTTCAGTACACATGCTCATTTTAATGGGAGGAGAGGGATGACTTATGTAGTTGAGGTTTACCAGAACAGAAACTCTAGCTCTACTGTCCCTGGTTCTAAAGGGAAAACTAAAATTGTCCTAAAATCGGCACTGCCCTAGGGCGCTGTCCTGAGTCAGGTTGGAAAAGAATCACCAGGGTCCTCAGATTCCCAGGATCTCTGATCCTGGTGACTGCTGTCCTTGTATGTGAACTGAATTTGTTCATTAACGACTCCTTCCTTTCACATCAAACTTTATCACCGTCACTGAAGTCATCGGCGGGGTCAGAACAACAAGAGTAGAATTAATTCCTCAAAACGGCTACCGGAGAGGAAATCCCAATTCCCTGACAGGAAACCAGGGCTTCATCTCTTCCTGCACCTGCTCAAGACCAGAATGTGCTCTCGGTACGTCTTCTGCGCCCCCTGGTGGAGCCGCGCGCCCCTGCACGGAGGTTTGTGTCTGGGTTCAGCCCTAGGGCCCCTCACTGTGTCTCTCGCACAGTAATACATGGCCGTGTCCGTGGCTGTCAGACTGTTCAGTTGTAGGCAACCTGTGCTCTGGTCGATGTCTCTGGAGAGAGTGAATCGGCCATTCACCCAGCTCGCATAGTAAGTGCTACCACTACTACCAGCATAAATGCATCTGATCCAATTCAGCCCCTTCCCTGGAGCCTGGCGGACCCAGCATATCCAGTAGCTGCTACTGAGGGAGAATCCAGAGGCTTTGCAGCAGAGTTCCAGGGATCCCCCAGGCTTGACCAGGCCTCCTCCGGCTCCTCCTCCGGACTGCTCCAGCTGCTGACACTGGACACCTGCAAACACACACGTCCTGGTCAGGACACTGTCACGCACACTCTCTGTGTCTCTCACTCACGTCCTCTCCCAGACTCAGTGCCCCGCGTTCTCCATCATTACCTTTGAGCACAGCGACCAGGAGAAGCCAGCGCAGCCCAGTCTCCATGGTGAGCGTCTGTGTTGAGTGCGATCACTGAGTGGACACCTGGGAGTCCTGGGGCTGGAGCTCCTGTGCCAGAGCTGCAGGATGAGGGCTGGGCTGATTTTCATGGGCAGAGGGAGGCCCTATTTGCATGTCTGCTCCTATATAGCCAGCCCTGGAGTAGACATCTCAGACAGGACAGGGCCCAGGGCAGATGTACATGTCCTGGGGGTGTAGGCTATGATAGGATTTGGTTCATATGAATTTTTATGTTTTATTGCTTTTTTATAACAGTTGAAGGCAATGACGTTGTTTCCTTTTAATATGTGTATACCCTTAATATGCAGTGTAAGCAATATCATGTCCTTCGTTTTTTAAATAACAATTGTTTCATATCATCTATTGACCTCTCTATCATCTATATGAAAGACATTGGAATAGTGATAGAGAGAAGGGGTGAGAGAAACACAAGTGTAGTGATGGGCAGCAAAGATGAAAATGGGAGATTTCTGTCTTTGGATTGACAGCTGCAAACTCCCCAAATGCCTACAACATCTAGGAGTCAGCCTTTCTAAAACCTGGAGCCCAGAACTGCGTCTGTGTTTCCTTTGTCGGTTGTAGGGGCTCTATCGCTATAGCGTCATCTGTAGTTTACCACGATGTGTTACCAGGAAAAAGTGTGGGAAGCCGTGTAGCTGGGCTCAAGCAGCACTCTGATGGGAACACGGGTGTCCCTAGTGGGGACTTTGCCAATTTTCTCCTAATGCCTGCCGCCCATATTTACACAGATGAAAGACTGCAAGTGGATTCATTTAAGGATACTATGTCTTGTTTCCTTATTCATCCATTACCTTATTTTAAAACTGTTCATTAACTCAGAACACTGTGCATGTTAATGGGGTGTAGTGTGCTATTGGAATCTGTGTGTTGTAGAAATGGGCACAGATCAACTCACTGTCATTCACATTTCTACCTCCGTTCCATCACTTTGTGTTGGGAGACCGGGTGTCCTCAGTACTGCTTATTTGTGGAACATGTCGTGGGTTGTAGTGAACTGAGTCAGCCCACTGTGGTGGGGGCAGAATTATTCCTTGCTTTGAGTGGTGCTTTGTGTCCTGGTAGCAGCCGTCTGCTGTTCCCTCTCTTCCCTGTGTCTAGTAATCATGACTCTGAGTTCAGCTCAAGCACTGGGTATGAAGTCACTGTGTCACAATTCACCCACAGTCCTGGACTCAGGTAATGCAGCTGTGTTCACAATAGTTCAGTCTACAATAAAGCCAAATGTGCATAAAACGGTGAATGCAGTCTGTTACATTTGACATGGAATATTATTCAGTGTTAAGAAGGAGATTGTTTTGTCATTAGGAAATCTTGGGTCAGCCTTGAGCATAATATGCTAACAAAAATAATGCAGGTACACGTGGACACATAGTATGTGACATTAGTTATATATGCAGTCCACAAGCTTGAATTCACAGAGGTAGGGAGTGCAATGGAGATCACTGTCTACCATGACCCAAGTGTTTGTCCCCTTCCAGCCCTGTGGGAAACTTGGGGAAGTTCCAGGCTCCTGGCTTCAGGCTCAGCCATCTCCAGCCTTTGCAGCCATTCAGGAAGGAAACCTGTGGAAGGAAGCTTCTCTCTCCATCTGTTGGTCTCTTCCTCTCTTGCTATAACACTGCCTTTCAAACTAAATAAATAGATATTAAAATAAATGGAAAATTAATTTTATATGTCATTAGGAGCCTATATGCATATGTTGAATAAACACAGAAAACTGAATCCCAAGGGAAGACATCAATTGTTTAAGTGCAGTTACTGACAAGGTGGTGACAGGAGCAGCACTGGAGTTAGCAATGGGATTGCGGCTCCCGCATCAGGATACTGAGTGCTGTGTCCTAGTTTCGTTCCAGTTTCAGATTCCTGCCTAAGCCCACTCTGGGAGGCCGTAGGTGAACTTCCAAGAACTCCCACGTTGGAGACCTGGAATGAATTCTAAGTACCTGGCTGTCACCTGTTCCAGCTGAAGCGTTTGTAGCCACCTGGGAAGTGACCAGGAGTTAGATGATCACTGTCAGTCTCAGTCTTTGTGGTTTTAGATAAAAACGTACATACAAATTTTAAAACAAAATCTATGAATTTTTAAATGTATATTACATCTATAAAATTTAAGAAATGATATAAAAGCAAACATGTAAAATGCCATAAATCTCAGATCATCATGTATGTACAGTTTAGAAGCACAATGAGATGTCCCATCCTTCATGTTAGAATGAGTATTACCAGACAAGCCAGAGCTGACAATTCTTGTGAAGGAAGAGAGATGACCACTCTGGTTGTACAAGGCTGGAGTCGGGCAAATTAGTAAATCCATTATGGAAAGTCATCAAAAACTGAGACATACAGTTATCACAGGATCTTCAAACAGCATTTTGGGTAGCAGGAATGTGAAATCCCAGGGAGATGTGCATGGGATTCACAGTCACTATGGCAAACACATCTGCAGTTCCATGTGCAATTAAAGCAGTGTCGTTCGTGAGTGTTCACACATATAATCCAGTGAAACTTTCATGGAAGAAGGAATCAATAATGAAAGAAAAGGGCATGGAACAGAGGAGACGTTGGAGCAAGGTCAGAGTTTCAGTCCCACAGGATCCACACACTGAGGATCTACTGTACAGCATGGTGACAGCAGTGAAGTGAATATTGGGTCTACTGAATTCCAAAACAGGAGACAACTGGCCGGCGCCGCAGCTCACTAAGCTAATCCTCCACATGCAGCGCCAGCACCCTGGGTTCTAGTCCCGGTCGGTGACAGCACTTAAGCAAATATTGTGTCTACAGAATTCCAAAACAGAAGACAACTGACAATCTACCATGGGAACATGTGGATTTTGTGATCAGCATGTCAGTAGGAGTGACTTCATAATTCCACTGAATTTGATACATTCGTTTTACAACAATATCATTGTACCTCATATGTCTATATTCAATTATTATTTATCAAACATTTATGATAATGAAATGGCAAAAATGGCACAACATGAAGACTCAATACTCTGAGTACTGGTTTGTGTTTGCCAATGTTTTATGGAGATGATAAACAAAGGCAGTGCACTCAAGGCTTGGCAGCTGGAACCCAGGAACATGGAACTGCATCAGTGTTCCCACCTTGGTGATGGGGCCTCATAACAGATCCATCATCTGCTGTCTTCCAGGGTGCACTGTCAGTTACAAGTGTGGTTCAGAATGTAAATGTGGGCCAGTGCCGTGGCTCACTAGGCTAATCTGGGTTCTAGCCCCGTTTACGGCGCTGGATTCTGTCCCGGTTGCTCCTCTTGCACTCCAGCTCTCTGATGCGGCCTGAGAAGACAGTGGAGGATGGCCCAACTGCTTGGGCCCTGCACCTGCATGGGAGACCAGGAGGAAGCACTTGGTTTCTGGCTTTGGATCGGCGCAGCATGCTGGCCGTAGCGGCCATTTTGGTGGAACCAATGGAACAAAGACTTTTATCTTTGTCTCTCTCTCCCACTGTCTAAATCTGATTGTCAAAAAAAAAAAAAAAAGAAAGAATGTAAATATATTCAGTCCAGCACTCTGATATGCAGCCTGGGTGTCTCCCTCTCTAAAACTGATGAAGGATTCCAAATCGATTCATGATTCCAGCCAGCATAGACATGGAGTGAAGAGTAGGGACTCTGGACAAATGGTCTCTGGGACTGGCTCTTCCTGCAGCTGTGATCCAGCCTCAGGACACTGGTCATCATGCTGGAGCCACAGACACAGCTCCCCGTGATGTGGACTCCAGCTCCAGAGTGCACAGCCACTGTGTGTCCCACTTTCTGCTCTCCCTGAACCACAGCAGGTGCAGGGGGTCCCACAACACGCGACAGAACCAGATCAGCTGGAAGTGCACACTCAACACTTTCCATTCAGTAATGACCTTGACTGCTGATGTCCAGTGCATTTCCCTCCTGAGTTCAGGCAGGGAGCCCACAGGAGGGTCCCAGGACCTAGAGGATGAGGAATTCCCTGTAGGCTTCCCAGGTGCCTGCAGAAGCTCAGCCTGAGACACAGCTGAGCTGCAGTACATTCCTGAGTGCTGTGATGTTCACACAAGGACCACAGACTGTGTTAGGATTAAATGGTAAATGGAGATTGTGAATAAAGTCTGTGGAAAGTAGGTGTTTATCACCCACAGTGTAAAATGAAACGTTGGTTCAGTTCAGCACACTCACACGTTTTGACAGGTGAGAGATATTAAATAGCCGATTTTTAAACCCAAACCCTGGCTCAGCTATCGCTGGATAGAAAGGGAAATGTAAAATTTCCCTAAAGTTGGCAGTGCCCTGAGAGAGTTGTCCTGTCAGACTGGACAACACTCACGATGTCCCCAGATTGTCCCACATCTCTGATCCTGGTGATCCTGGAGACCGCTGAGCCTGGATTCGTTCATATAGGACTTCTCCTGTCACATCAAACTTCTCCACGTCAGAGAATCAGTAGCAGGGTCAGAATCATAAAAGAAGAATTCTTCCCTCAAAACTCTTACAGGAGAGGAAACCCCAATTCCCTGACAGGAAACCAGGGCTTCATCCCACTCTGCACCTGTGCATGACCAGAATCTGGGCTCAGTGAGTCTTGTGCGCCCAATGGTGGAGACGCGCGCCCCTGCAGGGAGGTTTGTGTCTGGGCTCAGCTGTCTTGCACAGTAATACAAGGTCGTGTCCCAGGTGTCAGACTGTTCATTTGCAGAGACACCGTGTTCTGGGTGTTCTCTCTGGAGATGGAGAATCGGCCATTCACCCAGCTCGCGTAGTATGTGCTACCATCACCAGTATAAATGTATCCGATCCACTCCAGCCCCTTCCCTGGAGCCTGGCGGACCCAGCACATCCAGTAGCTGCTACTGATGATGAATCCAGAGGCTTTGCAGAAGAGTTTCAGAGATTCCCCAGGCGTGACCAGGCCTCCCCGGGACTCCACCAGCTGCTCCTGACACTGGACACCTGCAAACACAGACGTCCTGGTCAGGACACTGTCACTCACACTCTCTGCGTCTCTCACTCACGTCCTCTCCCAGACTCAGTGCCCCACATTCTCCATCATTACCTTTGAGCACAGCGACCAGGAGAAGTCAGCACAGCCCAGTCTCCATGGTGAGCGTCTGTGTTGAGTGCGATCACTGAGTGGACACCTGGGAGTCCTGGGGCTGGAGCTCCTGTGCCAGAGCTGCAGGGTGAGAGCTGGGCTGGTTTCATGGGCAGAGGGAGGCCCTATTTGCATGTGCTGCCCCTATATAGCAGGCATGGGGTCAGATGCCTCAGACAGGACAGGGCTCAGTGCAGATGTGGTGTCCTGCGGGTGTAGGGTGATGGCTATGATAGTATTCAGATCATATGAATTTTTTTTCTCATTGTTGTTTTACCAGTTGTAGGCAACGACTTCATTTCATTACAATGTGTGTGTGCCGTTAATGTCCATTGTTAGCAATACCATGTCCTTCATTTTAAAATAACCTTTGCTTCATTATTAACTATGCTAATGACATTGGAACAGTGACAGAGAGAGAATGGGTGAGAGAAACAGAAATGTAGAGATGGACAGTGAATTGACAATGGGAGATTTTTGCCTTTGGATTGACAGCTCAACAATACCAAATGTGTACAACATCTAGGAGTTGGTCTTCCTAAATCCTAGAGCAAAAGTCTGTGTTTCCTATGTCAGTGGTAGGAGCTCATTCACTTGTAGCATCAGGTACAGTTTCCCATGATGCTTTATCTTCAAAGTGTGGGAAGCCGTGTGGATGAGCTGAAGCAGCACTCATATGGGAACAGGGGTGTCTGTGGTGGGGACTTAGCCAATTGTGTCCTAATTCCTGCTGCCCACTTTTACAGATGAAAGAGTACATTTGGATTCACTTAAGGTTAATTATTTTGTTTTTTTTTTTTTAGAAAAATTGTGGTTTCATACCATGTGATTTTTCTCATTTTTATAAAAATTTATTTAATTTCTTTAAAATCAGAGATACACAAGAAAGAAGGAGAGGGAGAGGGAGAGGGAGAGGGAGGGGGAGAGGGAGAGGGAGAGAGAGAGAGAGAGAGAGAGAGAGAGAAGTCCTCCATCCTTCGGCCTCCCTCTCCAATTGGTAACAATGGTTGGAGCTGCACTGATCTGAATCTAGGAGCCAGTTGCCTGCACTGGGTCTCCCATGGATTACGGGAACTGAAGATGGAAGCCATCTTCTACTGCCTACCCAGGCCACAGCAGGGAGCTGGATTGGAAGTGGAACAGCCAGGACTCCAACTGGCGTCCATATGGGATGCCAGCACTGAAGGCAGAGGCTTTACCCACTACACCACAGCACCGGCCCTGATGATCTTAATTATATATGGAATCCGCAATCGTGAGCTAACAGAGGCAGGAAGTACAATGCAGATACTGAGTCTGGGAAAAGAGAAGAAAAGGGACCACATTCCAGCAAGCACAGAGAGTTTTCTGTGACCAGAGAGGCACGTCGAGAGGTCTACTGCACAGTACGGGGACAACAGTTATGAAGCTTTATTGTGTTCTTTCCAGTTCCTGCAGGAGTAGGCATTTGTCATTTGATCACAAAAGAATGGTAGTGTTGCTAGGGAAGGACTTGTGGGTTCATCTGACTCTAGAATTCCTGATGAAATAAATCCACATCAACACCTTTCTGTATACCTCACATAGAGATTCAGGTACTATTTTTCAATTTAACATTTATGAAACCTATTTTGAAGGGACAATTCTCTGTTGACTTGTCTTGCATCTGCCTGTGGTTTTATTCTAAGGAGAAAATTATGTGGTGTTGCAATCATTCCTGGTACTAATGCAGTCACAAGGGCTGTGAGTTCATCGACACGTGAGAGGTTATCTGTCGTGTCCGGCTGGCACAACTGCCCCACCACTGCCCTCTCAAATTCCTCCCCTCCCATGTGTGAAGCTGAGTCATTTTAGAAGAGCCCCTGTCTTCACTCAGATCACGTCCATGGAAACCTCTCTCTGTGCTGTTTAGTTACCCCCCAATCTCCCTGTGTCCAACTGGTTTCACAAGCCGTTTCTTCATGGACCCACCAAGGCCCACCTGCCAACTCCTTGAAAGCACAGTCATCAGAGACCCCAGTCGTGCTTGCCCAGACAGGACCTCCCTCTTCTCACCATGGTGCAGTCCTGCCATTAGTCACCCTGGGGACCCAGCGTCTTATACAACTGACAGCCCCTCAGCACCTGGTGGGAGACTCTGTCATGGTGTTTACACAAATGGAATATGTTTCTATCAGTTATAATTTGAGTAAATTCTCTTGAGTAATTTCTTGTGACTGTAGATAAGTGATGAATTATACATCTCACATTTCCTAGTACTGTAGATATGAGGTGTTCTCACATAACAATGGAATTCACTGTGTCAGATGGTGGATTGTGCCAATGAATTCTCTAGGTGAATGCATGAAAACTGTCCCCAGCTAAATAGAAACACTTTCTGTTTGTCAATCTTCTCTCAGAAAAGGCAGAGATATGTCAACTGTTTTAATTTAGTAGGAATTTTTGTGTCTCTGGATTTAGATGGGAGTCACTCAGAACACACATTGCTGCATGAGGTGAGTGACTGGCTGCAGTTTCTGTAAGAACTGTTCATGGCAGATCAATTGCAGTTTAGCAGAAAATATCCTGTAAAACACAGGGGATCGCTGCACTGGGCATTTCTGGCTGCAGGAACTTGGTTTGCCCTGGACGAGTATGAACTTGACAGAAGAGGAGTTATTTTCTCTTGGTAAGGATGAAGTACTGATGAGGACATGCAGGGGGAGCCAGGGAGGGAGGAGCGGGGACTCTGGACCAGGGCTGGCTCATCAGGCAGCACTGATTCAGCTCACCAGGTGGTCAGTGTGTGGCTTCCCCTGGCACCCAGATCCCAGGGATGGGGACTCTGGCCCCGGAGTCAGGGCCCTGGGCTGTCCCCCTCTGCTCACCCTGAAACACCACAGTGCAGCGGATTCCACCACACTGGAGCAGAAACAGAACCTGTAAGTCCACACCACACACTTTCCAAACAGATTATTCCCTGAATGCAAATGTCCACCTGTGCTTCCCATGGGTTCATGCAATGAGGTCATCTGAAATGTTTCAGGAAACTGAATGCGGAATTTCATGGTGCTTGGGAAACTTGAGTGCACCTAAAATAATTCATCATGCTGTCATCTCACACCAGTATCCCAAAGAGAGTGAACAGGATGAAATTCTTAAAGGCGAGACCCGAGACTGCAAAGTTCTAGAGGAAAACACAGGACAAAAGCAAGTTCCCATTGGTTTGGGCAATGATAGTTTGATAATCTCCAAAGTACAGGCGACCAAGATACACTGACAATGAATAATGGATCCAACTACAGATTCTGAGTAAGAAAGAGAAAGATTGAAGAACAAGGAGTCGCCCGCAGATGGGGAGAAAGTATTTTCAGATGACACCCATGGGGGCCAATGCTGTGGCCCTGTAGGTTAAGCTGCCATCCCTATGCATGCATCACACAGGAGCATGGGTTCAGATTCTGCTTGCTCCACTTCAAATCCAGCTGCCTGCTGGGATCCAGACCTGGGAACTCTGTCAATGATGACTCAAGTGTTTGTCCCCTTCCAGCCCTGTGGGAAACTGGAGGAAGTTCCAGGCTCTTGGCATTAGGCTTGCCCAACCTCACCTTTGCTGCAATATGGGAACTGAACCAGTGGATGGAAGCCTCTCTCTCCATCTGTTGGTCTCTTCCTCTCTTGCTAAAACACTGCCTTTCAAATAAAATAAATACTTAAAATAAATGAAAGATTAATTATACATATGGTTAGGAGCCTATTTCCATATGTTGAATGAACTCAAGCCACTGAATCCCAAGGGAAGAAATCAATTGTGTACATGCAGTGACTGATAAGGTGGTGACAGGAGCAGCACTGGAGTGAGCCTGTGGGATTGCTGCCTCCCATGTCAGGATGCTTAGTGCTGTGTCCTGGTTTGGTTCCAGTTTCAGATGCCTGCCTAAGCCCCTCTGTGAGGTTGTAGGTGAAGTTCCAAGCACTGCCATGTGGAGACCTGGACAGAATTCTAAGCACCTGGCTGTCAACTGACCCAGCTGAAGCTTTTGTAACCGTCTGGGAAGTGATCCAGGAGTTAGAATATCACTCTCAGTCTCAGTCTCTTTGTGGTTTTGGACAAATACATGCAGACAAGTTATTAATAAAATGATAAATTTTGAAATTTATATCATATCTATAAAATTTAAAAAGAACTATATAGGCAAACATATCAAATGCACAGGTGCCTGGGAGACGTGGAATGGCATCATCTCTGGGGAGTGCATCCAGTGACGACTCCACGCCTTGAGTGGATTCAATGTAAGGGCCTCATGGAGGAATCTGAGGTCTCCAGTGCTCTGAACAGGACCACACAGAATGCTGGGAGCAGCCTGCTGGGGGTGGATATGATTTGTCCTCACACCATCAGTGCTGAGCATGGCCCCAACATAACAGCACTGACAAGAGGTACACGGTCTGGATGTTTACATAAAAAGCATGGAATAACCAGACTCTGATGTCAAATGCAAAGTCCTTGTAAAACTACTGAAGGAAACATTGGGCAAAATCTCCCTGATGTTGGTCTGGCCATGATTTCCCTTTCAGATCTTCAAAATTCAAGAGACCAAAAAATATTCTCAAATGATGCTGCATAAACTACAGAGCTTCTGCATTACAAACAGACTGACTGAGAAGTGAGCAGCCTACACACAGATTGGAAGTAACTATTCTCATATCAAATGTATGATCAATAGCCTGTATCCAAAAGGAATTAGAAGGAACTATCTGTATGAGCTGTGTTTAGAACTGTTCTCAGTCTTCTGCAGTCTCAAAATAACTGTGATACACAATTGGCTTGTTCATCCTGATCGACAGGTTCTGCGTCATCAGGCCTACAATGGGTATAGAAGCAAACTTCTCTGATTGTGTGTGGCTCAGTGTTGCTATGGATTCATTCTGGTGGGGGCAAGAGGCGCGGGGTCACCACACAGACCCGGGGAGTTGGGTGAAAGCAGGTCAGAGGCGAGCAGCCCGCAGACTCATTTGTTTCAGTAGGTACAGCCGCTTATATAGCCGAGGCAGCCAATCTGGTCAAGGGGCAGTTTATGCCTAACCAATCACAGCCTGTGGCCAGGCAGTATCTGAAGCCATCCAATCACACCCTGTTGCCAGGCAGGCTCTGTTGCCAGGTGGCATTGAAGCCATGCCTGAGTAACTGATGCTTGCTTGCCAGCAGCCATCTAGGCATGGCCTTCTCATTCCACCACAGCTCAGTGTGTCCCAAAGGCATTGTGTTTTAGGTGTGCTCCCAGGGAGACCATGGGAGAAAAGATGGGAGCTCTGGGAGTGAGGCCTAGTGGGATTTGTTCATTCCTGGGGAATCTGCTATGGAGGAGATCACAGTAGATCCTGGGTCCCCAGCTTCAGCACAGAGCACAGTGCTGCTAGAGTCAGCCCTGGTCTCGTCTGAAGTCCTGTGTGGGGATGGGGTCTCTCCCATCCATGTTCACAATATTAGGCTGAGGACTGCCATGATATTCACAATATCATCATGCCTGGTGGCACAACATTCTGCAGTCACTATGGCAAACACCTCTGTAGTCCCATGTTCAATTAAAGCAGCATCATTCTCAAGAGTTCACACATATAATCCAGGAAAATTTCCATTTAAGAAGGAATGGATAATGGGACAAATGGACAGAGTTATATTTTAACAGGAAGTTTATATGGCTATACTATAGAGGAAGAAATTCTGGTATCTTGGATAACATGGATGATCCTGGAGAATAATATCCAAGGATAATGTCAGGATAAGTATACTCTGCTAAAATACCAAGGCCAAGAAGGCAAATAATATGTGATGCTAGTTACGTGGGATAAAAGGATGAACTCACAAGGCAAAAGTTCGATGGTGAAGACCAACGTCTGTGCTTGGGAGGAACAGAGGAGACACGGGAGCAAGGTCAGAGTTTCAGTCCCACAGGATCCACACACTGAGGGATCTACTGTGCAGCATGGTGACAGCAGTAAAGAGAATATAGTGTCTGCAGAATTCCAAGACATTGGACAAATGACATTCTACCATGAAAAACGTGGGTTTTGTGATAAACATGTCAGTAAGTCTGACTTCATTATTCCACTCAGTATACATTCATTTATTCAACACATATCATTGTAACTCATATGTCTATATTAAATATTATTTATCAAACATTTATGAATATGAAATGGCAATGACGGCCAATCATGAAGATGCAGATCTCTGGCTATGATAGGACTCAGATCAAGGCAAATTTTACTTTATTATTTTTAATCATTTGAAAGCAATACCTCATTTCATTTGAATATGTTTGTACTCTTTATATCCCATGTTAGCAGTATCATGTCCTTCGTTTTTAAAATAACCATTGGTTCATTATTAACTATTCTAATGACATTGAAACAGTGACAGAGAGAGAAGGAGTGAGAGAAACATAAATGTTGAGACATCTAGGAGTTAGACTTTCTAAAACCTGGAGCAGAAAACTGTGTGTCCCACTTCAGTGGTAGGGCCTCATTCACTTGTAGTGTCATCTACAGTTTCCCATAATGTATTATCAGGAAAAAGTATTGGAAACTGTGAGGATGGGCTCAAGCAACAATCTGATGGGAACAGGGGTGTCCCAAGTGGGATCTTAGTCAATTTTGTCCTAATGCCTGCTGCACACTTTTAAACAGATGAAAGACTGCAAGTGGATTTTTTAAGGTTAACTATGTTTTGTTCCCTTATTCATTCATTTCCTTAGTTTAAAACTGTTCCTGAACACAGAACACTGTACATGGTAGTGGGGTGTAGTGTGCTATTGGAATCTGTGTGTTGTAGAAATGGGCACAGATCAACTCAGTGTCATGCACATTTCCACCTCCTTTCCATCACTCTGTGTTGGGAGGCATGGAGGCCTCAGTTCTAGTTATTCGTGGAACCCGTGGTTGGTTGTGGTGAACTGAGGCAAATCATGAAGATTCAGATCTCTGAATACTGGTGTTGTGTTTGCCAATGTTTTATAGAGATGATAAAAGAAGGCAGTGCACTCAAGCTGGGCGGCTGGAACCCAGGAGCATGGAACTGCATCAGTGTTCCCACCTTGGTGTTGGTGCCTCATACAGATCCATCATCTACTGTCTTCCAGGGTGCATTGTCAGTACAAGTATGGGAAAGCGTGAAAATGGGCTCCGTCCAGCAATGTGATATGCAGCCTTGGTGTCTCCCTCTCTAATACTGATGAAAGAACACAAATGGATTGATGACCCCAGTCAGCGTAGACATGGAGTGAAGAGCAGGGACTCTGGAGGAATGGTCTCTGGGACTGGCTCTTCCTGCAGCGTTGATTCAGCCTCAGGACACTGGGCATCATGCTGGAGCCACAGACACAGCTCCCCATGATGTGGACTCCAGCCCCAGAGTGCACAGCCACTGTGTGTCCCACTTTCTGCTCTCCCTGAACCACAGCAGGTGCAGGGGGTCCCACAACACTGGAGCAGAACCAGATCAGCTGGAAGGGCACACCCAACACTTTCCATTCAGTTATGACCTTGACTGCTGATGCCCAGTGCATTTCCCTCCTGAGTTCAGGCAGGTAGCCCCCAGGAGGGTCCCAGGACCTAGAGGATGAGGAAGTCCCTGTAGGCTTCCCAGGTGCCTGCAGAAGCTCAGCCTGAGACACAACTGAGCTGCAGTACATTCCTGAGTGCTGTGATGTTCACACAGGGACCACAGACTGTTCCAGGATTAAAGGGGAAATGCAGGTCGGGTTAAAGTCTGCAGAAAGTGCGTGTGGATCACCCACATGTAAAGTCAAAGGTTGGTTCAGTGCACACTTGCTGGTTGTGGCAGGAGAGGGCTGAGTGGAATAGTTGCTGTTTAACTGATCAACGGCCCTGTCTCAGCTGTCCCTGGTTATACAGGGAAAACTGAAACTGTCCAAAGCTTTCAGTGCCCTGAGTGTGCTGTCCTGTGTCAGGTTGGAAAAGATCCAATAGTGTCCTCAATATTCCCACATCTCTGACCCTGGTGAGCACAGTTGCTGTCCATGAACCAAATTGTTCAATTAGGACTTCTTCCTTTTATATCAAACTTTCCATCCGTCAGTGAAGTTGGGAAGGACAGAATCAAAAAGTAGAATTCTTCCCTCAAAACTCTTACAGGAGAGGAAACCCCAATTCCCTGACAGGAACCAGGGATTCATGTCCCTCTGTGCCTGTGCATGACCAGAGTCTGTGCTCGGCGCATCTTGCACGCCCCCTTGTGGTTCGGGCGCCCCTGCAGGGAGGTTTGTGTCTGGGCTCAGCCCTAGGGCCCCTCACTATGTCTCTCGCACAGAAATAGGTGGCCCTGTCCGCGGCAGTCAGACTTGTCATTTTCAGAGAGACCGTGTTCTCGTTGGTGTCTCTGGAGATGGTGAATCGGTCATTCACCCAGCTCGCGTAGTATGTGCTACCACCACTACTAATGTATCCGATGTATTCCAGCCCCTTCCCTGGAGCCTGGCGGACCCAGCTCATGTCGTTGCTACTGAGAGAGAATCCAGAGACTGTGCAGGTGAGTGTCAGACTTCCTCCAAGCTTCACGGGGCCTCTCCCGGACTCCTCTGCCTACTGACAAGGACACCTGTAAACACAGATGACATGGTCAGGACACTGTCACGCACACTCTGTGTCTCTCACTCACGTCCTCTCCCAGACTCAGTGTCCCGCGTTCTCCATCATTACCTTTGAGCACAGTGACCAGGAGAAGCCAGCGCAGCCCAGTCTCCATGGTGAGCATCTGTGTTGAGTGCGATCACTGAGTGGACACCTGGGAGTCCTGGGGCTGGAGCTCCTGTGCCAGAGCTGCAGGGGGAGGGCTGGGCAGGTTTTCATGGGCAGAGGGAGCCCTATTTGCATGTGCTTCCCCTATATAGCAGGCATGGGGTCAGATGCCTCAACAGGACAGGGCCCAGGGAAGTTGTCTGTGTTCTTGGTGTGTTGGGTGATGGCTATGATAGAATTAAGATCATGTGATTTTTTATGTTATCATAATTTTAAAAAGTTGAATACAATGACCTTGTTTCATTTTAATATGTGTGTACCCTTCATATCCAGTGTTAGCAATATCATGTCCCTCATTTATTTAAATAACCATTAGTTCCTTATCATCCATATGAAAGACATTGGGACAGAGATAGAGAGAGAAGGGGTGAGAGATACAGAAATGTAGAGATGGACAGAAAAGGTGACAATGGGAAATTTCTGCCTTTGGGTTGACAGCCCCAGACACCCCAAATGCCTATGACATCTAGGAGTTAGTCTTTCTGAACCCTGGAGCAATAAACTGTGTCTGTAATTCCAACGTCGGTGGTAGGGGTTCATTTGCTTGTAGCATCATCTACAGTTTCCCATGATGCATTATGAGGGAAAAGTGTGGGAAGCCGTGAGGCTGGGCTCAGTCAGTTCCCTGATGGGAACACGGGTGACCCTAGTGGGGACTTAGCCAATTTTGTCCTAATGCCTGTCACCCACTTCTAAAGAGATGAAATACTCAAGTGGATTTTTTAAGGTTAACTATGTTTTTTTCCTTATTCATCCATTGCCTTAAAGTTTAAAAACTGTTTAAACTGTTTAAAACTGTTCCTGAACACAGAACACTGTACATGGTAGTGGGGTTTGTGTGCTACTGGAATGTGCATGGTAGAAATGGGCACAGATGAACTCAGTGTCATGCGCATTTCCACCTCCTTTTCCATCAATCTGAGTTTGGCAGCCTAGAGACCTCAGTTCTCGTTATTTGTGGAACCTGTCGTGTGTTGTGGTGAACTGAGTCAGCCCACTGTGGTGTGGGCAGAATTATTCCTGCCTTTGGTGGTGCTTTCTGCCCTGGTATCAGCTGCCCTGTGTTCTCTCTTCCCTATTCTTTTTTATTTTTTGATAGGCAGAGTGAACAGTGAGAGAGAGAGACAGAGAGAATGGTCTTCCTTTGCCGTTGGTTCACCCTCCAATGGCCGTCGCAGCCTGCGCGCTGCGGCCGGCGCACCGTGCTGATCCGATGGCAGGAGCCAGGTACTTCTCCTGGTCTCCCATGGGGTGCAGGGCCCAAGCACTTGGGCCATCCTCCACTGCACTCCCTGGCCACAGCAGAGAGCTGGCCTGGAAGAGGGGCAACCAGGACAGAATCCAGCGCCCCAACCGTGACTAGAACCCAGTGTGCTGGCGCCGTAAGGTGGAGGATTAGCCTAGTGAGCCACAGCGCCGGCCACTCTTCCCTGTTCCGTAACCATGACTCTGAGTTTAGCTCAAGCACTGGGTAGAAGTCACTGTGTCACAATTCACCCGCAGTCCTGCGTTTGGGTAATGCAGCTTTGTTCACAATAGTTCAGTCTACAAAGAACAAGTGTGCATAAAACAGTGAATGGATTCTTTCACATTTAGACAAAGAATATTATTCAGTATTAAAAAGGAGGTTGTTCTGTCATTAGGAAATGTGGGTCAGCCTGGAGCATACATCCTAAAAGAAATGATCCAGGTAGATGTGGACACACAGTATGTGACATTAGTTATACATGCAGTGCACAAGCTTGAACTCACAGAGGTAGGCAGTGCAATGGTGAAAACTGTCTACCATGATCCAAGTCAGGCTCCTGAATTTAGGCTGAGCCATCCCCAGCCTTTGCAGCCATTCAGGAAGTTAACCAGTGGATGGAATTCTCCCTCCATTTGTTGATCTCTTCCTCTCTTGCTATAACACTGTTTTTAAAATAAAATAAACAGAGACTTAAAATAAATTGAAGATTAATTGTACATATGATTAGGAGCCTGTTTCCTAATGTTGAATGATCTCAAGCAACTGAATCCCAAGGGAAGAAATCAATTGTGTACATGCAGTGATGATAAGGTGGAGACAGGAGCAGCACTGGAGTTAGCCTGTGGGATTCTTGCCCCCATATCAGGATGCTTAGTGCTGTGTCCTAGTTTGGTTCCAGTGTCATATTCCTGCCTGAGCACACTCTGGGAGGCCGTAGGTGAAGTTCCAAGTACTCCCACATGGGAGCCCTGGACAGAATTCCAAGCACCTGGCTGTCACCTGACCCAGCTAAATCTTTTGTAGCCACTGGGGAAGTGACGCAGGAATTAGAACATCACTGACAGTCTCAGTCTCTCTGTGGTTTTGTACAAATACATAAAGACAAGTTCTCAAATGAAATGATAAATTTTAAAATTTATATAATATCTATAAATTATTAAAAGAAGATATATAGGCAAACATGTAAAATGCTATAAATCTGGGACCATCATGTATGTCCATGTTGGAAGCACAATGAGACATCGCATCACTCCAGTTAGAATGGCTATTATCAGACATACCAGAGCTGACATGTTTTATGGAGGTAGAGAGAGATGATAACCCTGGTACAAGTCTGTGTCAGGTTAATTAGTAAAACCGTATGGAAAAGCATCAAAAACTAGAAATAGAATTATTACATGATCTTCAAGCACCATTGCATGGTACAATGAATATGAAATCCCAGGGAGGTGTCCACGGGATCTGCAGTCACTGTGCCAAACACCTCTGCAGTTCCTTGTTCATTTAAAAGAGTTCATTCAAAGAGGTCACACATATGATCCAGTGACATCTCATGGAAGAAAGAATGGAAAATGAAGAAATGGACAAAGTTACATTTTAAAAGTTTAAAAGCAGTACAGAGTAAGAAATTCTGTAACTTTGGACAACTTGGATTACCCTGGAGAATAATGTGCCTAGGATAATATGTCAGTAAAAGTACACTCTGCTAACCATCCTGGCCAGGAAGACACATAATATGTGATGCTACCTACATGGGATAAAAGGATGAACAATGGCCAGTCATGAAGATTCAGATCTCTGCATACTGGTGTTGTGTTTGCCAATGTTTTATGGAGATGATTAAAAAAGGCAGTTTACTCAGGCTTGGCAGCTGGAACCCAGGAGCTTGGAACTGCATCAGTGTTCCCTCCTTGGTGATGGGGCCTCATAACAGATCCATCATCTACTGTCTTCCAGGGTGCATTGTCAGTACAAGTATGGGAAAGCGTGAAAATGGGCTCCATCCAGCAATGTGATATGCAGCCTGAGTGACTCCCACTGTAATGTTAATGAAAGACTCCAAATGGATTGACATTTGGAGCATAGACATGGAGTAAAGAGCAGGGACTCTGGACACATGATCTCTGGGACTGGCTCTTCCTGCAGCTGTGATTCAGCCTCAGGACACTGGTCATCATGTTGGAGCCACAGACACAGCTCCCCGTGATGTGGACTCCAGCCCCAGAGTGCACAGCCACTGTGTGTCCCACTTTCTGCTCTCCCTGAACCACACAGGTGCAGGTGGTCTCATGACACTGGAGCAAAACTAGACCAGCTGGAAGTGCACACCCAACACTTTCCATTCAGTTATGACCTTGACTGCTGATGTCCAGTGTTTTTCCCTCCTGAGTCCAGGCAGGGAGCCCCCCAGGAGGGTCCCAGGACCTAGAGAATGAGGAAGTCCCTGTAGGCTTCCCAGGTGCCTGCAGAAGCTTAGCCTGAGACACAACTGAGCTGCAAGTATATTACTGAGTGCTGTGACGTTCACACAGGGACCACAGACTGTTTCAGGATTAAAGGAAAATGGAGATCGGGTACAAAGTCTTTTAGAAATGATGCAGAACACTCGCAGTTTAAAATAAGATGGTTGGTTCAGTTCAGCACAGTCGCTCATTTTGAAAGGAGAGAGATAGTTAAATAGCAGATTTTTAAACTCAAACCCTCGCTCAGCTATTGCTGGATTGAAAGGGAAAAGTAAAATTGCCCTAAAGTGGGCAGTGTCCTAAGAACTCTGTCCTGACTCAGGCTGGACAACACTCACGAGGTCCCCAGATTGTCCCACATCTCTGATACTGGAGACCACTGAACCTAAATTCGTTCATGTAGGACTTCTCCTGTCACATCAGAGAGTCAGTACAGCGTCAGAATCATCAAAGAAGAATTCTTCCCTCAAAACTGTTCCCTGACAGGAAACCAGGGCTTGGGCTCCTTCTGAACCTGTGCATGACCAGAATCTGCACTCAGTGTGTCTTGTGCGCCCCCTGCAGGGAGGTTTGTGTCTGGGCTCAGCCTGAGGGCCCCTCATGTGTCTCTCACACAGAAATAGGCGGCCCTGTCCGCGGCAGTCAGACTCGCATTTTCAGAGACACCGTGTTCTCCTTGGTGTTTCCGGAGATGGTGAATCGGCCATTCACCCAGCTCGCGTAGTAAGTGCTGCCACTACCAGTATCAATGTATGCGATCCACTCCAACCCCTTCCCTGGAGCCTGGCGGAACCAGCACATTGCGTAGTTGTCACTGAAGATGAATCCGGAGGCTTTGCAGGAGAGTTTCAGGGATCCCCCAGGCTTGAACAGGCCTCCCCTGGACTCCTCCAGCGACTGACACTGGACACCTGCAAACACAGACGACATGGTCAGGAAGCTGTCACTCACACTCTCTGTGTCTCTCACTCACGTCCTCACCCAGACTCAGTGCCCCGTGTTCCCCATCATTACCTTTGAGCACAGCAACCAGGAGAAGCCAGCGCAGCCCAGTCTCCATGGTGAGCGTCTGTGTTGAGTGCGCTCACTGAGTGGACACCTGGGAGTCCTGGGCCTGGAGCTCCTGTACCAGAGCTGCAGGGTGAGGGCTGGGCTGGTTTTCATGGGCAGAGGGAGCCCTATTTGCATGTGCTTCCCCTATATAGCTGGCATGGGGTAGACGCCTCAGACGGGACAGTGTCCAGGGCAGACATAGTGTCCTGGGTGTGCAGTTGATGGCTGTGATATGATTCAGATCATATGAATTTTTATGTTATCAAAATTTTAAATAGTTGAAGGCAAATACCTTGTTTCATCTTAATTCAGTGTGTATCCTTAATATCCAGTGTTAGCAATATCATGTCCCTCATTTATTTAAATAACCACTAGTTCCTTATCATCTATATAAAGACATTGGGACAGTGATAGAGAGAGAAGGGGTGAGAGATACAGAAATGTAGTGATGGACAGAAAAGGTGACAATGGGAGATTTCTGCCTTTGGGTCGAGAATCCCAAACATCCCAAAGTCTGCAACATCTAGGACTTAACCCTTCTAATACCTGAAGCAGAAAAAAGTTTCTGTGTTTCCCAGGTCCCTTGTAGGGGCTCATTTGCTCTTAGCATCATCCACAGTTTCCCATGATGCATTACCAGGAAAAAGTGTGGGAAGCCGTGAGGCTGGGCTCAAGCAGCACTCTGATGGGAACACAGGTGGTGACTTTGCCAATTTTGTCGTAGTGCCTGCTGCCCACTTTTAAACAGATGAAGGACTGCAAGTGGATTCATTTAAGGTTAACTATATTTTGTTTCTTATTCAACCATTGTATTAGTTTAAAACTGTTCCTGGGCTGGCGCCGCGGCTTACTAGGCTAATCCTCTTCCTTGCGGCGCTGGCACACCGGGTTCTAGTTGATGCAGGTGCCGGATTCTGTCCTGGTTGCCCCTCTTCCAGGCCAGCTCTCTGCTGTGGCCAGGGAGTGCAGTGGAGGATGGCCCAAGTGCTTGGGCCCTGCACCCCTTGGGAGACCAGGAGAAGCACCTGGCTCCTGCCATCGGATCACCACGGTGGGCCAGCTGCAGCACACCGGCCGTGGCGGCCATTGGAGGGTGAACCAACGGCAAAGGAAGACCTTTCTCTCTGTCTCTCCATCTCTCTCACTGTCCACTCTGCCTGTCAAAAAAAAAAAAAAACTGTTCCTGAACACAGAACACTGTACGTGGTAGTGGGGTGTAGTGTGCTATTGGAATCTGTGTGTTGTAGAAAAGGGCACAGATCAACTCAGTGTCAGGCACATTTCTACCTCCTTTCCATCATTCTGTGTTAGGAGGCCTGGAGACATCAGTTCTAGTTATTGGTGGAACCTGTCATGGGTTGTAGTGAACTGAGTCAGCCCACAGTTGTGTCTACAGAATTATTCCTTCCTGTGAGTGGTGCTTTTGGCCCTGGTAGCAGTCGCCCTGTGTCCCCCTCTTCCCTGTTATGTAACCATGACTCTGAGTTCAGGTCAAACACTGGGTATGAAGTCACTGTGTCACAATTCACCCTCAGTCCTGCGTTCAGGTTGCAGCTGTGTTCACAGTAGTTTAGTCTACAACAAAGCAAGTGTGCATAGAACAGTGAATGGATTCTTTCCCATTTGGACATGGAATATTATTCAGTATTAAGAAGGAGGTTGTTCTGTCATTAGGAAACGTGGGTCAGCCTGGAGCATAATGTGCTAACAGAAATAATCCAGGTAGATGTGGACACATAGTATGTGACATTAGTTATATGTACAGTCCACAAGCTTATTCTCACAGAGGGAGAAGTGCAATTGTGATCACTGTCTACCATGACCCAAGTGTTTGTCGCCTTCCAGCCCTGTGGGAAACTGGAGGAAATTCCAAGCTCCTGGATTCCGGCTCAGCCTTCCCAGCCTTTGCAGCCATTCACGAAGTGAACCAGTGCACGGAAGCCTCACTCTCCATCTGTTGGTCTCTTCTTCTCTTGATATAACACTGTCTTTAAAATAAAATACTTAAAATAAATTGAAGATTAATTATACATATGATTAGGAGCCTATTTCCTAATGTTGAATGATCTCAAGCAACTGAATCCCAAGGGAAGACATTAATTGTGTACATGCAGTGATGATAAGGTGGTGACAGGAGCAGCACTGGAGTGAGCCTGTGGGATTCCTGCTCCCATATCAGGATGCTTAGTGCTGTGTCCTAGTTTGGTTCCAGTGTCATATTCCTGCCTAAGCCCCTCTGGGAGGCAGTAGGTGAAGTTCCAAATACTCCCATTTGGACACGTGGACAGAATTCCAAGCACCTGGCTGTCACCTGACCCAGCTGAATCTTTTGTAGCCATCTGGGAAGTGACCAGGAGTTAGAAGATCACTGTCAGTCTCAGTCTCTTTGCCTTTTTGGAAACATATGTGTGGGGCTCCATGGGATGCACAGCCATGGAGCCCCCACGTCAAGGTCGGTCTGATAGCTGTTGCTGTGTCTTTATCACAAGGAGAATGTTGCTAGTTTCGGTTAGGGCAATGCTTTCCCACGGTTGGGACTTTCCAGAGGAGTTGAGAATGTTGTAAACAACAAGATGGCGCCGAGGACTGTGCGGTGAGCCTGCCTGCTGTGTGACACCTCATCTGATTGGCCCAAGGACGCGTGCACAATGCGTGAACAGACAGCAGATTGGAGTGTTCCGTGCATGGACTTGAGCCCGCTTGCAATTGGCCAGATTTTGTATATAAGCTCTGTGCTGAGGAAGGAGGGGGCTTTTCTGTCCACTCTCCTCCCTTCATTCTTTCTCTGTCGCTGTTATTTTCTCATTAAAAGTCTACTGAAGACCGATAAGCTGCGAACAGTCCTTTGCGGGCAAGGGAGCGACAAGTGGTTCCGTGACTCGGATTTGGACCACTTTCTACACGCAGGAATAGGTAAGGAAGAAAAGGTAAGCGTGCGTGTGCATGGAAATCCAGCTGGGGAAAGAATAGAAACCGCGGTTCCGTCGAAGAAAGACGGGGAAATTAAGTGCCAGAAAAAAGGGTAAAGGAATCCCTTAAAAGGCGGGAGTACAAAGTGTTCAGAAATGCCAGGAAATAGGCCGAAACTTCCTTTTTACCTCCAAATTGACAATACTCCATCCACCACTAGGTTGCGCATGCTGTTGATCCACTTGTTAAAAGCTGAGGGGATGCCCCTTAAGGAGGCCACAGTATGCGCATTCACTAGGGCCATTGCCAAGAGGTCACCATGGTTTGTGGAAGGTGGCCAATTAGATGAGCAACAGTGGTGGAGAGTAGGGAGACAGTTGAGAGCAGCCAGAGAGCCGGTAGAAATACTTAGATTATGGCAACTCATTGAACAGACACATCAGGACCCCACTGAGAGCACAGGGCTTTTACTTGATGAAGGATGCGAGCTCCTAGAAAAGGTTCAGGAGGAGTCTCGGCATGATAGTCAGTCTAGTGACTGTGGTAGTCAGTGGGACAGGAAACAGATGGACAAAGGTCCCTGTAGGGATGAGCCACTGGATAAGACAAAGGAAAATTCAGTGAAGGACCATCCCCCATTGAGTGCACTCCTGTGCTCAAGAGAGCCATCTCATTTATATCCCAGTTTGACTAGGCTAGCAAATTTGTCCTTAGAGGAGGAACTGCTGCCGCAGTATCGTCCATTGACTCTCCCTAAATCGGCCCCTAGAAGAAAAAAATAAAAAAGTTATAAAGACTCCATTACAGATACAGGGAATAGGGTTAAACAAGGTGAGCCATAGAACGGTTCATTAATGCTATAGGAATAGTCAGTCCTTGGTTCGCAAAAGAAGTTGTACATGAGCAACATTGGGATTTGCTCAAAAAAGATTTAAATGTGCATTAAAAAAAAAAAAAAAAACAAAGCAAGCCGTGACAAAGGCTGTGAAAACTTTGTTGCAGATGTAAAAAATAGGGTTAAAGAAACAAACCGTAGAGCAGTTTATCAGTGCTGTTAAAACAATTAGTCCTTGGTTTGCTGAAGAGGGTGTTGTGGATAAGAAACACTGGGAGTAAAAAATATAGATCAGTGTACACTGGACAGCCCTCACCTTGCATTTAAATATTTCATTTGAAGTAAATGTTCTCTGTTATAAAGTTCATATTACTATGTAAAATGAAAAATTGTGGTAACAAAGTGTCCGGACTACCCATTCTGTTTTTGTTTTATGTACTAACTCTACCCCTATTATTGATAGGAATGCTTGAGCAGATTATGCTTGGTTTGCTTTACAAAAAAAAAAAATGTAAGTCAAAATATGCCGCAAGTAGTTAAGATTCCACACACCTGCAGAAATGTAATAATTACAGATAATAAGAGGCTAGTTCCCTCAGATATGTTTCAATTTATCCTTAAAACATACTGAATATTATTGTGTTTGATTGCTAAATGTAGATTTGTATAAAAATTTGTATTATATTCTTATGATGTATTAATTATGCCTATACCTTGGTACAACTCTAGGGCCAAATGTAAGGACAAATTTTTGGGATGGAGAGGCTTGTGTCTTTGTTTGGCTCTGATAAACAAGTAACTTGTCTGCCAGATGACCTTCTCCTGCTCCTTGGGAGCCTGGCCAGCTCCCGGGGAGGAGGATAAAGGAATGTTTTCTGCTAAACAGGTGGGCATGCTTCGTGTCTCGGCTCTCTGGCCAAGATCCGGGACGGGACTCACTGCTTGCCCAACATCTTGGCAATGAGCCACCCTTGTCCTTGGGGGCTTTAAGGGGGAGCCGGAGCAAGCCTCTGCTGCTGCTGTTTCATCCCGGGAGAACACGCAGTCAAGCTGAACGTTAAACGTGCCCGTGATGATTACTAATGATGTTTAATTCTCAGTACGGATCCTTTTCTGGTGCTGTGTGAAAATTGCCTAGTAATGCCCATAGTACTGTAAATTCTACAAAACATAAGTACAACGCAGATATGGATTGATTGGCTATTGTGCCTGAGGTGTTCTGTAACAGTCCCTTTAATAAAAAATTAACAAACTAAATTAATTTAAAAAACAGAACATTCAGGACCTGCCACTCTACTTGGTATGTCATTACAAAAATCAACAAGGAGGGCTATACCTGATAAATAAGGGTACTATTAATGTGGGCAACAGGGACATGTACAAATATTGTCCAAAAGTCAAACATCAAAAAAGCCCCTCCTCCTGGGATTTGCCCCCAGTGCAAAAGAGGAAGGCATTGGGCCAATAAATGTCACTCCAAAACTAATAAAAAAATTCATTAAATAAATAAAGTTCAAAAAAGTAAAAGCGGGGCTGGCCCCAGGCCCCATGCCAACAAATTTTGGGGGCCATGACATTTGTTCCTCAACAGAACACCCTAAATCCATCAATTTCCTCCATGGAGCCACAGAGGGTAGTGCAGGACTGGACCTCAGTGCCACCTCCTATACAGTATTGACCCCTGAGATGGGCCCACAAGGCCTCCCTATTGGGATTTTTGGTCCTTTGCCAACTGGGTTTTTTGGTCTCCTACTGGGCAGAAGTAGTATAACTATAAAAGGGTTACAGGTTTTTCCTGGTGTTATAAACACTGACTTTACTGGTAAGATAAAAATTATGACTCAAGCCAATAATGAAACTTTAACTCCAGGACAATGCATTGCTCACTTGATTCTGTTCCCCTTCTCTTCAATTGGTAAGTCTTTTTTAATAAAAGAGAAAATAACAGTTTTGAATCTTCTGATGATTATCGGATACAACCTATAACTGAGGACCGACCCAAATTTTTCTTAAAATTAAATAAGTTATTCAGTGGTCTTTTAGATACTGGAGCTGGTGCCTCTGTTATTTCAGCAGCAAGCTGGCACACAAATTAAAAAAAAAGAAAATTACCATAACTCAATTGCAAGGTATTGGTCAGAGTCAAAGATTAACACAAAGTTCCATATTGCTACAATGGGAGGATAAAACATATATTTTGGCTGCAGTACTTGTTAATCTCTGGAGACGTAATATTCTAACTCAAGTGGGGGCTTTAATACATAGTCCAAGTAAGATTGTTACCATGAACATACTTCAACAAGGTCATTTGCCAGGTAAGGGTTTAGGCAAACAACAACAAAGCATCACATCTCCAGTTACTATAACTGTCAATCATAACCAGAGAGGCTTGGGTTTCCCTTGATGGCTACTGGTCAGCCTGTGCCCCATACAAAAATTAAAATAAAATAAAAATCAGATAATCCTGTGTGGGTGAATCAGTGTCCTTTACTGCAGGAAAATATAAATACTGCACAGATATTGGTAAAAAAAAAAAAAAAAACAATTAACAGCAGGACATATAGTTCCTTCTAATTCTCCTTGGAATAGTCCTATTTTTTTATCAGAAAAAAAATCTGGGAGATAGCGATTGCTTCAAGGCCTTAGGGCTGTTAATGCTACTGTGAAAATTATGGGGGCTTTACAACCAGGTTTACCATTGCCTACTACAATTCCAAAGGACTCTTATATTGCAATAATAGATTTAAAAGATTATTTTTTATACTATACCTTTACATCCAAAAAATTGTCCCCGATTTGCTTTCAGTGTTCCATCAGTAAATTTTAAAGAACCTATGCAAAGATGCCTATAAAGGATCTTACCTCAAAAAATGGCTTATAGCCCTACTTTGTGCCAATAATTCATTAATGCTGCTCTTCAAAAATTTGCAAAAAATATAGCAATTTATATATTATACACTATATGGATGATATTTTGATAACTGGACCCGAGAAATTTTTGGTGATACAATGTCTGACAGTACTAAGAGAGCAATTAACTACTTTTGGTCTTAGCATAGCCCCTGAGAAAATGCAACTTCAATATCCTTATCAATATCTAGACTTCCATTTATACCCATAAAAAATACTTCCACAAAAAGTCACCTTACAATTGGACTCTTTACAGACTTTAAATAAGTTTCAAAACTTCTAGGAAATATTAATTGGCTTTCTGCACATCTCCACCTCACAACAGGAGACCTTAAACCTTTATTCAATATCCTAAAAGGAGGTCAAGCTTCTGTAATTTGTGATGGTCACCATACTGTTATTAACACCTCTTTTTCATCTCTACAGCTAGTTAAATTAGCTGCTGTTGCACTTGCATTGCAGTCTACTTTGGATGTAGTGGTTAACATACACACCAATAGCAAATATGTGTTCCTATCAGTGCCTCAATTGAAAACGTGTTCATTCCTTCCTAAATCCTCAGCTGCTTCTCCTTTGTTTTCTCGCATTTGCACTGTCATTCGGCAGCATACCTGCCCTTTCTTTATAGGTCATATTCGAGCACATTCCAATCTTCCCAGACCTTTGGTAGAGGGTAACCATTTGGCAGATTCTGCTCTATGCATATCTTCTATTAATACAGCAACAAAAGATCATGTTTTACATCATTTAAATGCTCATACATTATGCTTAAAACATAATATTACTCAAGAACAAGCTCGACAAATTGTAAAATTCTGTTCTACCTGCCCCATCCAGTTACCATTACCCCACTTTCGAATTAATCCTCATGATTTATTCCCCCAATCAACTATGGCAAATGGATATCACCCACTTCATGAAATTTGGTAAACAAAAATAGATACATGTGTCTATTGATTTATTTTTGCTTCCTTACATACAGGTAAAGCTACAAAACATGTTATTGCCCGTTGCTTACAAGCTTTTGCTTCCCTAGGAACTCCAAAACAGATTAAAATGGATAATGGACCTGCTTATATTTCTGCCTCTTTTAGAAATATTTGTGTAACTTTCTATCTCATGTTACTGACATTCCTTATAATCCTCAGGGTCAAGACATTATTATACGTACACATCACACTTTAAAACAATATTTTAATAATATAAACAAAAGGGGGAGTTTAGGGTTCTTGCCCATTCTTCTAACAAATGGCTCTCACATGCTTTATTCATTTTAAATTTTTTCACATTGGATAAAGATGGTCGTTTTGCATCTGATCAACAGTGGCATCCACAAACAGCTGGGGTAAGAACAATGGTAAAATGGAAGGATCCTATCACCAATCAATGGAATGGACCTGATCCAGTACTGGTATGGGACATGGGCTCTTAAGGGATGGGTATTTTTATGCAACCAATTTGCTTTTACATTGTTAGCCCCTAATGATTTTTGCAACTGCTCATTGGGCCGTGTGGCCCCAATGCTAACATCTGTATTTCCAAAGGCACGACAGCAACGCTCATTAACTGAGAACTGTGATGATGATGTCATCTTAATTGGAGACCTGCTTTCACCATGGCTATGCAGCTAGTGGGAGTTCCTGGATTAGCTTATGGAAATAATTGTGGACTACAAAGGCTTACACGTTTGGTGACCAAAACAATCAATCTTACTGCTACTGCGCTATCCAATATAGCTGAAGAATTGGATCAAGTTCATTCAGGAGTACACTTAAACCGAGCAGCTATCGATTATTTGCTGTTAAAAGATCATATAAGCTGTAAATCTGTTCCAGGGGAATGTTGTTTTAACATTACCAACAATGCCATATATAGAGTCTGTTATTGATAAACTTAAAAGAGTAAACTGCAACATATATTTATTGCTAACCCACTATTCATTTGGAGGGTTTCAATGGATTCGTTGGTTATTAATGCGGGCTGGACCGTTACTGCTTTTCATACTTTGTATGGGAAGTTTTCCATGTGTTCTGCAATGTGTGTTATCCTTGCTACAGTCTGTATGGACTGACATTCATCACTTAAAACTTCGTACCAAACCTCCTTTGTAATAAAAAATAATTAATATTTGGCTGTATGTTTCATCTCTCACCTAATGTTGGGCTAAAATGGTACTCAAAAACGGGTAAGACACTCCACATCCTGTACCTACCTAAGACAGGGCTCAAGTTAAAGAATGGGTCGCTATCGGTTGCTTGTTTGCCGTGGTACTACTGGGCCTTGCCTTCATCGCCAGATGGATCAGAGCCTTAACACTCCATCAGCAGAATACCAACTTGATAATCCAACAGGCTATGCTGGCCACCTTGCGATCTCACCCCAATAAAGAAGTATGGCTTAGCATGATGGAGAGGTAGTCAAAGATGGATAAACACTGATGGGCGCTCCTAGCAACCTAAGACAGAGGGTAGGACAGGCTTCCTATTACCTCCATGACAGGTAAGCAGGTAGCGCGCCATTGGGTACCTAAGGCAGGCATGTTTCCATGCCATTTAAATAATAAAGAAGGGGGAGATGTGGGGCTCCATGGGATGCGCAGCCATGGAGCCCACACATCAAGGTCGGTCTGATAGCTGTTGCTGTGTCTTTATCACAAGGAGAATGTTGCTAGTTTCGGTTAGGGCAATGCTTTCCCACGGTTGGGACTTTCCAGAGGAGTTGAGAATGTTGTAAACAACAAGATGGCGCCGAGGACTGTGCGGTGAGCCTGCCTGCTGTGTGACACCTCATCTGATTGGCCCGAGGACGCGTGCACAATGCGTGAACAGACAGCAGATTGGAGTGTTCCGTGCATGGACTTGAGCCCGCTTGCAATTGGCCAGATTTTGCATATAAGCTGTGTGCTGAGGAAGGAGGGGGCTTTTCTGTCCACTCTCCTCCCTTCATTCTTTCTCTGTCGCTGTTATTTTCTCATTAAAAGTCAACTGAAGACCGATAAGTTGCGAACAGTGTTGTGCCTTTGTGGGCAAGGGAGCGACACATATGTAAATGCAAATATCTAAATAAGTGAAATAATATCCATAAATGTTTAAAAAAGATATAAAGGCAACATATAAAATATCTGGAACCAACATGCATGTCCATATTAGATGCACAATGAGACATCCCATCCTTCCTGTTAGAATGAGTATTATACAATCCAGAGCTGACAAACCAAGTGGAGGAAGCTAGAGACGATAACTCTGGTACAAGATCGAAGTCAGGTAAACAAGTAAATCTATTATGGAAAATCATAAAAACTAAGAAATAGAATTTTCACAAGATCTTCAAACACCATTTCTGGGTAGAAGGAATATGAAATCCCAAGGAGGTGTCCAAGTGTACCTCAGTCAATGTGGCAAACACCTCTGCTCTTCCATGTTCAATTAATGAAGCGTCATTCACAAGAGTTCACACATATAATCCAGTGAAATATTCATGAAGAAAGAATCAACATTGGAACAAATGGACAAAATTATATTTAACAGGAAGTTTATATGGCAGTACAGATGAGGAAATTCTGTATTTTGGACAACTTGGATGATCCTGGAGAATAATGTCCAAGGATAATATGTCAGGGTAAGTACACTCTGCTAACCATGCAGGACAAGAAGACAAATAATACGTGATGCTGGATACATGGGATAAAAGGATGAAGTCACAGAGGCAGGAAGTACGATGGTGAAGACCAACGTCTGAGCAAGGGAGGAACAGAGGAGACACTGGAGCAAGGTCAGAGTTTCAGTCCCACAGGATCCACACACTGAGGATCTACTGTACAGCATGGTCACAGCAGTGAAGGGAATATTGTGTCTACAGAATTCCAAAACAGGAGACAACTGACATTCTACCATGGAAACATGTGGTTTTCTGATGAGCATGTCAGTAAGTCTGACTTCATAACTCCTCTCAATTTGATACATTCATTTTTCAACACATATCATTGTACCTGAGTCATGGGGTCAGACACCTCAGACAGGACAGAGCCCAGGGCAGACGTGGGTGACCTGGGAACTTAAGCAGCCAATTACTGCCTTGGAACGTGGGATTTGCTGTGGGATTATGGAGATAAGCATTCTGTTCACCTGTATTGTTATTTATTTTTATAAATATTTATTTATTTAAAGTCAGAGTTACACACAAAGAGAAGGAGAGACAGAAAGATTAGAGAAAGAGGTCTTCGATCCTCTGGTTCACTCTCCAATTGTCTGCAACAGCTGGAGCTTAGCCGATTGGAAGCCAGGAGCCAGGAGCTTCTTCCAGGGCTCCCATTTTGTTCCAGGGGCCCAAGGACTTGGATCATCTTCTACTACTTTCCCAGGCCATAGCAGAGAGCTGGACTGGAAGTAGAGCAGCTGGGACTTGAACCAGTGACCCTATGGGATTCCGGTACTGCAGATTTGGTCTGTAACATACTGTGCCACAGCGCTGGCCCCACCTTTATTTTTTTATGAAGATCATTCTGGTGAGTATATTCTGCCAGAAACACAAATGCCACGTTTTTCTCATACGTAGGAGCAAACACAGATAGAGAGCATTAGAAATGTGTGGGGCGTGTTTCTTGGGAGTCCACAGATAGAAACACTCTTCACAGAATAAGCCATCTACGTGACAGTGTGCCCTCTCCCTTCCCTTTATGGCCTTTTCCAGCCTCCTACTACATGAAATGAATAATTCTATTCAGGAAGGGGACGTTTGTGTATGTATTTAAACTCTACTCATGAAGTGATTACAGCTAAATGTTAAAGGTCATTGAATCTGAATAAATATAAATATGTGCATATTTATTTACAAGTCAGAATACCACACACAGAGAGATGGAGAGACAGACAGGGAAAGACCCCACTGCTGGATTGCTCCCCAAACATCCACAGAAGCCAGGCCTTGCCCAGGTCAAAGCCAGTAGCCTGGACCTCCACGCAGGTCCTCCAGGTGGGAGGCAGGGCCCATGACCTTGGGCCGTTGTCAGCTGCCTCCCAGGTGCATGAGCAGAAAACAGCGCTTGAGGTGGAGAGGCTGGTTCTTGAGCCATCACTCCAACACAGGATGTGGGCTCCCAACAAGGGCTCAGCTCACTGCACAACAGTGCCTGCCCCTGTGTTGTGTCTGCACAAGCACAGAAATGTGATACTGGCATGAGTGATACTTCCCTTGAACACGTGCACAGTTACTGAAGGAATCACAGACAGGCTGTGCTGTGTCCAGGGGCTCTAGTCTGGTAGGAGGCACCTCCACACTCTACACCTCAGTTCCTCACACAGGACTTCCCACTCCACCTAATAGCACCAGGAGCGATGTGCGCTCTGTACCGTCATTGGTTGTGGTTGTCCAGTTTTCCTAATGATTTTGTTAATGTGCTGTGAAGGGTTGAAATAGTGAGTTCTTCATGTATATGATGTTAAATTGTGACTGGGTAGGATTTATGTAAGAGCAGTCTTTGAAGATAGTGGCACATGAATGTGTTTCTTCCAAATTTGAATCGAATGTCATTGAAATAACTTTTTTTAAAAAAGCAATTCATGGCTTTTTAGGTTTTAGTGTGTGTGTGTGTTAAGAATTGAGTACACATCAAAACACCTGTGTGCTCAATATTAACACCAATGAAATATCAGTTATGGACAAAAAAGTGTCAGTCCGTGAACTCCCACCCCAAAAGTTCACCAATCTCATACTTTAGCTGGTGTGTGGCACATTGGGTGAAAGCCCTGGCCTGAAGCGCCGGCATCTCAAATGAGCACCGGTCTAGTCCTAGCTGCTCCTCTTCCCATCCAGCTCTCTGCTATGGCCTGGGAAGCAGTAGAAGATGGCCCAAGTCTTTGGGCCCCTGAATCTACATGGGAGACCCCAAGAAGCTCCTGGTCCTTGCCTTCGGATCGGAACATTTTCGGCCATTGTGGCCAACTGGGGAGTGAACCAGTGGATGGAAGACCTCTCTCTGTGTGTCTCTACCTCTCTCTGTAACTCTGTCTTTTAAATAAATAAAGTAAATAAAATAAATAAAATAAATCATTTTTTAAAAAAAATCCTGCTGTTGCTTACAGGGAATATGAAGTCTGAGGGATGTGTCCAAGCAATCTGAGGGTGCCATGTCTAGACATTTGCAGTCCCATCTCCAACTACAGTGACCTCATTCACAACAGTTAGCTCATGAGCATGGAGCACTTTGGCTGGATTCCGTTTTTGATAGAGAGATGCACAGGGGACCAGGTTTCATGCAGGTGCATCTTAGTGTGGTGTTCCACGTGCTGGTGTCTGTCTGTCTGTTCTTCACAATTTCTCTGCTGGGCAATTTGCTTCCCAATGCTGTCGAGTTGTGATAGATACAGAGGCAGCCCCACATGTTGAAAGTGTGTGGTGAGTGTGATGCAACTCACCTGTGCCTCTCTCACTCCTCATCACAACTACGCCAAGAGCAAATATCACATCCCATGGTGCTGTCCACTGCTCCTGTGTCACCCAGCCCTGGCCCACCTCCTCCAGTCACATTAAGGCCTGAGCCCCTCTGGGCTCCTTCACAACAGATTTCATCCAGTTCAGCGCTGAGCATCATGTAGGTTTCCAGGGGCAGAAGTCGAAGGCCCTGAGTTTGCAAGCCTGAGTGGCACAGGTGAATGAGGGTTTCTTAGTTTTTAAACAAAATATCTGAAAATCTGATAAGAGTAAAACTGAAATAAATTAGAGTAAGTATATTATATTTTGCACAAATGTGCAACACATTAATCTTAACTGTTATCAAATTTCATGGATATAAGGTAAATAATAAAATGAAAGTTGCATTGTTTAAGATGTGCACCTCCCCCAAGGGAGTTCAAGGGTCTCACATGTGACTCTGGCACCCAATAGCAGATTCCTGGTTTTGCAGCCCCAGGAACCACAAATGTATGGGAGGGTCTCTAAGGTTCATAGTCCCTTCAATGCAGGCAGAACCTTCATGGACTTGTCCCTCCTTAGAGCCCCTCTCAATGGGACCACTGGGTGGTGAGGTCCCCACATGCATGATGGGAGGCTCCGTGCATCAAGTATGGAGGGTAAGTTCCACCTAACATGCAGCCTTCAGCTGCTCAGTTGGAGCGACCACACACGCACACCAAGCAGTGCTGGCTCTGCTCACGGCTCTGCAGGAACAGCATCCTCAGCCTCAATACCCCAGACCCTGCTCCGCTGTGTCCACTGAGTAGGAAAGTGATTCACCTGCAGGAGGAAACCATCATGACCAATGTCCTGGTGAAATCCTGTAGACAATGTTCATGAGCAGAGTCCACCCCAGACACTGTGCCAGCACTGATCCCCCAAGACACATAAGTCTGCATCTTCAGGGGATGGCTCCACCCCCAAAGCTGAGGACTGGGGAGGAGAACCATGGCACGTGGGGAAGTGACAGTCGGGACAGGGTCCAGCAGCAGAGGGAGAGGACCTGGTGGAGGGGTGGGCTCTATTGTGCAGGAGGGTAAGGACAGGTGGAAGGGCCACACTGCTAGGACCCCAGTGCCTGCAGGAGAACACTGAGTCAGGAGGTCTGATCAGGTTTCCTTGTCCCCAGCAACCCCCACACTGACCACCACTGAGTAAAACTAGCACAGGTGCCTGGGAGACGTGGAATGACATCGTCTCTGGGGAGTGCATCCAGTGATGACTCCACACCATGAGTGGATTCATCCTCAGGGCCTCATGGAAGCTGAAGTCTTCAGTGCCCTGAACAGGACCTCAGTGAATTCTGGGAGCATCCTGTGGGGGTGATGTGGTTTGTCCTCAGAGCATCAGTGCTGAGCATGGCCCCAACGTGATAGCACTGGCAGGGGGTGCACGATCTGGATGTTTACATGAAAAGCATGGAACAACCAGGATCTGACATCAGATGCAAAGTCCATTGTACAACTACTGGAAGGAAACATAGGGCAGAATCTCCCTGATAGTGATCTGTCCATGATTTCCCTTTTAGATCTCCAGAGTTCAGGCAACATAAGAAAACCTTTTCAGATGATGCTGCATAAACTACAGAGCTTCTCTACTGCAAGTGGACCGATGAGACGTGAGCAGCCTACACACACATGGAAGTAACTATTTTCATATAGAACGTATGATCAGTAGCCTGTATCCCAAAGGAACAAAAGGACTGTCTGCATGAGCTGTGTTTAAACTGGCCCTGAGTCTTCTAAAGTCTCAAAATACCTGTTTACACAGCTGGCTTCATCCTGAACAACAGGTACTGTGTCATCAGCCTACAATGCTTGTGGAAGGAAACCTCCCTCCTCTGCCTGTGGCAGAGTGTGTCCTCAAAGGTGTGTGTGTTTTGGAGTGATTCCAGGGTGACCATGGGAGAAGTGGGGGAGCTCTGCGAGTGAGGCCTAGTGGGATTTGTTCATTTCTGGGGAATCTGCTATGGAGGAGATCACAGTAGATCCTGGGTTCCCAGCTTCAGCACAGAGCACAGTGCTTCTAGAGTGAGCCCTGGTCTCGTCTGACGTCCTGTGTGGATTGGGGTCCCTCCCATCCGTGTTCACAATATTAGGATGCCTGAACACTGTATGATGTTCACAATATTAGGATGCCTGATGGCACAACATTCTCACTGTCTGATCCTGGACGTAAGCCTCTACAGATGTGAGCTCAATAAACCTTTTTGCTCCATACACCTCCTCTCTGGGGTACTGCATGATGGTACTAACAGGCAGAATAAAACAGTCAAAGAACCACACTCAGCCTCTGCTCTGTTCCCACCTTAAACCAACACTTACCTGTCTGTGTCTCCAGGTTTAGATGAAGCCACTCAGAATTAGTAATTTCTACATGAGCTGAGAGAATTGCTTCAGATTCTGTAAGAATACTACATGAGAGAACAATTGCATTTTTGCAGGAGACATTTGGTAAACACATGGGGTTGATGCAGCTATCCTGGTGAAGAGCAGAAAATTTGTTCATTCCTGATGATGACAGAGTTGGGAGATGCAAGGATGATTTTGCTTCCACAGGAGGAGGAGCATGGCTGAGAACAGGTGCAGGCAGTCCCTGGAGGAAGGAGTCGGGGTCTCTGGACACACAGTCTCTGGGGCAGGCCCTTCAAGATGCAGCAGGGATGCAGCTCCAGGGTTGGATCATTGGTGGGCTCACAGGGACACAGTCCAGAACCACCTGGACTCTAGTGCAGACTTCACTGGTCTTTCCCACCTGCTGGTCTCCCTGAGATGGAGACAAGGCCAGCAGAATGTGGGGAACAAGACCTCTCCACACCCAGTGTTTTCCATGAGTCTGACCCCTTGCACTACCAACGGCCACCTCTGCTTGCAAATGAGAGCAGGTCCGGGGATCCCAGGAGACGTGAGTGAGGAAGAGCAAGCAGGGTTTCTAAGAGCCACAGCCTGAGCCACCCCTGAGCTGCAGGTTAATCCCTGACCTGGGGTTTGGACCACGTGGTCCTCAACCTGTGAGTTCAGGGTGAGGAAGTGAAAGGGTTACGAGGGCACAGCTGTAGAGAATGCGCACGGGAGCTCCAGGGAACAGGACCACGGGGTCATCTCACCCCTCAGGGCCCAGCTGTGCAGGAGGGGAGGGCATGGATGTGAAACACTGCAGCATCCATAGCCCCTGACTGGCTCCACACTGCCCCTGGGCTCTCAGCAGGGTCCCAGATGACTTCATCAGAGAATTCCACGGAGAGCTCTTCCGTGACTCGGGCTGGAAAAGCCTCCCCGGGTGCCCAGAGCTCCCTCAGTTCTCAGATGCTGGGGACCCCAGAGATATCATTCATTCCTTTAAAACGACTCCATTTTCTTCATGTGACGTCTTCCCGTGATACCAAAACTTCTGCTCAGTGATCGGTGTTGGGGACAGAATCATCCATCCAGATCAGGACGTAGGAAAGGTTTAGTGGACCACAAACCCCAATTTCCAGACGGGAGCCAGAGATTCACCTCCCACTGCATCTGGTCCTGGGTCTGAGTCTGCTCAGTGCGTCTCCTGCGCCCCCTGGTGGAGCCGCGCGTCCCTACAGGGAGGTTTGTGTCTGGGCTCAGCCTGAGGGCCCCTCATTGTGTCTCTGGCACAGAAATAGGTGGCCGTGTCCGCCGCTGTCAGACTGTTCATTTGCAGAGACACCGTGTTCTGGTTGGTGTTGCTGGAGATGGTGAATCGGCCATTCACCCAGCGCGCGTAGTATGTGCTACCACTACCAGCATAAATGTCTCCGATCCAGTTTCCATGGTGGGCGTCTGTGTTGAGTGTGATCACTGAGTGGACACCTGGGAGTCCTGGGGCTGGAGCTCCTGTGCCAGAGCTGCAGGGTGAGGGCTGGACAGGTTTTCATGGGCAGAGGGAGGCCCTATTTGCATGTGCTGCTGCTATATATTAGGCATGGGGTCAGACGCCTCAGACAGGACAGGGCCCAGGGCAGACGTGGTACCTGGGTGTGTAGGGTGATGGCTATGATACGATTCAGATCATATGAATTTTTATGTTATCATAATTTTAAAAAGTTGAAGGCAATGACCTTGTTTCATTCTAATATGTGTGTACCCTTAATATCTAGTGTTAGCAGTGTCATGTCATTCATTTATTTAAATAACCATTGGTTCCTTATCATCTGTATGATAGACATTGGTACAGTGATAGAGAGAGAAGGGGTGAGAGAGACAGAAATGTAGAGATGGACAGAAAAGGTGACAATGGGAGATTTCTGCCTTTGGGTTGAGAGCCCCAGACATCCCAAATGCCTATGACATCCAGGAGTTAGTCTTTCTGAACCCTGGAGCAAGAAACTGTGTCTGTAATTCCAACGTCGGTGGTAGGGGCTCCTTTGCTTGTAGCGTCATCTATAGTTTCTGATTAGGGATTATTAGGAAAAAGTGTGGGAAGCCGTGAGGCTGGGCTCAGTCAGTTCTGTGATGGGAACTCGGGTGTCCCTAGTGGGGACTTAGTCAATTTTGTCCTAATGCCTGTGCCCACTTTAAAACAGATGAGACTGCAAGTGGATTCCTTTGATAACTATGTTTTGTTTTCTTATTCATCCATTGCCTTTAGTTTAAAACTGTTCCTGAACACAGAACACTGTACATGGTAGTGGGGTGTAGTGTGCTCCTGGAATGTGCATGGTAGAAATGGACACAGATCAACTCCCTGTCATGCGCATTTCCACCTCCTTTCCATCACTCTGTTGGGAGGCCTGGAGACCTCAGTTCTAGTTATTCATAGAACCTATCGTGGGTTGTGGTGAACTGAGTCAGCACACTGTGGTGTGGAGCAGAGTTATTCCTTCCTGTGAGTGGTGCTTTGTGCCCTGGTATCAGCCGTCCCCTGTTCCCCCCTCTTCCCTGTTCTGTAACCATGACTCTGAGTTCAGGTCAAGCACTGGATATGAAATCACTGTGTCACAATTCACCCACAGTCCTGGGTTCAGCTATGCAGCTTTTTTCACAGTAGTTCAGTCTACAAAAAAGCAAGTGTGCATATAACAGTGAATGGATCCTTTCCCATTTGCATATGGAATATTATTTAGTATTAAGAATGAGATTGTTCTGTCATTAGGGAATGTGGGTCTGCCTGGAGCATACATACTAAAAGAAATAATGCAGGTACATGTAGACACATAGTATGTGAAATTAGTTGTATATGCAGTCAACAAGCTTGAACTCACAGAGGTAGGAAGTGCAAGGGTGATCACTGTGTACCATGACCCAAGTGTTTGTCCCCTTCCAGCCCCTTGTGAAGCTGGAGGAAATTCCAGGCTCCTGGTTTCTGGCTGAGCCATCCTCAGTCTTAGCAGCCATTCAGGAAGTGAACCAGTGGACGGAATCTTCTCTCTCCATCTGTTGGTCTCGTCATCTCTTGCTATAACACTGACTTTAAAATAAAATCGATACTTAAAATATATTGCCGATTAATTATACATATGATTAGGAGCCTTTTTCCTAATGTTGAATGATCTCATGCAACTGAATCCCAAGGGAAGAAATCAATTGTTTAAATGCAGTGATGATAAGGTGGTGACAGGAGCAGCACTGGAGTGAGCCTGAGGGATTCCTGCCTCCCGTATCAGGATGATTAGTGCTGTGTCCTAGGTTGTTCCTGTTTCAGATTCCTGCCTAAGCACACCCTGGGAGGCCGTAGGTGAGGTTCCAAGCAGTCCCACGTGGGAACCCTGGACAGAATTCCAAGCACCTGGCTGTTGCCTGACCATATGAATCTTTTGTAGCCATTGGGAAAATGACCCAGAAGTTAGAAGATCACTGTCAGTCTCCATCTCTTTGTGGTTTTGGACAAATACATACAGACAAATTTTTAAATAAAATGATAAATTATTTTGACAGACAGAGTGGACAGTGACAGAGAGAGAGACAGAGAGTAATGTCTTCCTTTACCATTGGTTCACCCTCCAATGGCCGCTGTAGCCGGCGCACCGAGCTGATCCGAAGCCAGGAGCCAGGTGCTTCTCCTGGTCTCCCAAGTGGATGCAGGGCCCAAGCACTTGGGAATCCTCCACTGCACTCCCGGGACACAGCAGAGAGCTGGCCTGGAAGAGGAGCAACTGGGACAGAATCCAGCGCCCGACCTGAACTAGAACCCAGGGTGCAGGCGCCGCAGGTGGAAGATTAGCCTAGTGAGCCGCGGCGCTGGCCATTAAAATGATGAATTTTAAAATTTATGTTACATCTATAAATTTTAAAAGAAGATATAAAGGCAAACATAGAACACGCTACGAATCTAGGACCATCATGTATGTCCATGTTAGAAGCACAATGAGACATCCCATCGCTCCTGTTAGAATGGCTATTACCAGACATACTAGAGCTGATATGTTTTATACGTAGAGAGAGATGATAACCCTGGTACAAGTCTGTGTCAGGTTAATTAGTAAAATCATTATGGAAAAGCATCAAAAACTGAGAAATAGAATTATTACATGATGTTCAAGCACCATTGCATGGACAATGAATATGAAATCCCAGGGAGGTGTATATGTGATCTGCAGTCAGTGTGGCAAACACCTCTGTAGTTGCTTGTTCATTTAAGGCACCATAATTCAAAAGAGTTCACACATATGATCCAGTAACATCTCATGGAAGCAAGAATGGAAAATGAAGAAATGGACAAAGTTTCATTTTAAAAGGAAGCTTATATGCAGTACAGAGTAAGAAATTCTGTAATTTTGGACAACTTTAATGTTCCTGGAGAAAAATGTGCCTAGGATAATATGTCAGGAAAAGTACACTCTGCTAACCATCCAGGCCAGGGAGACAAATGATATGTGATGCTACCTATGTGGGATAAAAGGATGAACAATAGCCAACCATAAAGATTCAGATCTCTGAATACTGGTGTTGTGTTGGCCATGTTTTATGGAGATGATAAATGAAGGCAGTGCACTCAAGGCTTGGCAGCTGGAACCCAGGAGCATGGAACTGCATCAGTGTTCCCACCTTGGTGATGGAGCCTCATAACAGATCCATCATCTACTGTCTTCCAGGTGCACTGTCAGTACAAGTATGGGAAAGGGTGCAAATGGGCTCCGTCCAGCAATGTGATATGCAGCCTGGGGGACTCCCTCTGTATATTAAAGAAAGCCTCCAAATGGATTGATGATGCCAGTCAGCATAGACATGGAGTGAAGAGCAGGGACTCTGGACACATGGTCTCTGGGACTGGCTCTTCCCGCAGCTGTGATTCAGCCTCAGGACACTGGGCATCATGCTGGAGCCACAGACACAGCTCCCCGTGATGTGGACTCCAGCCCCAGAGTGCACAGCCTCTGTGTGTCCCACTTTCTGCTCTCCCTGAACCACAGTAGGTGCAGGGGTCCCATGACACTGGAGCAGAACCAGATCAGCTGGAAGGGCACACCTTCAGTTTCCATTCAGTTATGACCTTGACTGCTGATGTCCAGCTATTTCCCTCCTGAGATCAGTTAGGTAGCCCCCCAGGAGGGTCCCAGGACCTAGAGGATGAGGAAGTCCCTGTAGGCTTCCCAGGTGCCTGCAGAAGCTCAGCCTGAGACACAGCTGAGCTGCAAGTGCATTCCTGAGTGCTGTGACGTTCACACAGGGACCACAGACTGTTCCAGGATTAAAGGGAAAATGGAGATTGGGTATAAAGTCTGTTGAAAGTGAATGCAGAACACCCACAGTTTAGAATAAGATGGTTGATTCAGTTAAGCTCAGAGGCTGCTCTGACAGGAGGTAGGGACGACTTATAAAATTGAGGTAGCAAATCAAGACTCTGGCTCGGGTCTGTCTGGGTTTGAAGGGAAAACTAAAATTTTCCTAAAGTCGGCAATGCCCTGAGAACGCTGTCCTGAGTCAGACTGGACAACACTCACGAGGTCCCCAGATAGTCCTGCATCTCTGATCCTGGTGACCACTGTCAACGTTCACGAACCTGAATGTGTCCATTTAGGACTTCTTCCTGTCACATCAAGCTTCTCTACGTCAGTGGCGTCAGTGTGACAGAATCATGAAGTAGAAGTCTTCCCTCAAAACTGTAGGAGAGGAAACCCAAATCCCTGACAGGAAACCAGGGCTTCATCTCCCTCTGTGCCTGAGCAGGACCAGAATCTGGACTCAGTGCGCCTTGTGCGCCCCCTGGTGGAGCCGCACTCCCCTGCAGGGAGGTTCGCTTCTGGGCTCTGACTGAGGGCCCCTCACTCTGCCTCCTGCGCAGAAATAGGTGGCCGTGTCCCTGGCTGACAGATTGTTCATGAGCAGAGACACCGTGTTCTGGGTGTTATCGCTGGAGATGATGATTCAGCCATTCACCCAGCTCGCATAGTCTGTGCTACCACCACTCCAAATGAATCCGATCCACTCCAGCCCCTTCCCTGGAGCCTGGCGGACCCAGCTCATGTCGTAGCTGCTGAGGGAGAATCCAGAGACTTTTCAGAAGAGTTTTACTATCCCCCAGGCTTGACCAGGCCTCCCCCGGACTCCTCCAGCTGCTCCTGACACTGGACACCTGCAAACACAGACCTCCTGGTCAGGACACTGTCACTCACACTCTCTGTGTCTCTCACTCACGTCCTCTCCCAGACTCAGTGCCTCACGTTCCCCATCATTCCCTTTGAGCACAGCGACCAGGAGAAGCCAGCGCAGCCCAGTCTCCATGGTGAGCGTCTGTGTTGAGTGCGCTCACTGAGTGGACACCTGGGAGTCCTGGGGCTGGAGCTCCTGTGCCAGAGCTGCAGGGTGAGGGCTGGGCTGATTTTCATGGGCAGAGGGAGTCCTATTTGCATGTGCTGCCCCTATATAGCAGGCATGGGGTCAGACGCCTCAGACAGGACTATGCCCAGACTGATGAGAGTGTCCCGAGGTAGTCTGTCAGTGCACACTTATGGGAGGAGTGATGAATTGTGTGCTGTCATTGCACACTGAACCCTGTCTGAGTCCTTTTATGTGAATGGACCTACAACATGTTTTCATGGGTTCCCTTAGCTCTTGGTCCATTCAACATTACAGGAGAAATCACCAGTACAGTGTGGATGTGTCCCCAGCTCCAGTGTTGTAAGAGGAATCCCCAGCACCTTGATCCGTGCCCCTCACCACAGGACTCAGCTGTGCCCCAGTCCACACTCAGCACTCACTGGGGCTTCCTGGTGAGGTCTGCAGAACTCCCTGCCAGCAGCAGAACAAGGAGCACTTTTGCTGGATTCCAATTTTACAGAGAGATGCACAGGGGACCAGTTTCCACGCAAGTACCAGTGTCTGTCTGCCTGTCTGCTCTTCACAATTTCTCTGCTGGGCAATTTTGCTTCCATGGGCAATGCTGTTGAGCTGTGATAGATACAGAGGCAGCCCCACATGTTGAAAGTGTGTGGTGAGTGTGACTCACCTGTGCCTCTCTCACTCCTCATCACAACTATGCCAAGAGCAAATATCACATCCCACGGTGCTGCCCACAGCTCCTGTGTCACCCTGCCCTGGCCCAACTCCTCCAGTCACATTAAGGCCTGAGCCCCTTTGGGCTCCTTCACAACAGATTCATCCAATTCAGCCCTGTGCATCATGTAGGTTTTGTGGCAGAAGTCGAAGGTCCTGAGTTTGCAGGTTCCGTGAGGCTCAGGTAAATGAGTTTTTCTTAGTTTTTAAGCAAAATATCTGAAAATCTTACAAGAATGAAACCGAAAATAAAGCAGAGTAAGAATATGATATTTTGCACAAATATGCAGTGTATTAGTCTTAACTGTGTCATCAAATTTCATGGAAATAATAAATTGAAAGTAGCACTCTTTAAGATGCGCACATCCTCCAGGGAAGTGCCAGGGTCTGCCATGTGGCTCTGGCTCCCAGTACCAGATTCCTGCTCCTGCAGCCCCAGGACCCAGAAGTTTATGGGAGGATATTTGGGCCCTGTCACTCTTGTGGATGCACCTGATTGTTGTCCTGAGAGCGGGCTAGGCTGGGAAGCAGACTTGGCCACAGCAACACTTAGGAAAGCGCAGTGTCGGAACATCTCTCTTTCTCTCGTCCTCCTCTCTGATTCATGTGTGATAACTCAAATTTAAAACTTAAGTTATTGAATGTTTTTTTTTTTTTTGGACAGGCAGAGTTAGAGAGAGAGAGAGACAGACAGACAGAGAGAAAGGTCTTCCTTCCGTTGGTTTATCCCCCAAATGGCCGCCTCCACTGGTGGGCCATGGCCGGTGCGCTGTGACAATTCGAAGCCAGAAGCCAGGTGCTTCTTCCTGGTCTCCCATGAGGATGCAGGGTCCAAGCACTTGGGCCATCCTCCTCTGCCTTCCCGGGTGACAGCAGAGAGGTGGACTGGAAGAGGGGCAACCTGGACAGAATCCGGCGCTATAACTGGGACAAGAACCCAGAGTGCAGGCGCCACAGGCAGAGGATTAGCCTAGTGAGCCGCGGCGCCGGCCTGAAGGATCTTTCTAAGGGTTGTATTCCCTTCAATGCAGGCAGAACCTTCATGGACTTGTCCCTCCTTAGTGCCCCTCTCAATGGGATCACTGGGTGGTGAAGTCAATACATGCATGATGGAAGGCTCCGTGCGTCAAGTATGGAGGGTAAGTTCCACCTAACATGCAGCCTTCAGCTGCTCAGTTGGAGTGACCACACATGCACACCAAGCAGTGCTGGCTCTGCTCACGGCTCTGCAGGAACAGCATCCTCAGCCTCAATACCCCAGACCTTGCTCCTCTGTGTCCACTGTGTAAGAAAGTGATTCACCTGCAGGAGGAATCCATCATGACCAATGTCCTGGTGGAATCCTGTAGAAAATGTTCGTGAGCAGAGTCCACCCCAGACACTGTGCCAGCCCTGATCACCCAAGACACAGAAGTCTGCATCTTCAGGGGATGGCTCTACCCCCAAAACTGAGGACTGGGGAGGAGAACCATGGCATGTGGGGAAGTGACAGTCGGGGATAGGGTCCAGCAGCAGAGGGAGAGGACCTGGTGGAGGGGTGGGCTCTATTGTGCAGGAGGGTAAGGACAGGTGGAAGGGCCACACAGCTGGGACCCCAGTGCCTGCAGGAGAGCACTGAGACAGGAGGTCTGATCAGGTCTCCTTGCCCCCTGCATCCTCCACACTGACCACCACTGAGTAAAACTAGCACAGGTGCCTGAGAGACGTGGAATGGCATCGTCTCTGGGGAGTGCATCCAGTGATGACTCCCACCATGAGTGGATTCAACGTCAGGGCCTCATGGAGGAAGCTGAGGTCTCCAGTGCATCTATCAGGGCCACACGGAATGCTGGGAGCAGCCTGTGGGGGTGGGTGTGGTTTGTTCTCAAACCATCAGTGCTGAGCATGGCCCCAATGTAACAGCACTGACAGGGAGTACACGGTCTGGATGTTTACAGAAATAGATTGTTCACTTCTGGGGAATCTGCTATGGAGGAGATCACAGTAGATCTCCTGGGTCCCCAGCTTCAGCACAGAGCACAGTGCTACTGGAGTCAGCCCTGGTCTCGTCTGACGTCCTGTGTGGGGATGGGGTCCCTCCCATCCGTGTTCACAATGTTATGATGCCTGATGACACAACATTCTCACTGTCTGATCCTGGACTTCCAGCCTCTACAGCTGTGAGCTCAAGAAACATTTTTGCTCCGTACACCTCCCTATGGGGTACTGCATGATGGATGGCTTTGCCCTGATGGCTAGTGATCCGGAACATTTTTTCATGTGTCTGTTGGCCATTTGGACTTCCTCTTTTGAAAAATGTCTGAGTTATTGGCCCATCTCTTAACTCAGTTGTTTTTGTTGTTTGGGATTTCTTAATCTCTTTGTAGATTCTGGTTATTAATCCCTATCAGTGGCATAGCTTCAAATATTTTGCACATTCTCTCAGATACCTCTCAATTACCTGGGTGTTTCTTTTGCCATACAGAGACTTCTCAATTTGATATAATCCCATTTATTAATTTTGTCTTTGACTGCCTATGTCTCAGGTCTTTTCCAAAAATTCTATTCCTGTGCCAGTGTCTTGCAGGTTTTCCTAAATGTTCTCTAATAACTGGATGGTGTAGGGTCATAGATTAAATCTTTAATCCATCTTGCGTGGATTTTCATGTAAGGTGTAACATAGGGCTCTTGCTTCCTACTTCCATAATATATAATAATTTAAAAAGTGAAAAGGAATCTGAAGATTACCTGTAAATTGGAATGATGTAGTCATGGATTTGAGGGAATGAGCTTGTTAAAATAGCCAAGCTACAATGTGATTTGCAGATTCAATGCATTTCCTGTGAAACAGCCTGACATTCTTCACAGGACCAGGAAGCAACTTCAAGAATTATCATGAAAAAACAGGGTTCATGATGGCTGAATGGTCTTGAGGAAAAATAGCAAAGCAGGAGGCTTTATCTCATCTGAGCTGAAATTAAGCCTGGTGCTGGGATAACATAGACACCCAGAGCCCTGGGACAGAACAGAAACCTAGAAATAAGAAACACGTTCTGAGAATGTGAGTTCTGAGAATGCACGGTGAAAAAGCCCAGGATGGGGATGGGTTTCCTGTCGTTACCTGGGGTTGGGGACACTTGAATGCACCTGAAAATAATTCAGTTATGTGGTCATCTCACACCAGATTAGAACAGAGTGAACTTGAGGAATGCCTTACAGGCAAGACCTGAGACAGTACAGTTCTAGAAGAAAACACTGGACAAAAGCAAGCTGACATTGGTTTGGGCAATGATATTTTGATAATCTCCAATGTACAGGCAACAAGCAAAAATAGGCAAAAGATAATGGATCCAACCACAGAGCTTCTGTGTAACAAAGAGAGTAATAGAAGAACCAAAAAACCACAGATGGGGAGAAAGCATTTTCAGGTCACACATGGGTTGTCCAACATTTGGTCCCACAGGTTAAGTTGCCATCCCCATGCAGCATCACTCAGCAGCATGGCTTCAGACCCTGCTTGCTGCATTTCAAATCCAGCTCCCTGCTCATGGACCAGGGAACTCTGTCAACGATGACTCAAGTGTGTGTCCCCTTCAAGCCTCGTGGGAAACTGGAGGAAGTTCCAGGCTCCTGGCTACAGTCTTGCCCTTGCCCAGCCTTTGCAGCCATTCAGGAAGGAAACCAGTGGATGGAAGCTTCTCTCTCCCTCTGTTGGTCTCTTCCTCTGTTGCCATAACACTGCCTTTCAAATCAAATAGATAGATTTTTAAATAAATGAAAGATAACTATATATATGGTTAGGAGCCTAGATCCAAATGTTGAATGAACTCATGGAACTGAATCAGAGGGGAAGCAATCAATTGTTCAAATGCAGTGACTGACAACGTGGGTGACAGGAGCAGCATTGAAGTTAGCCTGTGGGATTCCTGCCTCCTGCATCAGGATGCTTAGGTTTATGTCCCAGTTTAGGTCGCAATTTCAGATTCCTGCCAATGTGTACTCTGGGAGGCAGTACGAGAAGTCTGAGTTAATCCCATGTGTGAGACCTGGACTGAATTCATGCACCTGGCTATGGTCTTACCAAATGCCAGCTTTTATGGGCATCTGGGAAGTGCTCCAGGATTCAGAAGATCACTGTTGTCAGTCTCTGTCTCTTTTTCTTTTTGGACAAATGCAAGTTTTAAAAGAGGTGAAAGTATATCTGTAATTTTTTAAATAGCATATGTAAAGGCAAATGTATAAAATGCTTTAAATCTGGGATCATCATGCATGTACATGTTGGAGAAACAATGAGATATCCCATCCCTTTGTTAGACTTTGTATTACCAGACATACCAGAGCTGACACATGTTGTGCAGGAAGAGAGAGATGATGACCTGGTAAAGGCTGGAGTCAGGTAAATTAGGAAAGCTTTCATGGAAAACATTGGAAGCTGAGAAATAGAATTATCACAGGATCCTCCAACACCATGCCTGGGTAGAAGGAATATGAAATCCCAGGGAGGAGACCACGGGATGTGCAGTAACTGTGGCAAACACCTCTGCAGTCTCATGTTCAATTAAAGCAGCATCATTCTCAAGAGGTCACACACATAATCCAGTGAAATTAGCATTGAAGAAGGATGGATAATGGACAAATGGACAGAGTTATATTTTAACAGGGAGTTTATATGGCAGTAAAGAGGAAGAAATTCTAGTATCTTGGTTAACATGGATGATCCTGGAGAATAATATCCAAGGATAATATGTCAGGATAAGTACACTCTGCTAAACTATCCAGGCCAAGAAGCCAAATAATATGTGATGCTATGTACATGAGATAAAAAGGATGAAGTAACAAACCAGAAATTCAATGGTGAAGACCAACATCTGTGCTTGGGAGGAACAGAGGAGACGATGGAGCAAGGTCAGAGTTTCAGTCCCACAGGTCCACACACTGAGGGATCTACTGTGCAGCATGGTGACAGCAGTGAAGCGAATATAGTGTCTGCAGAATTCCAAGACATTAGACAAACGACATTCTACCAGGAAAAACATGGGTTTTGATATAAACATGTCAGTAAGTCTGACTTCATTATTCCACTCAGTATACATTCATTTATTCAACACATATCATTATACCTCATAAGCCTATATTAAATATTACTTATCAAACATTTATGATAATGAAATGGCAAAAATGGGAAATCATGAAGATTCAGATCTCTGAATACTGGTGCTGTGATTGCCAATGTTTTATGGAGATGATAAATGAACGCAGTGTACTCAAGGCTTGGCAGCTGGAACCCAGGAGCAGGGAACTACATCAGTGTCCCCACCTTGGAGATGGGGCTTCATAACACATCCATCATCTACTCTCTTCCAGGGTGCATTTTCACTACAAGTATGGGAAAGCGGGTAAATGGGCTCGATCCAGCACTGTGATATGCAGCATGGATGTCTCCCTCTCTAAATAGATGAAAGACTAAAGTGGAGTGATAACTCCAGTCAGCATGACATGGAGTGAAGAGCAGGGACTCTGGACACATGGTCTAAGAATGGCTCTTCCTGCAGCTTTGATTCAGCCTCAGGACACTGGGCATCATGCTGGAGCCACAGACACATCTCCCCGTGATGTGGACTCCTGCCCCAGAGTGCACAGCCACTGTGTGTCCCACTTTCTGCTCTGCTAAACCACAGCAGGTGCAGGGGTCCCACGACACTGCAGCAGAACCAGATCAGCTGGAAGGGCACACCCAACACTTTCCATTCAGTTATGACCTTGACTATGTCCAGTGCATTTCCCTCCTGAGTTCAGGCAGGGAGCCCCCCAGGAGGGTCCCAGGACCTAGAGGATGAGGAAGTCTCTGTAGGCTTCCCAGGTGCCTGCAGAAGCTCAGCCTGAGACACAGCTGAGCTGCAAGTGCATTCCTGAGTGCTGTGACGTTCACACAGGGACCACAGACTGTTCCAGGATTAAGGGGAAATGCAGGTCGGGTTAAAGTCTGCAGAAAGTGAGTGTGGATCACCCAAATGTACAGTCAAAGGTTGGTTCAGTGCACACTTGCTGGTTGTGGCAGGAGAGGGATGAGTGGAATAGTTGCTGTTTAACAGATCAACGGCCCTGTCTCAGCTGTCCCTGGTTACACAGGGAAAACTGAAACTGTCCAAAGCTTTCAGTGCCCTGAGGGTGCTGTCGGGAGTCAGGTTGGAAGAGACTCAATAGTGTCCTCAATATTCCCACATCTCTGATCCTGGTGAGCACAGTCGCTGTCCATGAACCAAATTGTTCATTTAGGACTTCTTCCTTTTACATCAAACTTTCTCTCCGTCTTTGAAGTTAGGAGGGACAGAATCAAACAGTAGAATTCTTCCCTCAAAACTGTTACAGGAGAGGAAACCCCAATTCCCTGACAGGAAACCAGGGCTTCATCCCCCTCTGCGCCTGTGCAGGACAGGAATCTGGGCTCAGTGCGTCTTGTGCGCCCCCTGGTGGAGCCGCGCGCGCCTGCAGGAGTTTTGTGTCTGGGCACAGTGTGAGGGCCCCTCACTGTCTCTGCTACAGAAATAGGTGGCCGTGTCCGCGACTGTCAGACTGGTCATTTTCAGATCCACCGTGCTCGCGGTTTTGGAGATGGTGAATCGACCATTCTCCCAGCTCGCGTAGTATGCGCTACCACCTGTAATAAGCCATCTGATGTATTCCAGCCCCTTCCCTGGAGCCTGGCGGATCCAGCCCATGTTGTAGCTACTGATGGAGAATCCAGAGACTGTGCAGGTGAGTGTCAGGGATCCTCCAGGCGTGACCAGGCTTCCCCCGGACTCCTCCAGCTGCTCCTAACACTGGACACCTGCAAACACAGACGTCCTGGTCAGGAAGCTGTTGCACTCTCTGTGTCTCTCACTCCCGTCCTCTCCCAGACTCAGTGCCCCGCGTTCTCCATCATTACCTTTGAGCACAGCGACCAGGAGAAGCCAGCGCAGCCCAGTCTCCATGGTGAGCATCTGTGTTGAGTGTGATCACTGAGTGGACACCTGAGAGTCCTGGGGCTGGAGCTCCTGTGCCAGAGCTGCAGGGTGAGGGCTGGGCTGGTTTTCATGGGCAGAGGGAGTCCTATCTGCATGTGCTGCCCCTATATAGCAGGCATGAGGTCAGATGCCTCAGATAGGACAGGGCCCAGTGCAGAATTGGGTGACCTGAGTGTGTATGGTGATGGCTGTGATGCGATTCAGATCATGTGAATTTTTATGTTATCCTAATTTTAAAAAGTTGAAGGCAATGACCTTTTTTCATTTTAATATGTGTGTACCCTTCATATCGAGTGTTAGCAATATCATGTCCCTCATTTATCTAAATAACCATTAGTTCCTTTTCATCTATATGAAAGACCTTGGTACAATGATAGAGAGAGAAGGGTCAGAGATACAGAAATGCAGAGATGGACAGAAAAGGTGACAATGGGAGATTTCTGCCTTTGGGTTGACAGCCCCAGACATCCCAAATGCCTATGACATCTAGGAGTTAGTCATTCTGAACCCTGAAGCAAGGAACTGTGTCTGTAATTCCATCATCGGTGGTAGGGACTCCTTTGCTTGTAGTGTCATCTACAGTTTCCCATGATGCATTATGAGGAAAAGTGTGGGAAGCCATGAGGCTGGGCTCAGTCAGTTCTGTGATGGGAACACGGGTGTCCCTAGTGGGGACTTAGCCAATTTTCTCCTAAAGCCTGTCGCCCACTTTTAAGCAGATTAAGGACTGCAAGTGGATTTTTTAAGGTTAATTATGTTTTGTTTCCTTATTCATCCATTGCCTTAAAGTTTAACAACTATTTAAACTGTTTAAAAGTGTTCCTGAACACAGAACACTGTACATGGTAGTGGGGTTTGTGTGCTCCTGGAATGTGCATGGTAGAAATGGGCACAGATCAACTCAGTGTCATGCACATTTCCACCTCCTTTCAATCACTCTTAGTTGGGCAGCCTGGAGACCTCAGTTCTAGTTATTCGTGGAACCTGTCGTGGGTTGTGGTGAACTGAGTCAGCCCACTGTGGTGTGGGCAGAATTATTCCTTCCTGTGAGTGGTGCTTTGTGTCCTGGTATCAGCCGTCCCCTGTTCCCCCCTCTTCCCTGTGTCTAGTAATCATGACTCTGAGTTGAGGTCAAGCACTGGGTAGAAGTCTCTGTGTCACAATTTACCCACAGTCCTGTGTTCAGGTTGCAGCTTTGTTCACAATACTTCAGTCTCAAACAAAGCAAGTGTGCATAAAACAGTAAATGGATTCTTTCCCATTTGGACATAGAATATTATTCAGTATTAAAAAGGAGGTCATTCTGTCATTATGAAACATGGGTCAGCCTGGAGTATACAAACTAAAAGAAATAATGCAAGTACATGTGGACACATAGTAAGTGACATTAGTTGTATATGCCATCTACAAGCTTGAACTCACAGAGGTAGGAAGTACAATGGTGATCACTGTCTACCATGACCCAAGTGTTTGTCCCCTTCCAGCCCTGTGGGAAACTGGAGGAAGTTCCAGGCTCCTGACTTTAGGCTCAGCCATCCCAGCCTTTGGCAGCCATTCAGGAAGTGAACAAATGGAAGGCATTCTCCCTCCATCTGTGGTCTCTTCCTCTGTTGCTATAACACTGTCTTTAAAATAAAATAAATAGATACGTAAAATTATTGAAGATTAATTATACATATGATTAGGAGCCTGTTTCCTAATGTTGAGAGATCTCAAGCAACTAAATCCCAAGGGAAGAAATTGACTGTGTACATGCAGTGATGATAAGGTGGTGACAGGAGCAGCACTGGAGTGAGCCTGTGACATTCCTGCTTCCTGTATCAGGATGCTTAGTGCTGTGTCCTAGCTTGGTTCCGGGTTCAGATTCCTGACTAAACCCCTCTGGGATGCCATAGGTGACACCTGGACAGAATTCCAAGCACCTGGCTGTCGCCTGACCCAGCTGAAGATTTTTAGCCATCTGGGAAGTAACCAGAATTAGAAGATCACTGTCAGTCTCAGTCTCTTAGTGGTTCGGACAAATACATACAACAAGTTCTCAAATAAAATGTTAAATTTAAAATTTATATCATTTCTATAAATTATATAAGAGATATATAGACAGACATATAAAATGCTATCAATTTGGGACCATCATGTATGTCCATGTTAGAAGCACAATGAGACATCCCATCGCTCCTGTTAGAATGGCTATTAGCAGATATACCAGAGCTGACATGTTTTATGGAGGTAGAGAGAGATGATAACCCTGGTACAAGTCTGTGTCAGGTTAATTAGTAAAACCGTATGGAAAAGCATCAAAAACTAGAAATAGAATTATTACATGATGTTCAAGCACCATTGCATGGTACAATGAATATGAAATCCCAGGGAGGTGTCCACGGGATCTGCAGTCAGTGTGGCAAACACCTCTGCAGTTCCTGTTCGTTTAAAGCACCGCCATGCAAAAGAGTTCACACATATGATCCAGTGACATCTCATGGAAGCAAGAATGGAAAATGAAGAAATGGACAAAGTTACATTTTAAAAGGAAGTTTAAAAGAAGTACAGAGTAAGAAATTCTGTAATTTTGGACAACTTTAATGATCCTGGAGAATAATGTGCCTAGGATAATATGTCAGTAAAAGTACACTCTGCTAACCATCCAGGCCAGGAAGACACATAATATGTGATGCTACCTTCATGGGATAAAAGGATGAACAATGGCCAATCATGAAGATTCAGATCTCTGAATACTGGTGTTGTGTTTGCCAATGTTTTATTGAGATGATAAATTAAGGTAGTGTACTTAAGGATTGGCAGTGGGAACTGCATCAGTGTTCCCACCTTGGTGATGGGGCCTCATAACAGATCCATCTTCTACTGTCTTCCAGGGTGCATTGTCAGTACAAGTATGGGAAATGTGTAAATGGGCTCCATCCAGCACTCTGTATGCAGCTTGGGTGTTTCCCTATATAATACTGAGGAAAGATTCCAAATGCATTGATGATGCAAGTGAGCATGACATGGAGTGAAGAGCAGGGACTCTGGACACATGGTCTCTGGGACTGGCTCTTACTGCAGCTGTGATTCAGCCTCAGGACACTGGGCATCATGCTGGAGCCACAGACACAGCTCCCCGTGATGTGGACTCCAGCCCCAGCGTGCACAGCCACTGTGTGTCCCACTTTCTGCTCTGCTGAACCACAGCAGGTGCAGGGGGTCCCACGACACTGGACCAGAACCAGATCAGCTGGAAGGGCACACCCAACACTTTCCATTCAGTTATAACCTTGACTGCTGATGTCCAGCACATTTCTCTCTTGAGTTCAGTCAGGGAGCCCCCCAGGAGGGTCCCAGGACCTAGAGAATGAGGAAGTCCCTGTAGGCTTCCCAGGTGCCTGCAGAAGCTCAGCCTGAGACACAGCTGAGCTGCAAGTGCATTCCTGAGTGCTGTGACGTTCACACAGGGACCACAGACTGTTTCAGGATTAAAGGGAAATGGAGATTGGGTATAAAGTCTGTAGAAAGTGAATGCAGAACACCCAGAGTTTAGAATATGATGGTTGGTTCAGTTCAGCACACAGGCTACTCTGACAGGAGGAGTAGGATGTCTTATATAATTGAGGTAACAAATCAAGACTCTTGCTTGGCTCTCTCTATGTTGAAGGGAAAAATAAAATTATCCTAAAGTCGGCGGTGCCCTGAGAACGCTGTCCTGAGTCAGACAGGAAAACACTCATGGGCTCTCCCCAGATAGTCCCGTATCTCTCATCCTGGTGACCACTGTCATAGTTCCCTAACCTGAATGTGTCCATATAGGACTTCTTCCTGTCACATCAAACTTCTCTATATCAGTGACGTCATTGGAAGGGACACAATCATGAAGTAGAATTATTCACTCAAAACTGTTGCAGGAGCCGGCGCCGCGGTTCAGTAGTCTAATCCTCCGCCTTGCGGTGCCAGCACACTGGGTTCTAGTCCCAGTCAGGGTGCCGGATTCTGTCCCGGTTGCCCCTCTTCCAGGCCAGCCCTCTGCTATGGCCCGGGAGTGCAGTGGAGGATGGCCCATGTATTTGGGCCCTGCACCCCATGGGAGACCAGGAGAAGCACCTGGCTCCTGGCTTCGGATCAGTGCGATGTGCCGGCTGTAGTGCACTGGCCGCGGCGGCCATTTGAGGGTGAACCAACAGCAAAAGGAAGACCTTTCTCTCTGTCTCTCTATCTCTCTCACTATCCACTCTACCTGTCAAAAAAAAAAAAAAAAAAAACTGTTGCCGGAGAGGAAACCCCAATTCCCTAAATAAAACAGGGCTTCATTTCCCTCTGCATCTGAGCAGGACCAGAATTGGAATCAGTGCATCTTGTGCTCCCCCTGGTGGAGTCGCACTTCCCTGAGGGAGGTTTGTGTCAGGGCTCAGCCTGAGGGCCCCTCTCTGTGTCTACTGCGCAGAAATACGTGCTCGTGTCCACGGCTGTCAGACTCTTCATTTGCAGAGACACCTGGTGTTGCTGGAGATGGTGAATTGGCCATTCACCCAGCTCGCATACTATGCACTACCACTACCAGTGTTAATGTATGCGATCCACTTCAGACCCATCCCTGGAGCCTGGCGGACCCATTGCATGCTGTAGCTACTGATGGTGAATCCAGAGGCTTTGCAAGAGAGTTTCAGGGATCCCCCAGGCGTGACCAGGCCTCCCCTGGACTCCTCCAGTTGCTCCTGACACTGGACACCTGCAAACACAGACGTCCTGGTCAGGAAGCTGTTGCACTCTCTGTGTCTCTCACTCACGTCCTCTCCCAGACTCAGTGCCCCGCGTTCTCCATCATTACCTTTGAGCACAGCAACCAGGAGAAGCCAGCGCAGCCCAGTCTCCATGGTGAGCGTCTGTGTTGAGTGCAATCACTGAGTGGACACCTGGGAGTCCTGAGGCTGGAGCTCCTGTGCCAGAGCTGCAGGGTGAGGGCTGGGCAGGTTTTCATAGTTTCAGAGGTTTCATAGCTTCAGCACAGAGCACAGGGCTGCTAGAGTCACAGAGCACAGGGCTGCTAGAGTCAACCCTGGTCTCATCTGACATCCTGTGTGGGGATGGGGTCCCTCCCATTACTGTTCACAGTGTTATGATGCCTGATAACAAAACATTCTCACTGTCTGATCCTGGACTTCCAGCTTCTACAGCTGTGAGCTCAATAAAACTTTTTGCTCCATATACCTCCCTATGGGGTACTGCATGATGGTACTAACAGGCAGAATAAAAGAGTCAAAGAACAAGACTCAGCCACTCCTCTGTTCCCACCTGAAACATAGAGTCACACGTGTCTCTGAATTTAGATGTAGAAACTCAGAAATAGTCATTTCTATATCAGCTGAGAGAATTGCTTCAGAATCTGTAAGAATCCTACACGAGTGAACAATTGCATTTTTGCAGAGACATTTAGTAAACACATGGGGTTGATGCAGCTATCCTGGTGAGGAGCAGACAATTTGTTCATTCCTGGTGATGATAGAGTTGAGAGAAAGCAAGGACAATTTTGCTTTCACGGAAGGAGGAGCACGGCTGAGAAGAGGTGCGGGCAGTCCCTGGAGGAAGGAGTCGGGGTCTCTGGACACACAGTCTCTGGGGCAGGCCCTTCATGCAGCAGGGATGCAGCTCCAGGGTTGGATCATTGGTGGGCTCACAGGGACACAGTCCAGAACCACCTGGACTCTAGTGCTTACTTCACTGGGCTGTCCCACCTGTTGGTCTCCCTGAGATGAAGACAAGGCCAGCAGAGTGTGGGGAACAAGACCTCTCCACACCCAGTGTTTTCCATGAGTCTGACCCCTTGCACTACCAACGGCCACCTCTGCTTGCAAATGAGAGCATGTCCGGGGATCCCAGGAGACGTGAGTGAGGAAGAGCAAGCAGGATTTCTAGGAGCCACAGCCTGAGCCACCCCTGAGCTGCAGGTTAATCCCTGACCTGGGGTTTGGACCACGTGGACCTCAACCTGTGAGTTCAGGGTGAAGAAGTGAAGGGAGACGAGGGCACAGCTGTAGAGAATGGACACGGGAGCCCCAGGGAACAGGACCATGGGGTCAGCTCACCCCTCAGGGGCCCAGCTGTGCAGGAGGGGAGGGCATGGATGTGAAACACTGCAGCATCCATAGCCCCTGACTGGCTCTACACTGTCCCTGGGCTCTCAGTAGGGTCCCAGATGACATCATCAGAAAATTCCACGGAGAGCTCTTCCGTGACTCGGGCTGGAAAAGCCTCCCCGGGTGCCCAGAGCTCCCTCAGGTCTCAGATGCTGGGGACCCCAGAGATGTCATTCATTCCTCCAGAAACGACTCCATTTTCTTCATGTGACGTCTTCCTGTGATACCAAAACTTCTGCTCAGTGATCGGTGTTAGGGACAGAATCATCCTTCCAGATCGGAATGTAGGAAACGGTTACAGGACCACAAACCCCAATTTCCAGACGGGAGCCAGCGATTCACCTCCCACTGCATCTGGTCAAGGGGATGAGTCTGCACAGTGCATGTGTGACTGGGGGAAAGTGCTGTCAGAAGCAAACTGCCAACACAGGGCTGACAGCACGTGCAGGAAAGATGGATAAAAATATACTCCACTACCTCATGCCATTTGTGAAAATCAGTGGTACATTGTACATTGAGAACAAAAGTGCAGAAAATGCAGAAAACGTCACTGTGGTGTAGCAGGTGAATCCTCCACCTGTGTTGCCTGCATCCCATAGTGCTTTGCGTTCGTCTTTCATTCTGTCTCTTGCTGATGCACCTGGGAAAGCAGAAAAGCATGGTCGTAGTGCTTGGGCCTCTGTGTCCAAGTGGGAGTCCCTGAAGAAACTCCTGGCTCCTGGTGTCACTGTCGTCTGGGGAGTGAACCAGCAGGTGGAAGAACTCTTTCTCTGGGTCTCTTCTCTCTCTCTGTAACTCTGACTTTCAATAAATAAAAGAATCTTTTCAAAAAAATTACATTTGTAGCATCAAAAACACTTCAAAAACCTTGCAGGCAGTTTAGGATTCGAGTGAATGATGTTCACATAACAATATTATTGTTTTTTAATTTTTAATATTTGAAAAATTTTTAAGGAATACAAATTTCATAAGTACAACTTTTGGAATACATTTTCTCCCACCATACCCACCCTCCCACCTACATTCCCACCCCTCTTCCTCTTCCCTCTCCCCTTGCCAGTCCCATTCTCCATTAAGATTCATTTTCAATTAGTTTTTTTTTTCTTGAGTTTTTTGCTATCCTAACTAGAATTACCAGTTCATTTCATAATATGTTCCTTAGATACTGTTAAGGAGGTAGGAGATAGGATAACTGATGGCAAATTTTCTAGGAATACTAAATAGTTTTGAGAGAGGGGCCAGTGCTATGGCATAATAGATTTAAACTTTGCCTGTGGCGCTGGCATCCCAAAGGGCACTGGTTTGTTTCCCAGCCACTCCTCTACTAATCCAGCTCTCTGGATGGCCTAGGAAGGCAGTGGAAGATGGCCCAACTGCCTGGGTCAATGTACCCATGTGGGAGACCTAGAGGAAGCTCCCAGCTTCGGATTGGCCCAGCTCAAGCTGTTGAGGCCATTTAAGGAGTGAACCAGCAAGTGGAAGATCTTTCTCTCTGTCTCTCCCTTTCTCTTTGTATCTCTGACTCTCAAATATTTTTTTATTTTTTCAAAAGTATTTATTTATTTATTTATTTATTTATTATCTTTTATTTAATGAATATAAATTTCCAAAGTACGACTCATGGGTTACAATGGCTTCCCCCCCCATACCGTCCCTCCCACCCACAACCCTCCCCTTTCCCACTCCCTCTCCCCTTCCATTCACATCAAGATTCATTTTCGATTATCTTAATATACAGAAGATCAGCTTAGTATACCTTAAGTAAGGATTTCAACAGTTTGCTCCCACACAGAAACATAAAGTGAAAAATAATAGATGATTTTTTTTAAATGATGATGAAATCAGATCAGACCTATTGTCATGTTTAATCCCAGTGAGAGTCAGGTTGGGAATTGATAATATGTTTTTTTTTTTTTTACAGAAGATCAGTTTAGTGTACATTAAATAAAGATTTCAATCGTTTGCACCCCCATAGAAACACAAAGTGAAATATACTGTTTGAGTACTCGTTATAGCATTAAGCCTCAGTGTACAGCACATTAAGGACAGAGATCCTACATGAGGAGTAAGTGCACAGTGACTCCTGTTGTTGACTTTACAAATTGACACTCCTGTTTATGGCATCAGTAATCTCCCTATGCACCAGTCATGAGTTTCCAAGGCTATGGAAGCCCCCTGAGTTCTCCGACTCTTATCTTGTTTAGACACGGTCATAGTCAAAGTGGAGGTTCTCTCCTCCCTTCAGAGAAAGGCACCTCCCTCTTTGAAGACCTGTTCTTTCCACTGGGATCTCACACACAGAGATCTTTTTGCCAGAGTGTCTTGGCTTTCCATGCCTGAAATACTCTCATGGGCTTTTCAGCCAGATCCGAATGCCTTTAGGGCTGATTCTGAGGCCAGAGTGCTATTTAGGACATCCGCCATTCTATGAGTCTGCTGAGTATCTCACTTCCCATGTTGGATCACTCTCCCCTTTATTTATTCTATCGGTTAGTGTTAGCAGATACTAGACTTGTTTATGTGCTCCATTTGACTCTCATTCCTTTCATTATGATCGATTGTGAACTGAGATTGATCACTTGGAATAGTGAGATGGCATTGGCACATGCCACCTTGATGGGATTGAATTGGAATCCCCTGGTATGTTTCCAACTCTACCAATTGGGGCAAGTCAGCCCGAGCATGCCCCAAATTATACATCTCTTCCCTCTCTTATTCCCACTCTTATGTTTAACAGGGATCACATTTCAGTTAAATTTCAACACTTAAGAATAACTGTGTGATAATTACAGAATTAAACCAGTCATATTAAGTAGAACAGACAAAAAAAATACTAAGAGGGATAATGTATTAAGTTGTCCATTAGCAGTCAGGGCTATGCTGATCAAGTCACCATTTCTCATAGTGTCCATTTCACTTCAGGAGGTTTCCTTTTTGGTGTTCAGTCAGTTGTCACCGATCAGGGAGAACATATGGTATTTGTCCCTTTGGGACTGGCTTACTTCACTCAGCATGATGTGTTCCAGATTCCTCCATTTTGTTGCAAATGACTGGATTTCATTGTTTCTTACTGCGGTATAGTATTCTAAAGAATACATATCCCATAATTTCTTTATCCAGTCTACCGTTGATGGGCATTTAGGTTGGTTCCAGGTCTTGGCTATTGTGAATTGTGCTGCAATAAACATTAGGGTGCAGACCGCATTTTGTTTATCAATTTAAACTCCTTTGGGTAAATTCCAAGGAGTGGGATGGGTGGGTCGAACGGTAGGGTTATATTCAGGTTTCTGAGGAATCTCCAGACTGATTTCCATAGTGGCTTGACCAGTTTGCATTCCCACCAACAGTGGGTTAGTGTCCCTTTTTCCCCACATCCTCGCCAGCATCTGTTGTTGGTAGATTTCTGTATGTGAGCCATTATAAGCGGGGTGAGGTGAAACCTCATTGTGCTTTTGATTTGCATTTCCCTGATTGCTAGTGACCTTGAACATTTTTTCATGTGCCTGTTGGCCATTTGGATTTCCTCTTTTGAAAAATGTCTATTGAAGTCCTTGGCCCATCTCTTAAGTAGGTTGTTGGTTTTGTTTTTATGGAGTTTCTTGATCTCTTTGTAGATTCTGGTTATTAACCCTTTATCTGTTGCACAGTTTGCAAATATTTTTCCCATTCTGTCGGTTGTCTCTTCACTCTCCTGACTGTTTCTTTTGCAGTACAGAAACTTCTCAATTTGATGCAATCCCAATAGTTGATTTTGGCTTTGACTGTCTGTGCCTCCTGGGTCTTTTCCAGAAATTCTTTGCCTGTGCCAATATCTTGAAGGGTTTCTCCAATGTTCTCTAATAACTTCATGGTGTCAGGATGTAGATTTAGGTCTTTAATCCACGTTGAGTGGATTTTTGTGTAAGGTGTAATGTAGGGGTCTTGCTTCATGCTTCTGCACGAGGAAATCCAGTTTTCCCAGCACCATTTATTGAATAGGCTGTCCTTGCACCAGGAATTGGTTTTAGATCCTTGATCAAATATAAGTTGGCTGTAGATGTTTGGATTGATTTCTGGTGTTTCAATTCTGTTACCTTGGTCTATCCATTAAGATTCATTTTCAATTAGTTTGTAAACAGAAGCCAACTCTATACTAAGTGAAGATTTCAACAATACATACACACACACACACACACACACACTGAGAACTGGTTTTACAGTTAACTCTCATAATACAACTTATTGAGGACAGAGGTCGTGCATGGGGAGTTAGTGCACAGTGCCCCTGTTGTTAATTTAACAATTAACACTCTTACATATGACATCAGTGACCACCCGAGGCTCTTGACATGAGCTGCTTAGGCTATGAAAGCCTTTGAATCTACAATCTGTTTCAGTATTTAGACAAGACCATAAGCAAAGTGGAAGTTCTCTCCTCCCTTGAGAGAAAAGTACTTCCTTCTTTGATGGCCACTTCTTTCCCCACAGGTCTCACTCACAGAGAACCTTCATGTAGAATATTTTTGCCACAGTGTCTTGGCTGAAATGTTCTCATGGGCTTTTCAGTCAGACCAGGAAGACTTAGGTGCTGCATCAGAGGTCAGAGTGTTACTTAAAGCGATTGTCATTCTTTGAGTCTGCTGTGTGGACTGCTTCCCATGTTGGAACATTCTCTCCTTTTTAATTCTATCTCTTATTATTACCAGGCACTTGACCTTATTTATATGATCAATTTAAAACTTAACCTACCTATATATTCACCTTAACACTCAATATGATCACTTTAACAATTACAATGGCATTTTTACCACTAAGCTTAATGGGACTTGGAGCCCCGTGACAAGTGTTAAAACTGTACCCTTAGAAGTATGTCTGTAGGAAAGTATGCAGAACTATACAGCTTTACAGTTACAAACTTCCTTCCTCCCTCTCTTATTCCTATTCTTATTTTTTTACTGAGATCTCTTTTCAATTGACTTTATATACATATGATTAACTCTATGTTAAGTAGAGTTCAACAAATAGTAAGAAGGAAAATAAACAAAAAACCAAATAAACAAAAAACTGTTCCTCGACAGTCAAGACAAGGGCAGCTCAAGCCATCACTTCCCTAGATTTCCTTTTGGGTGCTCTATTAGGTCTCACCTATCAGGAAGAACATGTGGTATTTGTCCCTTAGGGACTGGCTTATTTCACTAACTATGATCTTTTCTAGAATCATCTATTCTGTTGCAAATGACTGGATTTCATTTTTTTTACCACTGTGTAATATTGGATAGCACACATATCCCACAATTTCTATAATGTGGAGGTACAGGTACCTCTTGTGTGTAGTGAATTCATTTCCCTTGGGTAAGTTCCCAGGAGTGGGATTCCTGGGTCATATAAGGTAGGACTATATTCAGATTTTTGAGATATCTCCATATCATCTTCCATAGTGGCTTTACCAGTTTGCATTCCCACCAACAGTGGATTAGGGTACTTTTCCCCCCACATCCTCGCCAGCAATTCATGTTTGTTGATTTCTGTATGAAGCCATTCTAGCTGGGGTGAAGTGAAACCTCCTTGTGGTTTTGATTTGCATTTCCCTGACCGCTAGTGATCCTGAACATTTTTTCTATGTCTGTTGGTAATTTGGATTTCCTCTTTTGAAAAATGTCTGAGTCTTGGCCCATCTCTTAACTGGGTTGTTTGTTTTGTTTTTGGAATTTCTTAATTTTTTACATATTCTGGTTATTAATCCATATCCGTTGCATAGCTTGCAAATAATTTTGCACATGCTGTCAGATGCCTCTTCACTTGCCTGAGTGTTTTTTGACACACAGAGAATTCCCGATTTGATCTAATCCCATTTATTAATTTTGGCTTTGACTGCCTATGTCTCAGGTCTTTTCCAAGAACTCTTTACCTGTGCCAGTGCCTTCCAGGGTTTCACAAATGTTCTCTAATAACTGGATGGTGTAGGGTCATAGATTTAGATCTTTAATCCATATTGAGTGGAGTTTTGTGTAAGGTGTAAGATAGGGGTCTTCACTCATACTTCTGCAATACATAATAATTTAAAAAGTGAAAAGGAATTTGATGATTCCCTGTAAATTGGAATGACGTAGTCATGGATTTGAGGGAATGACCTTGTTAAAATAGGCAAGCTACAATGTGATTCACAGATTCAATGCATTTCCTGTGAAATAGCCTGACATTCTACACAGGACCAGGAAGAAACTTCAAGAATTCACATGAAGAAAATCAAGGTTTGTGATGGCAAAGCAGGAGGCTTTATCTCATCTGAGCTGAAATCAAGCCTGGTGCTGGGACAACATAGACACCCAGAGCCCTGGGACAGAACAGAAACCTAGAAATAAAGGAACACGTTCTTAGAATGTGAGTTCTGAGAATGCACGGTGAAAAAAGCACAGGATGGGGATGGGTTTCCTGTCGTCTGTGGTACCACTACCAGCATAAATGCATCCAATCCATCCAGCCCCTTCCCTCGAGCCTGGCGGACCCAGCTCATCCAGTAGCTACTGAGGGAGAATCCAGAGGCTTTGCAGGTGAGTTTCAGGGATCCCTCAGGTTTGAGCAGGCCTTCCCCGGATTCCTCCTGTTGCTCCTGACATTGGACACCTGCAAACACAGACGTCCTGGTCAGGACACTGTCACTCATACTCTCTGTGTCTCTCACTCACATCCTCTCCCAGACTCAGTGCCCCGCATTCCCCATCATTACCTTTGAGCACAGTGACCAGGAGAAGCCAGCACAGCCCAGTCTCCATGGTGAGCGTCTGTGTTGAGTGTACTCACTGAGTGGACACCTGGGAGTCCTGGGGCTGGAGCTCCTGTGCCAGAGCTGCAGGGTGAGGGCTGGGCTGGTTTTCATGGGCAGAAGGAGGCCCTATTTGCATGTGCTGCCCCTATATAGCAGGCATGAGTTCAGATGCCTCAGAGAGGACAGTGCCCAGGGCAGATGTGGTGACCTGGGTGTGTAGGGTGATGGCTATGATAGGAGTCAGATCATATAAATTTTTATGTTATTATTGTTGTTTAAACAATTGAAGTCAATGACCTTGTTTCATTTTAATATGTGTGTACCCTTAATAATCCAGTGTTAGCATGTCCTTCATTTTTAAATAACCATTGGTTCATTTTTAACTGTTTGAATAACATTGAAATAGTGACAGTGAGAGAAGGGATGAGAGAAAGAGAAATGTAGAGATGGACAGAAAAAGTGACAAAGGGAGATTTCCACCTTTGATTGACAGCCCCAGTCATCCCAAGTGCCTACAACACCGAGGACTTAGCCTTTCTAAAACCTGGAGCCCAAAACTGAGACTTTCTTTCCCACTTCAGTGGTAGGGGCTCATTCACTTGTAGCGTCATCTACAGTTTTCCAAAATGCATTATCAGAAAAAGTGTGGGAAGTCGTGTGGCTGAACGATTCATTCTGATGGGAACATGGGTGTCCCTAGTGGGGACTTTGCCAATTTTGTCCTAATGCCTGCCTCCCACTTTTAAACAGATAAAAGACTGCAAGTGGATTCTTTTTAGGTTAACTATGTTTTGTTTCCTTGTTCATCCATTGCCTTATTTAACACTCGTCATGAACACAGAACACTGTGCTTGTTAGTGGGGTGTAGTGTGCTATTGGAATCTGTGTGTTGTAGAAATGGGCACAGATCAACTCAGTGTCATTCACATTTCCACCTCCTTTCCTACACTCTGAGTTGGAGGGGCCTGGAGGCCTCAGTTCTCATTATTCGTGGAACCTGTCGTGGGTTGTGGTGAACTGAGTCAGCCCACTGTGGTGTGGGCAGAATTATTCCTTCCTGTGAGTGGTGCTTTGTGCCCTGGTATCAGCTGCCCTGTGTTCCCCCTCTTCCCTGTTCTGTAACCATGACTCTGAGTTCAGCTCAAGCACTGGATAGAAGTCACTGTGTCACAATTCACCTGCAGTCCTGGGTTCAGGTAATGCAGCTTTGTTCACAATAGTTCATTCTAAATAAAGTGAAATATGCCTAAAACGGTGAATGCAGTCTGTTACATTTGACATGGAATATTATTCAGTGTTAAGAAGGAGGTTATTCTGTCGTTAAGAAATCATGGGTCAGCCTTGAGCATAATATGCTAGCAGAAATAATGCAGGTAGATGTGGACACATAGTATATGACATTAGTTATATATGCAGCCCACAAGCTGTGGGAAACTGGGGGAAGTTCCAGGCTCCTGACTTTAGGCTGAGCCATCCCAGCCTTTGCAGCCATTCAGGAAGAAAACCAGTGAATGGAAGCTTCTCTCTCCATCTCTTGGTCTCTTCATCTCCTGCTATAACACTGCCTTTCAAATAAAATAAACTTAAAATAAATGAAAGCTTAATTATACATATGGTCAGGAGCCTATTTCCAAATGTTGAATGAACTCAAGCCACTGAATCCCAAGAGAAGAAATTAATTGTGTACATGCAGTGACTGGTAAGGTGGTGACAGTTGCAGCACTGGAGTGAGCCTGAGGGATTCCTGCCTCCCATGTCAGGATGCTTAGTGCTGTGTCCTAGTTTGGTTCCAGTGTCAGATTCCTGCCTAAGCCCCTCTGTGAAGCCGTAGGTGAAGTTACAAGTACTCCTATGTGGAGCCCTGGACAGAATTCCAAGTTCCTGGCTGTCACCTGACCCAGCTGAAGCTTTTGTAGCCATCTGGGAAGTGACCAGGAATTACAAGATCACTGTCAGTCTCAGTCTCTTTGCCTTTTTGGAAAAATATGTAAATACAAATATCAAAATAAGTGAAATAGTATCTATAACTGTTTAAAAAGATATAAAGGCAACATATGAAATTATATATTGGGCCCATCATGCATGTCAATAATAGATGCACAATGAGACATCCCATCATTCCTGTTAGAATGAGTATTATCCTACAATCCAGAGCTGACAATCCATGTGGAGGAAGCTGGAGATAACTCTGGTGCAAGATCGGAGTCAGGTAAACAAGTAAAACTATTATGGAAAATCATCAAAAACTGAGAAATAGAATTTTCACAAGATCTTCAAACACCATTTCTGGGTAGAAGGAATATGAAATCCCAGGGAGGTATCCAGGGGAACTGCAATCAATGTGGCAAACACCTCTGCTCTTCCATGTTCAATTAATGCAGTGTCATTCACGAGAGTTCACACATACAATCCAGTGAAATATTCATGAAGAAAGAATCAACAATGGAACAAATGGACAAAATTATATTTAACAGGAAGTTTATATGGCAGTAAAGATGAGGAAATTCTGTATTTTGGACAACTCAGATGATCCTGGAGAATAATGTCCAAGGATAATGTGTCAGGGTAAGTACACTCTGCTAACCATGCAGGACAAGAAGACAAATAATATGTGATGCTGGATACATGGGATAAAAGGATGACGTCAAAGAGGCAGGAAGTACGATGGTGAAGACCAATGTCTGAGCAAGGGAGGAGCAGAGGAGATGCTCGAGCAAGGTCAGAGTTTCAGTCCCACAGGATCCACACACTGAGGATCTACTGTACAGCATGGTCACAGCAGTGAAGGGAATATTGTGTCTACAGAATTCCAAAACAGGAGACAACTGACATTCTACCATGGAAACATGTGGTTTTCTGATGAGTATGTCAGTAAGTCTGACTTCATAACTCCACTCAATTTGATATATTTATTTATCAACACATAACATTATACTTCATAGGTCTATGTTCAGATGTTATTTATCAAATATTTATAATCAAAAATGATCAAAAATGAAGATTCAACACTCTGAATACTGCTGTAGTGCTTTCCAATATTTTATGGAGATGATAAATAAATTCCAGTGCACTCAAGGCTTGGCAGCTGGAACCCAGGAGCATGGAACTGCATCAGTGTTCCCACCTTGGTGAAGGGGCCTCATAACAGATCCATCATCTACTCTCTTCCAGGGTGCATTGTCAGTGCAAGTATGGGAAATGTGTAAATGGGCTCTGTCCATCACTCTGTATGCAGCCTGTGTGTCTCTCTCTCTAATACTAATGAGAGACTCCAAATGGATTGATGACCCCAGTCAGCATGACATGGAGAGAAGAACAGGGACTCTGGTCACATGGTCTCTGGGACTGGCTCTTCCTGCAGCTGTGATTCAATCTTTTTTTTTATTTTTATTTTTTTAGAATATAAAATGCATCTTTTGTATTGTTGTGGCTTCCCCCCTGACCTCCCACCCTCCCGTGGCCCTCCCCTCACCCACTCCCTCTCCCATCCCGCCCTTCATCATGTTTCGTTTTCAATTGCCTTCATATATTGAAGATCAACTTAGTATATACTAAGCAGGGATTTCAACAGGTTGCACTCACACAACCGAACCAGATATAGGGTATTGTTCGACTAGTAGTGTTGTTTTTGAGTTTCATAGGTAAACATATTAAGGACAGAGATCCTGCGAGGGGAGCATGAACCCAGTGACTCCTGTTGTTGATTTAACAATTGGCGCTCTTATTTATGATGTCAGCAATCACCCGAGACTCTTGCTATGAGCTGTTTAGGCTATGGAAGCCCCTTGAGTTCACCGACTCTGAACTTGTTTAGTCAAGGCCATATCACAGTGGAGGTTCCTTCCTCCCTTCAGAGAAAGGCGCCTCTCTCCTTGATGGCCTGATCCTTCTGCTGGGGTGTTGTTCACCAGGATCCTTCATTTAGATTGTTTTTTGCCACCGTGTCATGGCTTTCCATGCCTGTGAGACTCCCATGGACCTTTTAGTCAGATCCGAATGTCCCAAGGGTTGATTCTGAGGCAGGAGTGCTGTTTTGGTCATTTACCATTCTATGACTCTGCTGTGTGTTCTGCTTCCCCCGCAGGATCATTCTCTCCCTTTTGGTGATTCAATCTTAGGACACTGATCATTATGCTGGAGCCACAGACACAGCTCCCCATGATGTGGACTCCAGCCCCAGAGTGCACAGCCACTGTGTGTCCCACTTTCTGCTCTCCCCTGAACCACAGCAGGTGCAGGGGGTCCCACGACACTGGAGCAGAACCAGATCAGCTGGAAGGGCACACCCAACACTTTCCATTCAGTGATTACCTTGACCGCTGATGTCCAGTGCAATTCCCTCCTGAGTTCAGGCAGGGAGCCCCCCAGGAGGGTCCCAGGACCTAGAGGATGAAGAAGTCCCTGTAGGCTTCCCAGGGGCCTGCAGAAGCTCAGCCTGAGACACAGCTGAGCTGCAAGTACATTCCTGAGTGCTGTGACATTCACACAGGGACCACAGACTGTTCCAGGATTATAGGGGAAATGCAGGTCGGGTTAAAGTCTGCAGAAAGTGAGTGTGGATCACCCACATGTAAAGAAAAGGTTGGTTCAGTGCACTCTTTCTCGTTGTGGTAGGAGAGGGATGAGTGGAATAGTTGCTGTTTAACAGATCACGGCCCTGTCTCAGCTGTTCCTGGTTACACAGGGAAAACTGAAACTGTCCAAAGCTTTCAGTACACTGAGGGTGCTGTCCTGAGTCAGGTTGGTAGAGACTCAATAGTGTCCTCAATATTCCCACATCTCTGATCCTGGTGAGCAACAGTCACTGTCCATGAACCAAATTGTTCATTTAGGACCTCTTCCTTTTACATCAAACTTTCAATCCGTCATTGAAGTTGGAAGGGACAGATCAAAAAGTAGAATTCTTCCCTCAAAACTGTTACAGGAGAGGAAACCCCAATTCCCTGACTGGAAACCAGGGCTTGGGCTCCCTATGCACACGTGTATGACCAGAATCTGGGCTCAATGCTTCTAGTGCGCCCCCTGGTGGAGCGGCACTCCCCTGCAGGTAGGTTTGTGTCTTGGCACAGCCTGAGGGCCCCTCACTGTGTCTCTGGCACAGAAATAGGTGGCCATGTCTGAAGCTGTCAGACTGGTCATTTTCAGATCCACCGTGGTCGAGGTTTTGGAGATGGTGAATCGGCCATTCACCCAGCTCGTGTAGTATGCTCTAACACCAGTACTAATGGCTCCGATCCATTCCAGCCCCTTTCCTGGAGCCTGGCGGAACCAGCCCATGCTGTAGCTACTGAGGGAGAATCCAGAGACTGTGCAGGTGAGTGTCAGGGATGCCCCAGGCTGGACCAGGTTTCCCCCGGATCCTCCAGCGACTGACACTGGACACCTGCAAATACAAACGTCCTGGTCAGGACACTGTCACTCATACTCTCTGTGTCTCTCACTCACATCCTCTCCCAGACTCAGTGCCCCGCGTTCCCCATCATTACCTTTGAGCACAGCAACCAGGAGAAGCCAGCGCAGCCCAGTCTCCATGGTGAGCGTCTGTGTTGAGTGCGATCATTGAGTGGACACCTGGGAGTCCTGGGGCTGGAGCTCCTGTGCCAGAGCTGCAAGGTGAAGGCTGGGCTGGTTTTCATGGGCAGAGGGAGGCCCTATTTGCATGTGCTGCCCCTATATAGCAGGCATGGGGTCAGACGCCTCAGACAGGACAGTGCCCAGGGCAGACGTGGTGACCTGGGTATGTAGGGTGATAGCTATGATAGGATTCAGATCATATGAAGTTTTATGTTATCATAATTTTAAAAAGCTGAAGGCAAAAACCTTGTTTCATTTTAATATTTGTGTATCCTTCGTAACCAGTGGTAGCAATAACATGTCCTTCATTTATTTAAATAACCATTAGTTCTTTATCATCTATATGAAAGACATTTGGACAGTGATAGAGAGAGAAGGGGTGAGAGATACAGAAATGTAGAGATGGAAAGAAAAGGTGACAATGGGAGATTTCTGCCTTTGGGTTGAGAGCCCCAGACATCCCAAATGCCTATGACATCTAGGAGTTAGTCTTTCTGAACCCTGGAGCAAGAAACCGTGTCTGTAATTCCAACGTTGGTGGTAGGGGCTCCTTTGCTTGTAGCGTTATCTACAGTTTTCCATGATGCATTATGAGGGGAAAGTGTGGGAAGCCATGAGGCTGGGCTCACTCAGTTCTCTGATGGGAACACGGGTGTTCCTAGTGGGGACTTAGCCAATTTTGTCCTAATGCCTGTTGCCCACTTTTAAACAGATGAAGGACTGCAAGTGGATTTTTTAAGGTTAACTATGTTTTTTTTCCTTATTCATCCATTGACCTTAAAGTTTAAAAACTGTTTAAACTGTTTAAAGTGTTCCTGAACACAGAACTCTGTACATGGTAGTGGGGTTTGTGTGCTCCTGGAATGTGCATGGTAGAAATGGGCACAGATGAACTCAGTCTCATGCACATTTACACCTCCTTTCCATCACTCTGTTGGGAGGCCTGGAGACCTCAGTTCTAGTTATTTGTGGAACCTGTTGTGTGTTGTGGTGAACTGAGTCAGCCCACTGTGGTGTGGGCAGAATTATTCCTGCCTTTGGTGGTGCTTTGTGTCCTGGTATCAGCAGTCCCCTGTCCCCCCCTCTTCCCTGTGTCTAGTAATCATGACTCTGAGTTGAGGTCAAGCACTGGGTAGAAGTCACTGTGTCACAATTCATCCGCAGCCCTGGGTTCAGCTTACAGCTTTGTTCACAATAGTTCAGTCAACAATGATCAAGTGTGCATAAAACAGTGAATGGATTCTTTCACATTTGGGCATAGAATATTATTCAGTATTAAGAAGGAGATTTTTCTGTCATTATGAAACATGGGTCAGCCTGGAGCATAATATGCTAACAGAAATAACCACGTAGATGTGGACACATAGTATGTGACATTAGTTATATATGCAGCAGACAAGCTTGAACTCACAGAGGTAGGCAGTGCAATGGTGATCACTGTGTACCATGACCCAAGTGTTTGTTCCCTTCAAGCTAGCGGGAAACTGGGAGAAGTTCCAGGCTCTTGGATTCATGCTGAGCCCTCCTAGACTTTGCAGCCATTCACGAAGTGAACCAGTGGAAGGAATTCTCCCTCCATCTGTTGGTCTCTTCCTCTCTTGCTATAACACTGTGATTCACATTTTTTGTAGGGTCAGCAGCAACACAGAAAGCCCAAAACTATTTTTGGAGGCACAGTGATTTCCTTCTTAACTGAATTGCCTGGGCTCTGGGTCTTGGGAGCCAGATGGGAGGATGAGGACCAGTAAAATGGAAACAGAAAAGGAAATGCCCCCTAAAGAATAAGGGCAGAAGAGGTGTCTGGCTAGTGTTCACTTGGATTCTGAGCTTAGGTGAAGTCCATGAGCCAGAAACCCATGCCTACTGGGATAGAGTGTGCATGAATATAACTGTGTTTTGAGAATACAGGCTTTATATGGAGACACATCTCAAAGCATCCATGACAAAAGAGTATAAATGGTTTCTAATATGAAAAGGCCTCCATTCCTTTCTGATGTCAGGCCAGGTTGTGGCATTCAAGCCCCAGCACCTATGGGTGTCTCCTGGGCCTTGATCATTTTCCTTCTATTTAGTAGGGGTTTCTGTGCCAACCATGTCCAGTTAGGTGCCTACTGGTACCAGGGAGTCTTTCTAACCCAGCGCAGTGTAAATCCAGCTTCTGTACCAATTTTGACTGAAGCAGCTTCTGCTTCACACAGTCTCCTTCACAGACTGCATGAGGCTCTGAGCATTGTGAACCAGCATGTCTGTGGCCTGCTCAGACTCCTTGTCGCTGATGGGAGTCCGGCCAAGCATGATAGCCTTCACTGTGGACAGGATTTTGAGCTGGGTGCTTATAGTTGGGATTCGTTCACACACCTGTAAGAGGTTGGTTCTAATCCGCTTATCTGTGCACTGCTTGGCAACCTCCTTGGCCAACCGAGTCACCTCATCCGAGGCCTTGGCGATGTCCTTGGCACACTGAATGAGTGCCCGCTTGGTACCACTGCCTCCTCTCACAAGCCGAGAAATCTCGGCCATCAGCAGAGCCATGCGTTTGGCTGCTGCAATGATGTCATTGCCCTTGTTGGACCATTTGTGAGCTTCATCATGGAGCTGCCTGGCAGCCATCATTATTGGCTGGTTAATCACCTCCCCAGCTATCTGCGGCATCTAAAATGAAATAGATACTTAAAATAACTTGAAGATTAATTATACATATGATTAGGAGCCTATTTCCTAATGTTGAAAAATCTCAAGCAACTGAATCCCAAGGGAAGCAATCAATTCCTTAAATGCAGTGATGATAAGGTGGAGACAGGAGCAGCACTGGAGTGAGCCTGAGGGATTCCTGCCTCCCATGTCAGGATGCTGAGTGCTGTGTCCTAGTTTGGTTCCAGTGTCAGAGTCCTGTCTAAGCCCCTTTGGGAGGCAGTAGGTGTAGTTCCAAGTAGTCCCATGTGGGAGCCCTGGACAGAATTCCAAGCACCTGGCTGTCACCTGACCTAGCTGAAGCTTTTGTAGCCATCTGGGAAGTGACCAGGAGTTAGAAGATCACTGTCAGTCTCAGTCTCTTTGTGGTTTTGGACAAATACATACAGACAAATTTTTAAATAAAATGATAAATTTTTTTCACAGGCAGAGTAGACAGTGAGAGAGAGAGAAACAGACAGAGAGAAATGTCTTCCTTTACCATTGGTTCACCCTCCAATGGCTGCTGCAGCTGGCACACCACACTGATCCGAAGGCAAGACCCAGGCACTTCTCCTGGTCTCCCATGTGGGCACAGGGCCATCCTCCACTGCACTCCCTGGCCACAGCAGAGAGCTGGCCTGGAATAGGGGCAACCAGGACAGAATCTAGCACCCCAGCCGGGACTAGAATCCAGGGTGCAGGCGCCGCAGGTGGAGAATTAGCCTAATGAGCCGTGGTGCCAGCCAATAAAATGATAAATTTTAAATTTTATGGTACAGCTATAAATTTTAAAAGAAGATATAAAGGCAAGCATATAAAATGCTACAAATCTGGGAACATCATGTATGTCCATGTTAGAAGCACAACGAGACATCACATCACTCCTGTTAGAATGGCTATTACCAGACATACCAGAGCTGAAATGTTTTATGGAGGTAGAGAGAGATGATAACCCTGGTACAAGTCTGTGTCAGGTTAATTAGTAAAACCGTATGGAAAAACATCAAAAACTAGAAATAGAATTATTACATGATGTTCAAGCACCATTGCATGGTACAATGAATATGAAATCCCAGGGAGGTGTCCACGGGATCCGCAGTCACTGTGGCAAACACCTCTGCAGTTCCTTGTTCATTTAAAGCACCGTCATTCAAAAGAGTTCACACATGTGATCCAGTGACATCTCATGGAAGCAAGAATGGAAAATGAAGAAATGGACAAAGTTACATTTTAATAGGAAGTTTACAAGCAGTAGAGTAAGAAATTCTGTAATTTTGGACAACTTGGATGACCCTGAAGAATAATGTGCCTAGGATAATATGTCAGTAAAAGTACACTCTGCTAACCACCCAGGCAAAGAAGACACATAATATGTGATGCTACCTACATGGGATAAAAGGCTGAAGGCACAGAGGCCGGAAGTACGATGGTGAAGACCAATGTCTGAGCGACGGAGGAGCAGAGAATGGTGGAGCAATGTCAGAGTTCTAGTCCCAAAGGATCCACACACTGAGGGATCTCCTGCACAGCATGGTGACAGAGCTTAAGAGAATATTGTGAGTAGAAAATCCTAAAAGAAGGAGACAGCTGAACTCCACCAAAAACATGTGTTGAGGTATGAACGTGTCATCAAGTCTGACTTCATAATTCCACTCAATATGCATTCATTTTGTCCACACATATCATTGTACCTCATAGTGCTATACTGAATTCTTATTTATAAAACATTTATGAATATGAAATGGCAACGATGGCCAATCATGAATATTCAGATCTCTGAATACTGGTGTTGTGTTTGCCAATATTTTATGGAGATGATAAATAAAGGCAGTGGTCTCAGGCTTGGCAGCTGGAACGCAGGAGGTTGGAACTGAATCATTGTTCCCACCTTGGTGACGGGGCCTCATAACACATCCATCATCTACTGTCTTCCAGGGTGCATTGTCAGTACAAGTATGGGAAAGCGTGGAAATGGGCTGTGTCCAGAATTTTGATATGCAGCCTGGGTGTCTCCCTCTCTAATACTGATCTAAGACTCCAAATGGATTGATGACGCCAGTCAGCATAGACAGGGAGTGAAGAGCAGGGACTCTGGACACATGGTATCTGGGTTTGGCTCTTCCTGCAGCTGTGATTCAGCCTCAGGACACTGATCATCATGCTGGAGCCGCAGACACAGCTCCCCGTGATGTGGACTCCAGCCTCAGAGTATACAGCCACTATGTGTCCCACTTTCTGCTCTGCTGAACCACAGCAGGTGCAGGGGGTCCCACGACACTGGAGCAGAACCAGATCAGCTGGAAGGGCACACCCAACACTTTCCATTCAGTTATGACCTTGACTGGTAATGTCCAGTGTATTTCCCTCCTGAGTTCAGGCAGGGAGCCCAGAGGAGGGTCCTAGGACCTAGAGGATGAGGAAGTCCCTGTAGGCTTCCCAGGTGCCTGCAGAAGCTCAGCCTGAGACACAGCTGAGCTGCAAGTACATTCCTGAGTGCTGTGACATTCACACAAGGACCACAGACTGTTCCAGGATTAAAGGGGAAATGGAGATGGTTTATAAAGTGTGGAAAGTGAGTTCAGAACACCCACAGTTTAAAATAAGATGGTTGGTTCAGTTCAGCACACAGAGCTGCTCTGACAGGAGGTAGGGATGACTTATACAATTGAGGTAGCAAATCAAGATCCTGGCTCTGCACTCTGTGGATTTGAGGGAAAACTAATGTTGTCCTATAGTCGGTAGTGGCCTGAGAACGCTGTCCTGAGTCAGACGGGAAAACACTCATGAGGTCCCCAGATTGTCCCACATCTCTGATCCTGGTGATCCTGGAAGCCACGGTCATCGTGCACAAACCTGAATGTGTCAATTTAGGACTTCTTCCTGTCACATCAAACTTCTCTACATCAGTGACGTCAGTATAAGGGACAGAGACATAAAAGGAGAAGTCCTCCCTCAAAACTGTTACAGGAGAGGAAACCCCAATTCCTTGACAGGAAACCAGGGCTTCATCTCCCTCTGCACCTGTACAGACCAGATTCTGGCTCAGTGTGTCTTGTGCGCCCCCTGGTGGAGCCGCACTCCCCTGCAGGGAGGTTTGCTTCTGGGCTCAGCCTGAGGGCCGCTCACTCTATCTCCTGCGCAGAAATAGGTGGCCATGTCCGCGGCTGTCAGACTGTTCATTTGCAGAGACACCGTGTTCGGGTTGGTGTTGCTGGAGATGGTGATTCAACCATTGACGCAGCTCTCGTATTTGTGCTACCACCACTCCAAATGTATCTGATCCACTCCAGCCCCTTCCCTGGAGACTAGGGGGCCCAGTTCATGTAGGAGCTACTAATGGTGAGTCCAGAGACTTTGCAGGTGAGTGTCAGGGATCCCCCAGGCATGACCAGGCCTCCCCCGGACTCCTTCAGCTCCTGACACTGGACACCTGCAAACACAGACGTCGTGGTCAGGAAGCTGTCACTCACACTCTCTGTGTCTCTCACTCACATCCTCTCCCAGACTCAGTGCCCCGTGTTTTCCATCATTACCTTTGAGCACTGCAACCAGGAGAAGCCAGCGCAGCCCAGTCTCCATGGTGAGCGCCTGTGTTGAGTGCGATCACTGAGTGGACACCTGGGAGTCCTGGGGCTGGAGCTCCTGTGCCAGAGCTGCAGGGCGAGGGCTGGGCTGGTTTTCATGGACAGAGGGAGGCCCTATTTACATGTGCTGCCCCTATATAGCAGGCATGGGGTCAGATTCTCAGACAGGACAGTGCCCAGGGCAGACATGGTGTCTTGGGTGTGTAGGGTGATGGCTATGATAGGATTCAGATCATACAAACTTTTTTTTTCTCGTTGTTGTTTTACCAGTTGTAGGCAACGTGTTAATTTCATTCTAATATGTCTGTGCCCTTAATATCCAGTGTTGGCAATACCATGTCCTTCATTTTAAAATAACCTTTGCTTCATTATTAACTATGATAATGACATTGGAACAGTGACAGAGAGAGAATTGGTGAGAGAAACAGAAATGTAGAGATGGACAGTGAGTTGACATTGGGAGATTTCTGCCTTTGGATTGACAGCTCCAAACAACCCAAACATTGGGAAAAATCTCCCCGATGTTGGTCCGGCCATGATTTCCCTTTCAGAATTCAAAATTCAAGAGACCTAAGAAAATATTTTCAGATGATGCTGCATAACTACAGAGCTTCTGCATTACAGACTGACTGAGAAGTGAGCAGCCTACACACAGATTGGAAGTGACTATTCTCGTATCAAATGTATGATCAATAGCCTGTATCCAAAAGGAATAAAAAGGAACAGTCTGTATGAGCCATGTTTAGAACTGTTCTGAGTCTTCTGCAGTCTCAAAATAACTGTGATGCACAATTGGCTTCTTCATCCTGATCAACAGGTTCTGCATCATCAGGCCTACAATGGGTATAGAAGCAAACCTCTCTGATTGTGTGTGGCTCAGTGTTGCTATGGATTCATTCTGGTGCGGGCAAGAGGCACGGAGTCACCACACAGACCCTGGGAGTTGGGTGAAAGCAGGCCAGAGGCGAGCAGCCTGCAGAATCATTTATTTCAGTTGGTACCACAGCTTATATAGCTGAGGCAGCCAATCTGGTCAAGGGGCAGTTTATGCCTAACCAATCACAGCCTGTTGCCAGGCAGTATCTGAAGCCATCCAATCACACCCTGTTGCCAGGCAGGCTCCAATGCCAGGTGGCATTGAAGCCATCCCTGAGTAACTGATGCTCCCTTTCCAGCAGCCATCTAGGCATGGCCTTCTCATTCTACCACAGCTCAGTGTGTCCCAAAGGCATTGTGTTTTAGGTGTGCTCCCAGGGAGACCATGGGAGAAAAGATGGGAGTTCTTGGAGTGAGGTCTAGTGGGATTTGTTCATTCATGGGGAATCTGCTGTTGGAGGTACCACGGTAGATCTCCTGAGTCTCCAGCTTCAGCACAGAGCACAGTGCTACTAGAATCAGCCCTGGTCTCGTCTGACGTTCTGTGTGGGGATGGGGTCCCTCCCATCCCTGTTCACAATATTAGGATGCCTGATGACTGCCATGATGTTCACAATGTTATGATGCCTGATGGCACAACATTCTGCAGTCACTATGGCAAACACCTCTGTAGTCCCATGTTCAATTAAAGCAGCATCATTCTCAAGAGTTCACACATATAATCCAGGAAAATTTGCATTTAAGAAGGAATGGATAATGGGACAAATGGACAGAGTTATATTTTAACAGGAAGTTTATATGGCTATAGTATAGAGGAAGAAATTCTGGTATCTTGGATAATATGGATGATCCTGGAGAATAATATCCAAGGATAATATGTCAGGATAAGTATACTCTGCTAAAATACCAAGCCAAGAAGGCAAATAATATGTAATGCTACGTACATGGGATAAAATGGATGAACTCAGAGGCAGAAGTTCAATGATGAAGACCAACATCTGTGCTTGGGAGGAACAGAGGAGATGATGGAGCAAGGTCAGAGTTTCAGTCCCACAGGATCCACACGTTGAGGGGTCTACTGTGCAGCATGGTAACAGCAGTTAAGAGAATATAGTGTCTGCAGAATTCCAAGACATTAGACAAACGACATTCTACCATGAAAAACATGGGTTTTGTGATAAACATGTCAGTAAGTCTGACTTCATTATTCCACTCAGTATACACTCATTTATTCAACACATATCATTATACCTCATAAGCCTATATTAAATATTACTTATCAAACATTTATGAATATGAAATGGCCAAAATGGGAAATCATGAAGATTCAGATCTCTGAACACTGGTGTTGTGTTTGCCAATGTTTTATGGAGATGATAAATGAAGGCAGTGTACTCAAGGCTTGGCAGCTGGAACCCAGGAGCATGGAACTGCATCAGTGTTCCCACCTTGGTGATGAGGCCTCATAACACATCCATCATCTACTCTCTTCCAGGGTGCATTATCAGTACAAGTATGGGAAAGTGTGTAAATGGGCTCCATCCAGCACTGTGATATGCAGCACGGATGTCTCCCTCTCTAAATAGATGAAAGACTCCAAATGGATTGATGACCCCAGTCAGCATAGATTTGGAGTGAAGAGCAGGGACTCTGGACACATGGTATCTGGGACTGGCTCTTCCTGCAGCTGTGATTCAGCCTCAGGACACTGGGCATCATGCTGGAGTCACAGACACAGCTCCCCGTGATGTGGACTCCAGCCCCAGAGTGCACAGCCACTGTGTGTCCCACTTTCTGCTCTCCCTCAATCACAGCAGGTGCAGGGGGTCCCACGACACTGGAGCAGAACCAGATCAGCTGGAAGTGCACACCCAACACTTTCCATTCAGTTATGACCTTGACTGTTGATGTCCAGTGCATTTCCTTCCTGAGATCAGTCAGGGAGTCCCCCAGGAGGGTCCCAGGACCTAGAGGATGAAGAAGTCCCTGTAGGCTTCCCAGGGGCCTGCAGAAGCTCAGCCTGAGACACAGCTGAGCTGCAGTACATTCCTGAGTGCTGTGACATTCACACAGGGACCACAGACTGTTTCAGGATTAAAGGGGAAATGCGGGTCAGGTTAAAGTCTGCAGAAAGTGAGTGTGGATCACCCACATGTAAAGTCAAAGGTTGGTTCAGTTGCACACTTGCTGGTTGTGGCAGGAGAGGGATGAGTGGAATAGTTGCGGTTTAACAGATCATGGCCCTGTCTTGGCTGTCCCTGGTTATACAGGGAAAACTGAAACTGTCCAAAGCTTTCAGTACACTGAGGGTGCTGTCCTGAGTCAGGTTGGAAGAGACTCAATAGTGTCTTCAATATTCCCACATCTCTGATCCTGGTGAGCAACAGTCATTGTCCGTGAACCAAATTGTTCATTTAGGACTTCTTCCTTTTACATCAAACTTTCAATCCGTCATTGAAGTTGGGAGGGACAGATCATAAGTAGAATTCTTCCCTCAAAACTGTTACAGGAGAGGAAACCCCAGTTCCCTGACAGGAAACCAGGGCTTGGGCTCCCTATGTACACGTGTATGACTAGAATCCGGGCTCAGTGGATTTTATGCGCCCCCGTGGTGGAGCCGCGCTCCCCTGCAGGGAGGTTTGTGTCTGGGCTCAGTGTGAGGGCCCCTCACTTTGTTTCTTGCACAGAAATAGGTGGCCGTGTCCGCGGCTGTCAGACTGGTCATTTTCAGAGTCACCGTGGTCGAGGTTTTGGAGATGGTGAATCGACCATTCACCCAGCTCCCGTAGTATGTGCTACCATCAGTATAAATGAATCCGATCCACTCCAGCACCTTCCCTGGAGCCTGGTGGACCCAGCTCACTCCATAGCTACTGATGGTGAATCCAGAGGCTTTGCAGGAGAGTGTCAGGGATCCCCCAGGGTGGAGCAGCCCTCCCCTGGACTCCACCAGCTGCTCCTGACACTGAACACCTGCAAACACAGACATCCTGGTCAGGACACTGTCACTCACACTCTCTGTGTCTCTCACTCATGTCCTCTCCCAGACTCAGTGCCCCGCATTCTCCATCATTACCTTTGAGCACAGCAACCAGGAGAAGCCAGCGCAGCCCAGTCTCCATGGTGAGCATCTGTGTTGAGTGTGATCACTGAGTGGACACCTGGGAGTGCTGGGGCTGGAGCTCCTGTGCCAGAGCTGCAAGGTGAAGGCTGGGCTGGTTTTCATGGGCAGAGGGAGGCCCTATTTGCATGAGCTGCCCCTATATAGCAGTCATGGGGTCAGATGCCTCAGACACTACAGGGCCCAGACTGATGAGAGTGTCTTGAATGTGTCTGTTGACATCATATGGAATGGGACAATGGGAGTCCTTATGTGATTGTGCCCTGATAAGTGCTTTGAATCTTTGTTTTTCATGTGGCTGCACTACAACGTGTGGTTCATGGCTGATATCGGCTGCTTGTACACATCAACACCCCTGGAACATCATTATGGATGTCATGTGGATGCTTTATCCACCACACCACAGCATTGGCCCTGTTGTGGTTCTTAGGGCTGAGACCACCAGATCACAGCATTCACAGAGTCAGGGTCTGCTCAGGGCCAGCTCTTTCTTCCCACGATGATGTCATGGTGCTGGCCCTCCCATGGAAGGAGAGACAGAAACCATTTCCTCCCATGGCAGATGACACATCTGGGAAGAGGTCACTTACTATGGCACTTTTTATTCTGCTGTTTAAGATGTGCTCATCCCCCAAGGAGTGCCAGGGTCTCATATGTGGCAAAGGCTCCCAATACCAGATCCCTGCTCCTTCAGCCCCAGGATCAGAAGTTAATGGGATGATAGTTGAGCCCTAAGACTTCTGTGGTTGCACCTGACTGTTGTCCTGAAACTGGGCTAGGTTGGGATGCAGAGCTGGCACAGTGACACTTGGGAAAGTGCAGTGAGTAAGGATGTCTCTTTCTCTGCTCTGCCTCATGTGGGAATAACTGAGTGTTAAAACCTGAGTTACTGAAGGGTCTTTCTAATGTCCTATACCCTTCAATGCAAGCAGCAACCCTCATGGCCTTGTCCCATCCTTAGAGCCTCCTCTTAATAGGATGGATCACTGTATGGTGAGTCCCTACATGCATGATGGGAGGCTCCGGGCATCAAGTATGGAGGGTAAGTTCCACCTAACATGCAGCCTTCAGCTGCTCAGTTGGAGAGACCACACACGCACACCAAGCAGTGCTGGCTCTACTCACGGCTCTGCAGGAACAGCATCCTCAGCCTCAATGCCCCAGACCCTGCTCCTCTGTGTCCACTGAGTAGGAAAGTGATTCACCTGCAGGAGGAAACCATCATGACCAATGTCCTGGTGGAATCCTGTAGAAAATGTTCGTGAGCAGAGTCCACCCCAGACACTGTGCCAGCACTGATCCCCCAAGACACAGAAGTCTGCATCTTCAGGGGATGGCTCCACCCCAAAAGCTGAGGACTGGGGAGGAGAAGCATGGCACGTGGGGAAGTGACAGTCGGGGACAGGGTCCAGCAGCAGGAGGGAGAGGACTTGGTGGGGAGTGGTGGGCTCTATTGTGCAGGAGAGTAAAGACAGGTGGAAGGGCCACACAGCTGGGCCCCAGTGCCTTCAGGAGAGCACTGAGTCAGGAGTTCTGATCAGGTCTCCTTGCCCCAGGGACCCCCACACTGACCACCACTGAGTAAAACTAGCACAGGTGCCTGGGAGACGTGGAATGGCATCGTCTCTGGGGAGTGCATCCAGTGATGACTCCGCGCCATGAGTGGATTCAACATCAGGGCCTCATGGAGGAAGCTGAGGTCTCCAGTGCTCCTAACAGGACCACACAAAATGCTGGGAGCAGCCTGCTGGGGGTGGATGTGGTTTGTCCTCACACCATCAGTGCTGAGCATGGCCCCAACGTAACAGCACTGGCAGGGGGTGCATGGTCTGGATGTTTACAGAAATAGATTGTTCACTTCTGGGGAATCTGCTGTGGAGGAGATCACAGTAGATCTCCTGGGTCCCCAGCTTCAGCACAGAGCACAGTGCTGCTAGAGTCAGCCCTGGTCTCGTCTGATGTCCTGTGTGGGGATGGGGTCCCTCCCATCCGTGTTCACAATGTTAGGATGCCTGATGACTGCCATGCTGTTCACAATATTATGATGGCTGACGGTACAACATTCTCACTGTCTGATCCTGGACTTCCAGCCTCTACAGCTGTGAGCTCAATAAACCTTTTTGCTACATACACCTTCTCTCTTGGGTAATGCATGATGGTACTAACAGGCAGAATAAAAGAGTCAAAGAACAACACTCAGCCACTCCTCTGTTCCCACCTGAAACATAGAGTCACACGTGTCTCTGAATTTAGGTGTAGAAACTCAGAAATAGTCATTTCTATATCAACTGAGAGAATTGCTTCAGATTCTGTAAGAATCCTACACGAGTGAACAATTGCATTTTTGCAGGAGACATTTAGTAAACACATGGGGTTGATGCAGCTATCCTGGTGAGGAGCAGACAATTTGTTCATTCCTGGTGATGATAGAGTTGAGAGAAAGCAAGGACAATTTTGCTTCCACAGAAGGAGAAGCACGGCTGAGAACAGGTGCGGGCAGTCATTGGAGGAAGGAGTCGGGGTCTCTGGACACACAGTCTCTGGGGCAGGCCCTTCATGCAGCAGGGATGCAGCTCCAGTGTTGGATCATTGGTGGGCTCACAGGGACACAGTCCAGAACCACCTGGACTCTAGTGCTTACTTCACTGGGCTGTCCCACCTGCTGGTCTCCCTGAGATGGAGACAAGGCCAGCAGAGTGTGGGGAACAAGACCTCTCCACACCCAGTGTTTTCCATGAGTCTGACCCCTTGCACTACCAACGGCCACCTCTGCTTGCAAATGAGAGCAGGTCCGGGATCCCAGAAGACGTGAGTGAGGAAGTGCAAGCAGGGTTTCTAGGAGCCACAGCCTGAGCCACCCCTGAGCTGCAGGTTAATCCCTGACCTGGGGTTTGGACCACGTGGACCTCAACCTGTGAGTTCAGGGTGAAGAAGTGAAAGGGAGACGAGGGCACAGCTGTAGAGAATGGACACGGGAGCCCCAGGGAACAGGACCACGGGTCAGCTCTGCCCCTCAGGGTCCAGCTGTGCAGGAGGGGAGGGCATGGATGTGAAACACTGCAGCATCCATAGCCCCTGACTGGCTCCACACTGTCCCTGGGCTCTCAGCGGGATCCCTGATGACGTCATCAGAGAATTCCACAGAGAGCTCTTCTGTGACTGGGGCTGGAAAAGCCTCCCCGGGTGCCCGGAGCTCCCTCAGGTCTCAGATGCTGGGACCCCAGAGATGTCATTCATTCCTCCAGAAACGACTCCATTTTCTTCATGTGACATCTTCCCGTGATACCAAAACTTCTGCTCGGTGATCGGTGTTAGGGACAGAATCATCCATCCAGATCGGAACGTAGGAAGCAGTTACAGGACCACAAACACCAATTTTCTGAAGGAACCAGCGATTCACCTCCCACTGCATCTGGGCAAGGGGATGAGTCTGCACAGTGCATGTGTGACTGGGGGAAAGTGCTATCAGAAACAAACTGCCAACACAGGGCTGACAGCACGTGCAGGAAATGATGGATAAAAATATACTCCACTACCTCATGCCATTTGTGAAAATCAGTGGTACATTATACATTGAGAACAAAAGTGCAGAAAATGCAGAAAACGTCACTGTGGTGTAGCAGGTGAATCCTCAACCTGTGTTGCCTGCATCCAATAGTGCTGTGTGTTCGTCTTCCAATCTGTCTCTTGCTGATGCACCTGGGAAAGCAGAAAAGCATGGTCGTAGTGCTTGGGCCTCTGTGTCCAAGTGGGAGACCCTGAAGAAACTCCTGGCTCCTGGTGTCACTGTCGTCTGGGGAGTGAACCAGCAGGTGGAAGAACTCTTTCTCTGGGTCTCTTCTCTCTCTCTGTAACTCTGACTTTCAATAAATAAAAGAATCTTTTCAAAAAAATTACATTTGTAGCATCAAAAACACTTCAAAAAACTTGGAGGCAATTTAGGATTTGGGTGAATGATGTCCACATAACAATATTATTGTTTTTTACTTTTTAATATTTGAAAAATTTTTAAGGAATACAAATTTCATAAGTACAACTTTTGGAATACATTTTCTCCCACCATACCCACCCTCCCACCTACATTCCACCCCTCTTCCTATTCCCTCTCCCCTTGCCAGTCCCATGCTCCATTAAGATTCATTTTCAATTAGTTTGTAAACAGAAGCCAACTCTATACTAAGTGAAGATTTCAACAATACATACACACACACACACACACACACACACTGAGAACTGGTTTTACAGTTAACTCTCATAATACAACTTATTGAGGACAGAGGTCGTGCATGGGGAGTTAGTGCACAGTGCCCCTGTCGTTAATTTAACAATTAACACTCTTACATATGACATCAGTGACCACCCGAGGCTCTTGACATGAGCTGCTTAGGCTATGAAAGCCTTTGAATCTACAATCTGTTTCAGTATTTAGACAAGACCATAAGCAAAGTGGAAGTTCTCTCCTCCCTTGAGAGAAAAGTACTTCCTTCTTTGATGGCCACTTCTTTCCCCACAGGTCTCACTCACAGAGAACCTTCATGTAGAATATTTTTGCCACAGTGTCTTGGCTGAAATGTTCTCATGGGCTTTTCAGTCAGACCAGGAAGACTTAGGTGCTGCATCAGAGGTCAGAGTGTTACTTAAAGCGATTGTCATTCTTTGAGTCTGCTGTGTGGACTGCTTCCCATGTTGGAACATTCTCTCCTTTTTAATTCTATCTCTTATTATTACCAGGCACTTGACCTTATTTATATGATCAATTTAAAACTTAACCTACCTATATATTCACCTTAACACTCAATATGATCACTTTAACAATTACAATGGCATTTTTACCACTAAGCTTAATGGGACTTGGAGCCCCGTGACAAGTGTTAAAACTGTACCCTTAGAAGTATGTCTGTAGGAAAGTATGCAGAACTATACAGCTTTACAGTTACAAACTTCCTTCCTCCCTCTCTTATTCCTATTCTTATTTTTTTACTGAGATCTCTTTTCAATTGACTTTATATACATATGATTAACTCTATGTTAAGTAGAGTTCAACAAATAGTAAGAAGGAAAATAAACAAAAAACCAAATAAACAAAAAACTGTTCCTCGACAGTCAAGACAAGGGCAGCTCAAGCCATCACTTCCCTAGATTTCCTTTTGGGTGCTCTATTAGGTCTCACCTATCAGGAAGAACATGTGGTATTTGTCCCTTAGGGACTGGCTTATTTCACTAACTATGATCTTTTCTAGAATCATCTATTCTGTTGCAAATGACTGGATTTCATTTTTTTTTACCACTGTGTAATATTGGATAGCACACATATCCCACAATTTCTATAATGTGGAGGTACAGGTACCTCTTGTGTGTAGTGAATTCATTTCCCTTGGGTAAGTTCCCAGGAGTGGGATTCCTGGGTCATATAAGGTAGGACTATATTCAGATTCTTGAGGTATCTCCATAGCGTCTTCCATAGTGGCTTTACCAGTTTGCATTCCCACCAACAGTGGATTAGGGTACTTTTCCCCCCACATCCTCGCCAGCAATTCATGTTTGTTGATTTCTGTATGAAGCCATTCTAGCTGGGGTGAAGTGAAACCTCCTTGTGGTTTTGATTTGCATTTCCCTGACCGCTAGTGATCCTGAACATTTTTTCTATGTCTGTTGGTAATTTGGATTTCCTCTTTTGAAAAATGTCTGAGTCTTGGCCCATCTCTTAACTGGGTTGTTTGTTTTGTTTTTGGAATTTCTTAATTTTTTACATATTCTGGTTATTAATCCATATCCATTGCATAGCTTGCAAATAATTTCGCACATGCTGTCAGATGCCTCTTCACTTGCCTGAGTGTTTTTTGCCACACAGAGACTTCTCAACTTGATATAATCCCATTTATTAATTTTGGCTTTGACTGCCTATGTCTCAGGTCTTTTCCAAGAACTCTTTACCTGTGCCAGTGTCTTCCAGGGTTTCACAAATGTTCTCTAATAACTGGATGGTGTAGGGTCATAGATTTAGATCTTTAATACATGTTGAGTGGAGTTTTGTGTAAGGTGTAAGATAGGGGTCTTCATTCATACTTATGCAATACATAATAATTTAAAAAGTGAAAAGGAATTTGATGATTCCCTGTAAATTGGAATGACATAGTCATGGATTTGAGGGAATGAGCTTGTTAAAATAGGCAAGCTACAATGTGATTCACAGATTCAATGCATTTCCTGTGAAATAGCCAGACATTTTTTCCAGGAAAAGGAAGAAAATTCTAGAATTCACATGAAGAAAATCAAGGTTTGTGATGGCAAAGCAGGAGGCTTCATCACATCTGAGCTAAATCAAGCCTGGTGCTGGGATAACACAGACACCCAGAGCCCTGGGACAGAACAGAACCTAGAAATAAAGGAACACGTTCTGAGACTGTGAGTTCTGAGAATGCACGGTGACAAAATCACAGGATGGGGATGGGTTTCCTGTCGTTACCTGGGTTTGGGGAAACTTGAATGCACCTGAAATAATTCAATTATGATGTCATCTCACACCAGATGCAGAAACAGAGTGAACTTGAGGAATGCCTTAAAAGCAAGAGCCGAGACAGTACAATTCTAGAAGAAAACACTGGACAAAAGCAAGCTGACATTGGTTTCGGCAATGATATTTTGAAAATCTCCAAAGTACAGGCAACCAAGCAAAAATAGGCAAAAGAATATGGATCCAACCACAGAGCTTCTGCAGAATAAAGAGAGTGATTGAAGAATGAGGAGTCGCCCGCAGATGGGGATAAAGTATTTTCAGATCACACCTGTGGGGGCCAATGTTGTGGTCCCGCAGGTTAACCTGCCATCCCTATGCAGCATCACTCAGCAGCATGGGTTCAGACCCTGCTTGCTGCATTTCAAATCCAGCTCCCTGCTCATGGACCAGGGAACTCTGTCAACGATGACTCAAGTGTGTGTCCCCTTCAAGCCTCGTGGGAAACTGGAGGAAGTTCCAGGCTCCTGGCTACAGTCTTGCCCTTGCCCTGCCTTTGCAGCCATTCAGGAAGGAAACCAGTGAATGGAAGCTTCTCTCTCCCTCTGTTGGTCTCTTCCTCTGTTGCCATAACACTGCCTTTCAAACAAAATAAGTAGATATTTAAAAGAAATGAAAGATAACTGTACATATGAATAGGAGCCTATCTCCTAATGTTGAATGAACTCAAGCAAATGAATCCCAAGGGAAGAAATCAATTATTCAAATGCAGTGACTGACAAGGTGGTGACAGGAGCGGCCTTGAAGGTATCACATGGGATTCCTGCTCCTGTATGGATGCTTATGTTTAGGTCCTAGTTTGGGTCCAGTTTCAGATTCCTGCCAATGTGCACTCTGAGGGGCAGTGCGAGAATCTGAGTTAATCCCATGTGTGAGACCTGGACTGAATTCCATGCACCTGGCTATGATCTGACCCAACTACTCTTTTATGGCATCTGGGAAGTTACCCAGGATTCAGTAGACCACTGTCTGTCAGTCTCTGTCTCTTTTTCTTTTTGGACAAATACACAAATACAAGTTTTAAAGAGGTAAAAATATATTTGTAATTTTTAAAATAAAATATATAAAGGCAAACGTATAAAAAATGCCTTATATGGAATCATCATGCATGTACATGTTGGAGAAACAATGAGATACCCCATCCCTTTGTTAGACTGAGTATCACCAGACATACCAGAGCTGACACATGTTGTGCAGGAAGAGAGAGAAGATAACCTGGTAAAGGCTGGAGTCAGGTAAATTAGGAAAGCTTTCATGGAAAACATCAGAAGCTGAGAAATAGAATTATCACAGGATCCTCCAACACCATTCCTGGGTAGAAGGAATATGAAATCCCAGGGAGGAGACCACAGGATCCAGAGTCACTATGGCAAACACCTCTGCAGTCCCATGTTCAATTAAAGCAGCGTCGTTCTCAAGAGGTCACACATATAATCCAGTGAAATTAGCCTTGAGGAAGGATGGATAATGGACAAATGGACAGAGTTATATTTTAACATGAAGTTTATAAGGCAGTAAAGAGGAAGAAATTCTGATGTCTTGGATAACTTGGATAATGCTGAGAATAATGCCTAAGGATAATGTGTCAGTAAATGTACAGTATACCATCTAGTCCAAGAAGACAGATAATATGCGATGCTAGTTACATGGGATAAAAGGATGAACTCACGGTGACATACAATTGTGAAGACCAAAGTCTGAGTGTGGGGGTAACAGAGGAGACAGTGGAGCAAGGTCAGAGTTTCAGTTCCACAGGATCCACACACTGAGGGATCTACTGTACAGCATGGTGACAGAGGTTAAGAGAATATTGTGTCTACAGAATTCCAACACAGGAAACTGACATTCGACCATGGGAACATGTGGATTTGTGATGAGCATGTCAATAAGAATGACTTCATAATTCCATCAATTTGATACAGTCATTTTTGAACACATATCATTTATCTCATGTCTATGTTCAGTTATTATTTATCAAACATTTATGAAAAGGAAATGACAAAAATGGCCAACTGCAGATTAAGTTCTCTGAATACTGGTGTTGTGTTTGCCAATGTTTTATGCAGATGATAAATAAATGCCAGTTCATTCAAGGATTGGCAGGTGGAACCCAGGAGCAGGGAACTGCAATAGCGTTCGAACGTTTTTCATGGAGACTCCTAACTCATCCATCATCTGCAGTCTTCAGAATGCATTTTCACTTCCAAGTATAGAAATAGTGTAAATGTGCTCTGTCCAGAACTCTGATATGCAGCCTGGATGTCTCCCTCCCTAAATAGATGAAAGACGACAAATGGATTGATGACCCCAGTCACCATAGACATGGAGTAAAGAGCAGGGACTCAGGACACATTGTCGCTGGGACTGGCTCTTTCTGCAGCTGTGATTCAGCCTCAGGACACTGGGCATCATGCTGGAGCCACAGACACAGCTCCCCGTGATGATGTGGACTCCAGCCCCAGAGTGCACAGCCACTGTGCGTCCCACTTTCTGCTCTCCCTGAACCACAGCAGGTGCAGGGGGTCCCATGACACTGGAGCAGAACCAGATCAGCTGGAAGTGCACACCCAACACTTTCCGTTCAGTGATGACCTTGACTGCTGATGTCCAGTGCATTTCCCTCCTGAGTTCAGTCAGGGAGCCACCCAGGAAGGTCCCAGGACCTAGAGGATGAAGAAGTCCCTGTAGGCTTCCCAGGTGCCTGCAGATGCTCAGCCTGAGACACAGCTGAGCTGCAGTACATCCCTGAGTGCTGTGACATTCACACAGGGACCACAGACTGTTCCAGGATTAAAGGGGAAATGCAGGTCGGGTTAAAGTCTGCAGAAAGTGAGTGTGGATCACCCACATGTAAAGTCAAAGGTTGGTTCAGTGCACACTTGCTGGTTGTGGCAGGAGAGGGATGAGTGGAATAGTTGCTGTTTAACAGATCAACGGCCCTGTCTCAGCTGTCCCTGGTTATACAGGGAAAACTGAAACTGTCCAAAGCTTTCAGTGCCCTGAGGGTGCTGTCCTGAGTCAGGTTGGAAGAGACTCAATAGTGTCCTCAATATTCCCACATCTCTGACCCTGGTGAGCACAGTCGCTGTCCATGAACCAAATTGTTCAATTAGGACTTCTTCCTTTTACATCAAACTTTCACTCCGTCATTGAAGTTGGGAGGGACAGAATCAAAAAGAACAATTCTTCCCTCAAAACTATTACAGGAGAGCAAACCCCAATTCCCTGACAGGAAACCAGGGCTTCATCTCCCTCTGCGCCTGTGCAGGACATGAATCTGGGCTCAGTGCGTCTTGCGCGCTCCCTGGTGGAGCCGCGCTCCCCTGCAGGGAGGTTTGTGTCTGGGCTCAGCCTGAGGGCCCCTCACTGTGTCTCTGGCACAGAAATAGGTGCCTGTGTCTGAAGGTGTCAGACCGGTGATTTTCAGAGTCACGGTGGTCGAGGTTTTGGAGATGGTAAATCGGCCTTTTGCCCAGCTCCCGTAGTATGTGCTACCACCAGTACTAATGGCTCCGATCCATTCCAGCCCCTCCCCTGGAGCCTGGCGGACCCAGATCATTGCATAGCTACTGAGGGAGAATCCAGAGACTGTGCAGGTTAGTGTCAGGGTTCCTCCAGGCTTGAGCAGGTCTCCCCCGGACTCCTCCAGCGACTGACACTGGACACCTGCAAACACAGACGACATGGTCAGGAAGCTGTCACTCACATTCTCTGTGTCTCTCACTCACGTCCTCTCCCAGACTCAGTACCCCGCGTTCTCCATCATTACCTTTGAGCACAGCGACCAGGAGAAGCCAGCGCAGCCCAGTCTCCATGGTGAGCGTCTGTGTTGAGTGCGATCAATGAGTGGACACCTGGGAGTCCTGGGGCTGGAGCTCCTGTGCCAGAGCTGCAGGGTGAGGGCTGGGCTGGTTTTCATGGGCAGAGGGAGGCCCTATCTGCATGTGCTGCCCCTATATAGCAGGCATGGGGTCAGACGCCTCAGACAGGACAGGGCCCAGGGCAGATGAGGTGACCTGGGTGTGTAGGGTGATGCCTATGATTGGATTAAGATCATGTGAATTTTTATGTTATCATTATTTTAAAAAGTTGAAGGCAAACACCTTGTTTCATTTTAATATGTGTGTACCCTTCATATCCAGTGTTAGCAATATCATGTTCCTCATTTATTTAAATAACCATTAATTCCTTATCATCTATATGAAAGACATTTGGACAGTGATAGAGAGAGAAGGGGTGAGAGATACAGAAATGTAGAGATAGAAAAGGTGACAATGGGAGATTTCTGCCTTTGGGTTGACAGCCCCAGACATCCCAAATGCCTATGACATCTAGGAGTTAGTCTTTCTGAACCCTGGAGCAAGGAACTGTGTCTGTAATTCCAGCGTTGGTGGTAGGGGCTCCTTTGCTTGTAGCGTCATCTACAGTTTCCCATGATGCATTATGAGGGGAAAGTGTGGGAAGCCGTGAGGCTGGGCTCAGTCAGTTCTGTGATGGGAACACGGGTGTCCCTAGAGGGACTTAGGCAATTTTCTCCTAATGCCTGCTGCCCACTTTTAAACAGATGAAGGACTGCAAGAGGATTTTTTAAGGTTAACTATGTTTTGTTTCCTTATTCATCCATTGCCTTAAAGTTTAAAAACTGTTTAAACTGTTTAAAACTGTTCCTGAACACAGAACACTGTACATGGTAGTGGGGTTTGTGTGCTATTGAAATGTGCATGGTAGAAATGGGCACAGATCAACTCATTATAATTCACATTTCCACCTCCTTTACCATCACTCTGTTGGGAGGCCTGGAGACCTCAATTCTAGTTATTCGTGGAACATGCTGTTTGTTGCGGTGAACTGAGTCAGCGCACTGTGGTGTGGGCAGAATTATTCCTGCCTTTGGTGGTGTTTTCTGCCCTGGTATCAGCTGCCCTGTGTTCCCCCCTCTTCCCTGTGTCTAGTAATCATGACTCTGAGTTGAGATCAAGCACTGGGTAGAAGTCACTGTGTCACAATTCATCCGCAGTCCTGGGTTCAGCTTGCAGCATTGTTCCCAATAGTTCAGTCAAAAAAGATCAAGTGTGCATAACAGTGAATGGATTCTTTCACATTTGGGCATAGAATATTATTCAGTATTAAGAAGGAGATTGTTCTGTCATTATGAAACGTGGGTCAGCCTGGAGTATACATACTAAAAGAAATGATCCAGGTACATGTGGACACATAGTATGTGACATTAGTTATATATGCAGCCCACAAGCTTGAACTCACAGAGGTAGGCAGTGCAATGGTGATCACTGTCTACCATGACCCAAGTGTTTGTCCCCTTCCAACCCTGCGGGAAACTGTGGGAAGTTCCAGGCTCTTGGATTCATGCTGAGCCCTCTCAGCCTTTGCAGCCATTCACCAAGTGAACCAGTGGAAGGAATTCTCCCTCCATCTGTTGGTCCCTTCCTCTCTTGCTATAACACTGTCATTCACATTTTTTGTAGGGTCAGCAGCAACACGGAAAGCCCAAAACCATTTTTGGAGGCACAGTGATTTCCTTCTTAACTGAATTGCCTGGGCTCTGGGTCTTGGGAGCCTGATGGGAGGATGAGGACCAGTAAAATGGAAACAGAAAGGGAAATGTCCCTTAAAGAATAAGGGCAGAAGAGGTGTCTGGCTAGTGTTCACTTGGATTCTGAGCTTAGGTGAAGTCCATGAGCCAGAAACCCATGCCTACTGGGATAGAGTGTGCATGAATATAACTGTGTTTTGAGAATACAGGCTTTATATGGAGACACATCTCAAAGCATCCATGACAAAAGAGTATAAATGGTTTCTAATATGAAGAGGCCTCCATTCCTTTCTGATGTCAGGCCAGGTTGTGGCATTCAAGCCCCAGCACCTATGGGTGTCTCCTGGGCCTTGATCATTTTCCTTCTATTTAGTAGGGGTTTCTGTGCCAACCATGTCCAGTTAGGTGCCTACTGGTACCAGGGAGTCTTTCTAACCCAGCGCAGTGTAAATCCAGCATCTGTTCGAATTTTGACTGAAGCAGCTTCTGCTTCTCACACAGTCTCCTTCACAGACTGCATGAGGCTCTGAGCTTTGTGAACCAGCATGTCTGTGGCCTGCTCAGACTCCTGGTCGCTGATGGGATTCTGGCACAGCATGGTAGCCTTCACTGTGGACAGGATTTTGAGCTGGGTGCTTATAGTTGGGATTCGTTCACACACTTGTAAGAGGTTGGTTCTAATCTGCTTATCTGTGCACTGCTTGGCAACCTCCTTGGCCAACCGAGTCACCTCATCCGAGGCCTTGGCGATGTCCTTGGCACACTGAATGAGTGCCCGCTTGGTACCACTGCCTCCTCTCACAAGCCGAGACATCTCGGCCATCAGCAGAGCCATGCGTTTGGCTGCTGCAATGATGTCATTGCCCTTGCTGGACCATTTGCGAGCTTCATCATGGAGCTGCCTGGCAGCCATCATCATTGGCTGGTTAATCACCTCCCCGGCTTTCTGCGACGGCTAAAATGAAATAGATACTTAAAATAACTTGAAGATTAATTATACATATGATTAGGAGCCTATTTCCTAATGTTGAAAGATCTCAATCCACTGATCCAAAGGGAAGAAATCAATTGTTTAAATGCAGTGATGATAAGGTGGAGACAGGAGCAGCACTGGAGTGAGCCTGAGGGATTCCTGCCTCCCGTGTCAGGATGCTGAGTGCTGTGTCCTAGTTTGGTTCCAGTTTTTAGTCCTGTTTAAGCCCCTCTGGGAGGCCATTGTGAAGTTCCAAGTAGTCCCACATGGGAGCCCTGGACAGAATTCCAAGCACCTGGCTGTCATCTGACCTAGCTGAAGCTTTTGTAGCCACTGGGGAAGTGACCCAGGAGTTAGAAGATCACTGTCAGTCTCAGTCTCTTTGTGGTTTTGGACAAATACATACAGACAAATTTTTAAATGAAATGATAAATTTTTTTGACAGGCAGAGTAGACAGTGAGAGAGACAGAGAGACAGAGAGACAGAGAGAAAGGTCTTCCTTTACCATTGGTTCACCCTCCAATGGCCGCTGCAGCTGGCGCACCACACTGATCCGAAGGCAGGACCCAGGCACTTCTCCTGGTCTCCCATGTGGGCACAGGGCTATCCTCCACTGCACTCCCTGGCCACAGCAAAGAGCTGGCCTGGAATAGGGGCAACCAGGACAGAATCTAGCACCCCAGCTGGGACTAGAACACAGGGTGCAGGCGCCGCAGGTGGAGGATTAGCCTAATGAGCCGTGGTGCCAGCCAATAAAATAATAAATTTTAAATTTATTGTACACCTATAAATTTTAAAAGAAGATATAAAGGCAAGCATATAAAATGCTACAAATCTGGGACCATCGTGTATGTCCATTTTGGAAGCACAATGAGACATCCCATCGCTCCTGTTAGAATGGCTATTACTAGACATACCAGAGCTGACATGTTTTATGGAGGTAGAGAGAGATGGTAGCCCTGGTACAAGTCTGTGTCAGGTTAATTAGTAAAACCATATGGAAAAGCATCCAAAACTAGAAATAGAATTATTACATGATGTTCAAGCACCATTGCATGGTACAATGAATATGAAATCCCAGGGAGGTGTCCACGGGATCCGCAGTCACTGTGCCAAACACCTCTGCAGTTCCTTGTTCATTTAAAAGAGTTCACACATGTGATCCAGTGACATCTCATGAAAGTAAGAATGGAAAATGAAAGAAATGGGCTAAGTTACATTTTAAAAGGAAGTTTATAAGCGGTAGAGTAAGAAATTCTGTAATTTTGGACAACTTTAATGACCCTGGAGAATAATGTGCCTAGGATAATATGTCAGTAAAAGTACACTCTGCTAACCATCCAGGCCAGTAAGACACATAATATGTGATGCTACCTACATGGGATAAAGGATGAACAGTGGCCAGTCATGAAGATTCAGATCTCTGAATACTGATGTTTTGTTTGCCAATGTTTTATGGAGATGATAAATGAAGGCAGTGCACTCAGGCTTGGCAGCTGGAACCCAGGAGATTGGAACAGAATCAGTGTTCCCACCTTGGTGATGGGGCCTCATAACAGATCCATCATCTACTGTCTTCCAGGGTGCATTGTCAGTTTCAAGTGTGGGAAATGTGTAAATGGGCTCTGTCCAGGACTCTGATATGCAGCCTGGGTGTCTCCCATCTAAAACTGATCTAACTTCAAATGGATTGATGACCCCAGTCAGTATAGACATGGAGTGAAGAGCAGGGACTCTGGACACATGGTCGCTGGGACTGGCTCTTCCTGCAGCTGTGATTCAGCCTCAGGACACTGGGCATCATGCTGGACCCACAGACACAGCTCCCCATGATGTGAACTCCAGCCCCAGAGTGCACAGCCACTGTGTGTCCCACTTTCTGCTCTCCCTCAACCACAGCAGGTGCAGGGTTCCCACGACATTGGAGCAGAACCAGATCAGCTGGAAGGGCACACCCAACAATTTCCATTCAGTGATGACCTTGACTGAGATGTCCAGTGCATTTCCCTCCTGAGTTCAGTCAGGGAGCCCCCCAGGAGGGTCGTAGGACCTAGAGGATGACGAAGTCCCTGTAGGCTTCCCAGGTGCCTGCAGAAGCTCAGCCTGAGACACAGCTGAGCTGCAAGTACATTCCTGAGTGCTGTGATGTTCACACAGGGACCACAGACTGTTCCAGGATTAAAGGGGAAATGCAGGTCGGGTTAAAGTCTGCAGAAAGTGAGTGTGGATCACCCACATGTAAAGAAAATGTTGGTTCGGTGCACACTTGCTGGTTGTGGCAGGAGAGGGATGAGTGGAATAGTTGCGGTTTAACAGATCAACGACCCTGTCTCGGCTGTCCCTGGATATACAGGGAAAACTGAAACTGTCCAAAGCTTTCAGTACCCTGAGGGTGCTGTCCTGAGTCAGGTTGGAAGAGACTCAATAGTGTCCTCAATATCCCCACATCTCTGTCCCTGGGGAGCACAGTCGCTGTCCATGAACCAAATTGTTCAATTAGGACTTCTTCCTTTTACACCAAACTTTCAATCCGTCATTGAAGTTGGGAGAGACAGAGTCAAAAAGTAGAATTCTTCCCTCAAAACTGTTACAGGAGAGGAAACCCCAAATCTCTGACAGGAAACCAGGGCTTCATCTCCCTCTGCGCCTGCGCATGACCAGAATCTGGGCTACTGCGTTCTGTGAGCCCCCTGGTGGATCCGCGCGCCCCTGCAGGGATGTTTGTGTCTGGGCTCAGCCTGAGGGCCCCTCACTGTGTTTCTTGCACAGAAATAGGTGCCCGTGTCTGAAGATGTCAGACCGGTGATTTTCAGAGTCACCGTGGTCGAGGTTTTGGAGATGGTGAATCGACCATTCACCCAGCTCGCGTAGTATGTGCTACCACTAGCATAAATGATTCTGATGTATTCCAGCCCCTTCCCTGGAGCCTGGCGGACCCATTGCATGTTGTAGCTACTGATGTCGAATCCAGAGGCTGTGCAGGTGAGTGTCAGGGATTCGTCAGGCTTTACCTGGCGACCCCCGGACTCCTCCAGCGACTGACACTGGGCACCTGCAAACACAGACGACATGGTCAGGACTCTCTCACTCTCTGTGTCTCACACTCACGTCCTCTCCCAGACTCAGTGCCCCACGTTCTCCATCATTACCTTTGAGCACAGCGACCAGGAGAAGCCAGCGCAGCCCAGTCTCCATGGTGAGCGCCTGTGTTGAGTGCGATCACTGAGTGGACACCTGGGAGTCCTGGGGCTGGAGCTCCTGTGCCAGAGCTGCAGGGTGAGGGCTGGGCTGGTTTTCATGGGCAGAAGGAGGCCCTATCTGCATGTGCTGCCCCTATATAGCAGTCATGGGGTCAGATGCCTCAGACAGGACAGGGCCCAGGGCAGACGTGGTGACTTGGGTGTGTAGGGTGATGGCTATGATTGGATTCAGATCATACGAATTTTTGTGTTACCATATTTTTAAAAAGGTGAAGGCAAATACCTTGTTTCATTTTAATATGTGTGTACCCTTCATATCCAGTGTTAGCAATATCATGTCCCTCATTTATTTAAATACCCATTATTTCCTTTTCATTTATATGAAAGATATTGGGACAGAGATAGAGAGAGAAGGGTTGAGAGATACAGAAAGGTAGAGATGGACAGAAAAGGTGACAATGGGAGATTTCTGCCTTTGGGTTGACAGCCCAGACATCCCAAATGCCTATGACCCCTAGGAGTTAGTCTTTCTGAACATTGGAGCAAGAAACCGTGTCTGTAATTCCATCATCGGTGGTAGGGGCTCCTTTGCTTGTAGCGTCATCTACAGTTTCCCATGATGCATTATGAGGGGAAAGTGTGGGAAGCCGTGAGGCTGGACTCAGTCAGTTCTCTGATGGGAACACGGGTGTCCCTAGTGGGGACTTAGCCAATTTTGTCCTAATGCCTGTCACCCACTTTTAAACAGATAAAGGACTGCAAGTGCATTTTTTAAGGTTAACTATGTTTTGTTTCCATATTCATCCATTGCCTTAAAGTTTAAAAATTATTTAAACTGTTTAAAAAAGTTCCTGAACACAGAACTCTGTACATGGTAGTGGGGTTTGTGTGCTCCTGGAATGTGCATGGTAGAAATGGGCACAGATCAACTCATTATAATTCACATTTCCACCTCCTAAGGAATAAATTCCTTAAATGCAGTGATGATAAGGTGGAGACAGGAGCAGCACTGGAGTGAGCCTGAGGGATTCCTGCCTCCCATGTCAGGATGCTTAGTGCTGTTCCTAGTTTGGTTCCAGTGTCAGATTCCTGCCTAATCCCCTCTGGGAGGCCATTGTGAAGTTCCAAGTAGTCCCACGTGGGAGCCCTGGACAGAATTCCAAGCACCTGGCTGTCACGTGACCTAGCTGAAGCTTTTGTAGCCATCTGGGAAGTGACCCAGAGTTAGAAGTTCACTGTCAGTCTCAGTCTCACTGTGGTTTTGGACAAATACATACAGACAAGGTATTTATAAAATGATAAATTTTAAAATTTATATCATATCTATAAAATTTAAAAAGAAATATAAAGGCAAACATATACAATGCACAGGTGCCTGGGGGACATGGAATGGCGTCGTCTCTGGGGAGTACATCCAGTGATGACTCCACGCCATGAGTGGATTCAATGTCAGGGCCTCATGGAGGAAGCTGAGGTCTCCAGTGCCCCTAACAGGTCCACACCGAATGCTGTGAGCAGCCTGCTGGGGGTAGATGTGGTTTGTCCTCACAGCATCTGTGCTGAGCATGGCCCCAACGTAACAGCACTGACAAGGGGTACACGGTCTGGATTTTTACATGAAAAGTATGGAATAACCAGACTCTGATGTCAGATGCAAAGTCCTTGTAAAACTACTGAAGGAAACATAGGGCAAAATCTCCCTGATGTTGGTCCGGCCATGATTTCCCTTTCAGATCTTCAAAATTCAAGAGACCTAAGAAAATATTTTCAGATGATGCTGCATAACTACAGAGCTTCTGCATTACAGACTAACTGAGAAGTGAGCAGCCTACACACAGATTGGAAGTGACTATTCTCATATCAAATGTATGATCAATAGCCTGTATCCAAAAGGAATAATAAGGAACTGTGTGTATGAGCCATGTTTAGAACTGGTTCTGAGTCTTCTGCAGTCTCAAAATAACTGTGATGCACAATTGGCTTCTTCATCCTGATCGATAGGTTCTGTGTCATCAGGCCTACAATGGGTATAGAAGCAAACCTCTCTGATTGTGTGTGGCTCAGTGTTGCTATGGATTCATTCTGGTGGGGGCAAGAGGCGCGGAGTCACCACACAGACCCCGGGAGTTGGGTGAAAGCATGCCAGAGGCAAGCAGCCCGCAGACTCATTTGTTTCAGTAGGTACAGCAGCTTATATAGCTAAGGCAGCCAATCTGGTCAAGGGGCAGTTTATGCCTAACCAATCACAGCCTGTTGCCAGGCAGTATCTGAAGCCATCCAATCACACCCTGTTGCCAGGCAGGGTCCATTCCCAAGTGGCATTAATGCCATGCCTGAGTAACTGATGCTTGCTACCCAGCAGCCATCTAGGCATGGCCTTCTCATTCCACCACAGCTCAGTGTGTCCCAAAGGCGTTGTGTTTTAGGTGTGCTCCCAGGGAGACCATGGGAGAAAAGATGGGAGTTCTGGGAGTGAGGTCTAGTGGGATTTGTTCATTCCTGGGGAATCTGCTGTTGGAGCTACCACGGTAGATCTCCTGGGTCCCCAGCTTCAGCACAGAGCACAGTGCTACTAGAGTCATCCCTGGTCTCGTCTGACGTCCTGTGTGGGGATGGGGTCCCTCCCATCCATGTTCACAAAATTAGCCTGAAGACTGCCATGATGTTCACAATATTATCATGCCTGATGGCACAACATTCTGCAGTCACTATGGCAAAAACTTCTGTAGTCCCATGTTCAATTAAAGCAGCATCATTCTCAAGAGTTCACACATATAATCCAGGAAAATTTGCATTTAAGAAGGAATGGATAATGGGACAAATGGACAGAGTTATATTTTAACAGGAAGTTTATAAGGCAGTAAAGAGGAAGAAATTCTGATATCTTGGATAACATGGATGATCCTGGAGAATAATATCCAAGGATAATATGTCAGGGTAATTACACTCTGCTAAAGAATCCTGGCCGAGAAGCCAAATAATATGTGATGCTACGTACATGGGATAAAAAGGATGAACTAACAAGCCAGAAATTCAATGGTGAAGACCAATGTCTGTGCTTGGGAGGGACAGAGGAGACGATAGAGCAAGGTCAGAGTTTCAGTCACACAGGATCCACACGTTGAGGGGTCTACTGTGCAGCATGGTAACAGCAGTTAAGAGAATATAGTGTCTGCAGAATTCCAAGACATTAGACAAATGACAGTCTACCATGAAAAACATGGGTTTTGTGATAAACATGTCAGTAAGTCTTACTTCATTATTCCACCCAGTATACACTCATTTATTCAACACATATCATTATACCTCATAAGTCTATATTAAATATTATTTATCAAACATTTATGAATATGAAATGGCCAAAATGGGAAATCATGAAGATTCAGATCTCTGAATACTGGTGTTGTGTTTCCCAATGTTTTATGGAGTTGTCAAATAAAGGCAGTGCATTCAGCCTTGGCAGAAGGAACCCAGGAGCATGGAACTGCGTCAGTGTTCCCACCTTGGTGATGAGGCCACATAACACATCCATCATCTACTCTCTTCCAGGGTGCATTGTCAGCACAATTATTGGAAAGTGTGTAAATGGGCTCCGTCCAGCACTGTGATATGCAGCATGGATGTCTCCCTCTCTAAAAAGATGAAAGACTCCAAATGGATTGATGACCCCAGTCAGCGTAGACATGGAGTGAAGAGCAGGGACTCTGGACACATGGTCTCTGGGACTGGCTCTTCCTGCAGATGTGATTCAGCCTCAGGACACTGGGCATCATGCTGGACCCACAGACACAGCTCCCCGTGATGATGTGGACTCCAGCCCCAGAGTGCACAGCCACTGTGTGTCCCACTTTCTGCTCTCCCTCAACCACAGCAGGTGCAGGGGTCCCATGGCACTGGAGCAGAACCAGATCAGCTGGAAGGGCACACCCAACACTTTCCATTCAGCGATTACCTTGACTACTGATGTCCAGTGAATTTCCCTCCTGAGATCAGTCAGGGAGCCACCCAGGAGGGTCCCAGGACCTAGAGGATGAGGAAGTCCCTGTAGGCTTCCCAGGTGCCTGCAGAAGCTCAGCCTGAGACACAGCTGAGCTGCAGTACATTCCTGAGTGCTGTGTCGTTCACACAGGGACCACAGACTGTTCCAGGATTAAAGGGGAAATGCAGGTCGGGTTAAAGTCTATAGAAAGTTTGTGTGGATCACCCACATGTAAAGTCAAAGGTTGGTTCAGTGCACACTTGCTGGTTGTGGCAGGAGAGGGATGAGTGGAATAGTTGCTGTTTAACAGATCAACGACCCTGTCTCGGCTGTCCCTGGTTATACAGGGAAAACTGAAACTGTCCAAAGCTTTCAGTGCCCTGAGGGTGCTGTCCTGTGTCAGGTTGGAAGAGACTCAATAGTGTCCTCAATATTCCCACATCTCTGACCCTGGTGAGCACAGTCGCTGTCCATGAACCAAATTGTTCATTTAGGACTTCTTCCTTTTACATCAAACTTTCTCCCCGTCATTGAAGTTGGGAGGGACAGAATCAAAAAGTAGAATTCTTCCCTCAAAACTGTTACAGGAGAGGAAACCCCAGTTCCCTGACAGGAAACCAGGGCTTCATCTCCCTCTGCGCCTGTGCAGGACCAGAATCTGGGCTCAGTGATCTTAAGCGCCCCCTGTTGGAGCCGTGCTCCCCTGCAGGGAGGTTTGTGTCTGGGCTCAGTGTGAGGGCCCCTCACTGTGTCTCTGGCACAGAAATAGGTGGCCGTGTCCGCCGCTGTCAGACTGGTCATTTTCAGAATCACCGTGGTCAAGGTTTTGGAGATGGTGAATCGACCATTCACCCAGCTCGCGTAGTATGTGCTACCACCATATCTAATGTATCCGATGTATTCCAGCCCCTTCCCTGGAGCCTGGCGGACCCATTGCATGTTGTAGCTACTGATGTCGAATCCAGAGGCTGTGCATGTGAGTGTCAGATTTCCTCCAGGCGTGACCAGGCCTTCCCCGGACTCCTTCAGCTGCTCCTGACACTGGACACCTGCAAACACAGACGACATGGTCAGGACACTGTCACTCACACTCTCTGTGTCTCTCACTCACGTCCTCTCCCAGACTCAGTGCCCCGCATTCTCCATCATTACCTTTGAGCACAGCGACCAGGAGAAGCCAGCGCAGCCCAGTCTCCATGGTGAGCGCCTGTGTTGAGTGTGATCACTGAGTGGACACCTGGGAGTCCTGGGGCTGGAGCTCCTGTGCCAGAGCTGCAGGGTGAGGGCTGGGCTGGTTTTCATGGGCAGAGGGAGGCCCTATTTACATGTGCTGCCCCTATATAGCAGGCATTGGGTCAGACGCCTCACACAGGACAGGGCCCAGTGCAGACGTGGGTGACCTGTGTGTGTAGGGTGATGGCTATGATAGGATTCAGAGTGTATGAATTTTTATTTTTTCCTTGTTGTTTTAACAGTTGAAGGCAATGACTTCATTTTATTCTAATATGTGTGCGCCCTTAATATCCAGTGTTATCAATATCATGTCCTTCATTTTAAAGTAACCTTCGGTTCATTTTTAACTATTCTCATGACATTGGAACAGTGACAGAGAGAGAATGGATGAGAGATACAGAAATGTAGAGATGGACAGTGAGTTGACAATGGGAGGTTTCTGCCTTTGGACTGACAGCTCCACAATAACAAATGCCTACAACATCTAGTAGTTGGTCTTCCTGAATCCTAGAGCAACAGACTGGATCTGTGTTTCCTCCATCAGTGGTAGGAGCTCATTCGCTTGTAGCATCAGGTACAGTTTCCCATGATGCATTATCATCAAATGGTGGGAAGCCGTGTGGCTGAGCTAAAGCAGCACTCTGATGGGAACATGGGTGTCCTTAGTGGGGACTTAGCCAATTGTGTCCTAATTCCTGCCGCCCACTTTTAGACTGCCAGTGGATTCATTTAAGGTTAATTATTTTTGTTTAGTTTTTTCTTAAAAATGTGGTTTTGTACCATGTGATTTTCCTCATTTTTATAAAGATTTATTTCATTTTTTTAAGTCAGAGATACATAGAGAAAGAAGGAGAGGCACTGAGAGAGAGAGAGAAGTCCTCCATCCACAGGCTCCCTCTCCAAATGGTAATAATGGTCGGAGCTGCACTGATCTGAATCTAGGAGCCAGTTGCCTGCACTGGGTCTCCCATGGATTACGGGAGCTGAAGATGGAAGCCATCTTCTACTGCCTACCCAGGCCACAACGGAGAGCTGGATTGGAAGTGGAACAGCCAGGACTCCAACTGGCGTCCTTATGGGATGCCAGCACTGAAGGCAGAGGCTTTACCCACTATACCACAGCACCGGCCCTGATGATCTTAATTATATATGGAATCCACAATTGTGAGCTCACAGAGGCAGGAAGTACAATGCAGATACTGAGTCTGGGAGTAGAGAAGAAAAGGGACAACATTCCTGCAAGCACAGAGAGTTTTCTGTGACCAGAGAGGCACGTGGAGAGATCTACTGCACAGCATGGGGACAGTAGTTATGAAGCTTTATTGTGTTCTTTCCCATTCCTGCAGGAGTAGGCATTTGTCATTCGATCACAAAGAATGGTGGTGTTGCTAGGGAAGGACTTGTGAGTTCGTCTGACTCTAGAATTCCTGATGAAATAAATCCACATCAACACCTTTCCTTATACCTCACATAGAGATTCAGGTACTATTTGTCAGTTTAACATCTACGAAATCTATTTTGAAGGGACAATTCTCTGTTGACTTGTCTTGTGTCTGTCTGTGGTTTTATTCTAAGAAGAAAATTACGTGGTGTTGCAATCATTCCTGGTACTAATGCAGTCACGAGGGCTGTGAGTTCATTGGCACGTGAGAGGTTATCTGTCGTGCTCGGCTGGCATAACTGCCCCACCACTGCCCTCTGAAATTCCTCCCCTCCCATGTGTGAAGCTAAGTCGTTCATAGATGAGCCCCTGTCTTCACTCAGATCAAGTCCATGGAAACCTCTCTCTGTGCTGTTTACTTTACCCCCCAATCTCCCTGTGTCCAACTGGTTTCACAAGATGTTAGTTCATGGACCACCAAGGCCCACCTGCCAACTCCTTGAAAACACAGCCATCAGAGACCCCAGTCGTGCTTTCCCAGACAAGGTCACCCTCTTCTCACCATGGTGCAGTCCTGCCATTTGTCACCCTGGGGACCCAGCATCTTATACAACTGACAGCCCCTCAGCACCTGGGGGGAGAATCTGTCATGGTGTTTACACAAATGGAATATGTTTCTATCAGTTATAATTTGAGTGAATTCTCTTGGTGGGGTAATTTCTTGTGACTATAGATATCTGACAAATTAAATTTCACATTTTCTAGTGCTGTAGATATGAGGTGTTCTCACAGAACAATGGAATTCACTGTGTCAGATGGTGGATTGTGTCAATGAATTCTCTAGGTGAATGCATGAAAACTGTCCCCAGCTAAATAGAAACACTTTCTGTTTGTCAATCTTCTCTCAGAAAAGGCAGAGATGTGACAACTGTTTTAATTTAGTAGGAATTTTTGTGTCTCTGGATTTAGATGGGAGTCACTCAGAACACACATTGCTGCATGAGGTGAGTGACTGGCTGCAGTTTCTGTAAGACTGTTCATGGCAGATCAATTGCAGTTTAGCAGAAAATATCCTGTAAAACACAGGGGATCGCTGCACTGGGCATTTCTGGCTGCAGGAACTTGGTTTGCCCTGGACGAGTATGAACTTGACAGAAGAGGAGTTATTTTCTCTCTTGGAAAGGATGAAGTACTGATGAGGACAGCCAGGGGGGGCCAGAGAGGGAGGAGCGGGGATTCTGGTCAAATGGTCTGGGGCTGGCTCATCACGCAGCACTGATTCAGCTCACCAGGTGGGTCAGTGTGTGACAGCCCCTGGCAGCCAGATCCCAGGGATGGGGACTCTGGCCCCGGAGTCACGGCCCTGGACTGTCCCCCTCTGTTCACCCTGAGAGCACTGCAGTCAACGGATTCCACCACACTGGAGCAGAAAAAGAACCTGTAAGTCCACACCACACACTTTCCAAACAGATTATTCCTTGAATACAAATGTCCACCTGTGCTTCCCATGAGTTCATGCAATGAGGTCATCTGAAATGTTTCAGGAAACTGAATGCGGAATTTCATGGTGTCGGGGAAACTTGAATGCACCTAAAATAATTCATCATGCTGTCATCTCACACCAGTATCCCAAAGAGAGTGAACAGGATGAAACTCTTAAAGGCAAGACTCGAGACTGTAAAGTTCTTGAAGAGGACATAGGACAAAAGCAAGTTCCCATTGGTTTGGGCAATGATAGTTTGATAATCTCCAAAGTACAGGCAACCAAGATACATAGACTTTTAATAATGGATCCAACTACAGATTCTGAGTAACAAAGAGAAAGATTGAAGAACAAGGATATGATCACCGATGGGGAGGAAGTATTTTCAGATGACACCCATGGGGGCCAATGTTGTGGCCCTGCATGTTATGCTGACATCTCTATGCATGCATCACACAGGAGCATGGGTTCAGATTCTGCTTGCTCCACTTCAAATCCAGCTCCCTGCTGGGATCCAGACCTTGGAACTCTGTCATTGATGACTCAAGTGTGTGTCCCCTTCAAGCCATGTGGGAAACTTTAGGAAGTTCCCAGCTCTTTGCATTAGGCTTGTCCAGCACCACCTTTGCTGACATATAGTAAGTGAACTAGTGGATGGGAGCTTCTCTCAAAATCTGTTGGTCTCTTCCTCTCTTGCTATAACACTGACTTTCAAATAAAAAATAGATTTTTTTAAAAATGGAAAGATTAATTATAAATATCATTAGGAGCCTATTTCCTAATGTTGAATGACCACAAACAACTGAATCCCAAGGGAAGAAATCAATTCTTTAAAAGCAGTGATGATAAGGTGGTGACAGGTGCAGCACTGGAGTGAGCCTGTGGGATTGCTGCCTCCCGTGTCAGGATGCTTAGTGCTGTGTCCTAGTTTGGTTCCAGTGTCAGATTCCTGCCTAAGCCCCTCTGGGAGGCCATTGTGAAGTTCCATTACTCACACGTGGATACCTGGACAGAATTCCAAGCACCTGGCTGTCACCTGACCTAGCTGGAGCTTTTGTAGCCATCTGGGAAGTGACCCAGGATTTAGATCACTGTCCGTCTCAGTCTCTCTGTGGTTTTGGACAAATACATACAGACAAGGTATTAATAAAATGATAAAGTTTAAAATTTATATCATATCTATTAATTTAAAAAGAAATATAAAGGCAAACATATAAAATGCACAGGTGCCTGGGAGACGTGGAATGGCATCGTCTCTGGGGAGTGCATCCAGTGACAACTCCACGTCATGAGTGGATTCAATGTCAGGGCCTCATGGAGGAAGCTGAGGTCTCCAGTGCCCTGAACAGGACCACATGGAATGCTGGGAGCAGCCTGCTTGGGGTGGATGTGGTTTGTCCTCACAGCATCAGTGCTGAGCATGGTCCCAATGTGATAGCACTGGTAGGGGGTGCACGGTCTGGAAGTTTACATAAAAAGCATGGAATTAACCAGGATCTGATGTCAGATATAATGTCCTTGTAAAATTACCAAAGGAAACATAGGGCAAAATCTCCCTGATGTTGTTCTCGCCATGATTTCCCTTTCAGAATTCAAAATTCAAGCAACCTAAGAAAACATTCTCAGATGATGCTGCATAACTACAGAGCTTCTGCAGACTGACTGAGAAGTGAGCAGCCTACACACAGATTGGAAGTGACTATTCTCGTATCAAATGTATGATCAATAGCCTGTATCCCAAAGGAATAAAAAGGAACTGTCTGTCTGAGCCGTGTTTAGAACGGGTTCTGAGTCTTCTGCAGTCTCAAAATAACTGTGATGCACAATTGGCTTCTTCATCCTGATCGACAGGTTCTGTGTCATCAGGCCTACAATGGGTATAGAAGCAAACCTCTCTGATATGTGTGTGGCTCAGTGTTGCTATGGTTTTGTTATGAGAGGAGGAGCGTGGTGGGGGCAAGAGGCGCGGGGTCACCACCAGGACCCCAGGAGTTGGGTGAAAGCATGCCAGAGGCGAGCAGCCCGCAGACTCATTTGTTTCAGTAGGTACAGCAGCTTATATAGCCGAGGCAGCCAATCTGGTCTAGGGGCATTTTATGCCTAACCAATCACACCCTGTTGCCAGGCAGGCTCCATTGCCAGGTGGCATTGAAGCCATCCCTGAGTAACTGATGCTCACTTGCTAGCAGCCATCTAGGCATGGCCTTCTCATTCCACCACAGCTCAGTGTGTCCCAAAGTTGTTGTGTTTTAGATGTGCTCCCAGGAAGACCATGGGAGAAAAGATGGGAGTTCTGGGAGTGAGGCCTAGTGGGATTTGTTCATTCCTGGGGAATCTGCTATGGAGGAGATCACAGTAGATCTCCTGGGTCCCCAGCTTCAGCACAGAGCACAGTGCTGCTAGAGTCAGCCCTGGTCTCATCTGAAGTCCTGTGTGGGGATGGGGTCTCTCCCGTCCATGTTCACAATATTAGCCTGAAGACTGCCATGCTCTTCACAATATTATCATGCCTGATGGCACAACATTCTGCAGTCACTATGAAAAACACCACTGCAGTCCCATGTTCAATTAAAGCAGCATCATTCTCAAGAGTTCACACATATAATCCAGGAAAATTTGCATTTAAGAAGGAATAGATAGGCCGGCGCCGCGGCTCAATAGGCTAATCCTCTGCCTAGCGGGGCCGGCACACCGGGTTCTAGTCCCGGTCGGGGCGCCGGATTCTGTCCCGGTTGCCCCTCTTCCAGGCCAGCCCTCTGCTGTGGCCAGGGAGTGCAGTGGAGGATGGCCCAGGTGCTTGGGCCCTGCACCCCATGGGAGACCAGGAAAAGCACCTGGCTCCTGGCTCCTGCCATCGGATCAGCGCGGTGCGCTGGCCGCAGCGCGCCGGCCGTGGCGGCCATTGGAGGGTGAACCAATGGCAAAGGAAGACCTTTCTCTCTGTCTCTCTCTCTCACTGTCCACTCTGCCTGTTAAAAAAAAAAAAAGAATGAGATTGTTCTGTCATTATGAAACGTGGGTCAGCCTGGAGCATAATATGCTAACAGAAATAACCAGGTAGATGTGGACACAGAGTATGTGACATTAGTTATATATGCAGCCCACAAGCTTGAACTCACAGAGGTAGGCAGTGCAATGGTGATCACTGTCTACCATGACCCAAGTGTTTGTCCCCTTCCAACCCTGCAGGAAACTGGGAGAAGTTCCAGGCTCCTGGCTCATGCTGAGCCATCCCAGCCTTTGCAGCCATTCACGAAGTGAACCAGTGGAAGGAATTCTCCCTCCATCTGTTGGTCTCTTCCTCTCTTGCTATAACTCTGTCATTCACATTTTTTGTAGGGTCAGCAGCAACATGGAAAGCACAAAACCATTTTTGGAGGCACAGTGATTTCCTTCTTAACTGAATTGCCTGGGCTCTGGGTCTTGGGAGCCTGATGGGAGGATGAGGACCAGTAAAATGGAAACAGAAAGGGAAATGTCCCCTAAAGAATAAGGGCAGAAGAGGTGTCTGGCTAGTGTTCACTTAGATTCTGAGCTTAGATGAAGTCCATGGGCCATAAACCCATGCCTACTGGGATAGAGTGTGCATGAATATAACTGTGTTTTGAGAATACAGGCTTTATATGGAGACACATCTCAAAGCATCCATGACAAAAGACTATAAATGGTTTCTAATATGAAGAGGCCTCCATTCCTTTCTGATGTCAGGCCAGGTTGTGGCATTCAAGCCCCAGCACCTATGGGTGTCTCCTGGGCCTTGATCATTTTCCTTCTATTTAGTAGGGGTTTCTGTGCCAACCATGTCCAGTTAGGTGCCTACTGGTACCAGGGAGTCTTTCTAACCCAGCGCAGTGTAAATCCAGCATCTGTTCGAATTTTGACTGAAGCAGCTTCTGCTTCACACAGTCTCCTTCACAGACTGCATGAGGCTCTGAGCATTGTGAACCAGCATGTCTGTGGCCTGCTCAGACTCCTTGAAACTGATGGGAGTCCGGCCCAGCATGGTAGCCTTCACTGTGGACAGGATTTTGAGCTGGGTGCTTATAGTTGGGATTCGTTCACACACCTGTAAGAGGTTGGTTCTAATCTGCTTATCTGTGCACTACTTGGCAACCTCCTTGGCCAACCGAGTCACCTCATCCGAGGCCTTGGCGATGTCCTTGGCACACTGAATGAGTGCCCGCTTGGTACCACTGCCTCCTCTCACAAGCCGAGACATCTCAGCCATCAGCAGAGCCATGTGTTTGGCTGCTGCAATGATGTCACTGCCCTTGTTGGACCATTTGCGAGCTTCATCATGGAGCTGCCTGGCAGCCATCATCATTGGCTGGTTAATCACCTCCCTGGCTTTCTGTGACGGCTAAAATGAAATAGATACTTAAAATAACTTGAAGATTAATTATACATATGATTAGGAGCCTATTTCCTAATGTTGAAAGATCTCAAGCAACTGAATCCCAAGGGAAAAAATCAATTCCTTAAATGCAGTGATGATAAGGTGGAGACAGGAGCAGCACTGGAGTGAGCCTGAGGGATTCCTGCCTCCCGTGTCAGGATGCTGAGTGCTGTGTCCTAGTTTGGATCCAGTTTTTAGTCCTGTTTAAGCCCCTCTGGGAGGCCATTGTGAAATTCCAAGTAGTCCCACGTGGGAGCCCTGGACAGAATTCCAAGCACCTGGCTGTCACCTGACCTAGCTGAAGCTTTGTAGCCATTGGGGAAGTGACCCAGGAGTTAGAAGATCACTGTCAGTCTCAGTCTCTTTGTGGTTTTGGACAAATACATACAGACAAATTTTTAAATGAAATGATAAATTTTTTGACAGGCAGAGTAGACAGTGAGAGAGACAGAGAGACAGAGAGAAAGGTCTTCCTTTACCATTGGTTCACCCTCCAATGGCCGCTGCAGCTGGCGCACCACACTGATCCGAAGGCAGGACCCAGGCACTTCTCCTGGTCTCCCATGTGGGCACAGGGCCATCCTCCACTGCACTCCCTGGCCACAGCAGAGAGCTGGCCTGGAATAGGGGCAACCGGGACAGAATCTAGCACCCCAAACGGGACTAGAACACAGGGTGCAGGTGCTGCTGGTGGAGGATTAGCCTAATGAGCCATGGTGCCAGCCAATAAAATGATAAATTTTAAATTTTATGGTACACCTATAAATTTTAAAAGAAGATGTAAAGGCAAACATATAAAATGCTACAAATCTGGGAACATCATGTATGTCCATGTTAGAAGCACAATGAGACATCGCATCGCTCCTGTTAGAATGGCTATTACCAGACATATCAGAGCTGACATGTTTTATAGGTAGAGAGAGATGATAACCCTGGTACAAATCTGTGTCAGGTTAATTAGTAAAACCATATGGAAAATCATCAAAAACTAGAAATAGAATTATTACATGATCTTCATCACCATTGCATGGTACAATGAATATGAAATCCCAGGGAGGTGTCCACGGGATCCGCAGTCACTGTGGCAAACACCTCTGCAGTTCCTTGTTGATTTAAAAGAGTTCACACATGTGATCCAGTGACATCTCATGGAAGCAAGAATGGAAAATGAAGAAATGGACAAAGTTACATTTTAATAGGAAGTTTACAAGCAGTAGAGTAAGAAATTCTGTAATTTTGGACAACTTTAATGATCCTGGAGAATAATGTGCCTAGGATAATATGTCAGTAAAAGTACACTCTGCTAACCATCCAGGCCAGGAAGACACATAATATGTGATGCTACCTACGTGGGAAAAAAAGCTGAAGGCACAGAGGCAGGAAGTACAGTGGTGAAGACCAAAGTCTGAGCGAGGGAGGAACAGAGGTGATGGTGGAGCAAGGTCAGAGTTTCAGTCCTACAGGATCCACACACGAGGGATGTACTGCACAGCATGGTGACAGAGCTTAAGAGAATATTGTGAGTGGAAAATCCTAAAAGCAGGAGACAGCTGAACTCCACCAAAAACATGTGTTGAGCTATGAACGTGTCAGCAAGTCTGACTTCATAATTCCACTCAATATGCATTCATTTTGTCCACACATATCATTGTACCTCATAGAACTATACTCAATTCTTATTTATAAAACATTCATGAATATGAAATGGCAACGATGGCCAATCATGAAGATTCAGACCTCTGAATAATGGTGTTGTGTTTGCCAATGTTTTATGGAGATGATAAATGAAGGCAGTTTACTCAGGCTTGGCAGCTGGAACGCAGGAGGTTGGAACTGAATCATTGTTCCCACCTTGTTGATCGGGCCTCATAACAGATCCATCATCTACTCTCTTCCAGGGTGCATTGTCAGTTACAAGTGTGGTAAATGTGTAAATGGGCTCTGTCCAAGACTCTGATATGCAGCCTGGGTGTCTCCCATCTAAAACTGATCTAACTCCAAATGGATTGATGACGACAGTCAGCATAGACATGGAGTGAAGAGCAGGGACTCTGGACACATGGTCTAAGACTGGCTCTTCCTGCAGCTGTGATTCAGCCTCAGGACACTGGGCATCATGCTGGACCCACAGACACAGCTCCCCGTGATGTGGACTCCAGCCCCAGAGTGCACAACCTCTGTGTGTCCCACTTTCTGCTCTCCCTGAACCACAGCAGGTACAGGGGGTCCCATGACACTGGAGCAGAACCAGATCAGCTGGAAGGGCACACCCAACACTTTCCATTCAGTGATGACCTTGACTGCGATGTCCAGTGTATTTCCCTCCTGAGTTCAGGCAGGGAGCCCACAGGAGGGTCCTAGGACCTAGAGGATGAGGAAGTCCCTGTAGGCTTCCCAGGTACATGCAGAAGCTCAGCCTGAGATACAGCTGAGCTGCAAGTACATTCCTGAGTGCTGTGACGTTCACACAGGGACCACAGACTGTTCCAGGATTAAAGGGAAATAGAAATTGAGCATAAAGTTTATCGAAAGTTTGTGTGGATCACCCACATGTAAAGTCAAAGGCTGGTTCAGTTCAGCACACTTGCCTCTTTTGACAGGCTAGAGATACTTAAATAGCTGATTTATAAAGACCAAGAACCCTGCCTCAGCTGTCCTGGTCGAAAGGGAAAACTAAAATTGTCCTAAAGTCGGCAGTGCCCTGAGAGCATTGTCCTGACTCAGAGTGGACAACACTCACGTTGTACCCTGATAGACCCACATCTCTGATCCTGGAGACCACTGAACCTGAATTGGTTCATATAGGACTTCTCCTGTCACATCAAACTTCTCTGTGTCAGGAATTCAGTAGCAGGGACAGAATCATAAAAGAAGAAGTCTTCCCTCAAAACTGTTACAGGAGAGGAAACCCCATCCCTATAGGAAACCAGGGCTTCATCTCCCTCTGCGCCTGTGCAGGAGCAGAATCTGCGCTCAGTGAGTCTTGTGCGCCCCCTGGTGGAGCCGCGCGTCCCTGCAGGGAGGCTTGTGTCTGGGCTCAGCCTGAGGGCCCCTCACTGTGTCTCTGGCACAGAAATAGGTGGCCGTGTCCGCGGCTGTCAGACTGGTCATTTTCAGATCCACCGTGGTCGAGGTTCTGGAGATGGTGAATCGGCCATTCACCCAGCTCGCGTAGTATGCGCTGCCACCAGTATTAATGAATCCGATGTATTCCAGCCCCTTCCCTGGAGCCTGGTGGACCCAGATCATTGCATAGCTACTGATGGAGAATCCAGAGACTCCCATGTGGGTGCAGGGCCTAAGCACTTGGGCCATTCTCCACTGCCCTCCTGGGCCACAGCAGAGAGCTGGACTGGAAGAGGAGCAACTGGGAGTAGAATCTGGCACTAATATGGGATGCCGGTGCTGCGGGTGGAGGATTAGCCAAGTGAGCCCTGGCTCGGGCCCTTAATTTATATTTTGAACATTTATTTATTTATTTGAAAGTCAAAGTTACACACACAGAGAGAAGGAGAGGCAGAGAGAGAGAGAGAGAGAGAGAGAGAGAGAGATCACTTCCAATTAGTCAGAACAGCTAGAGCTTAGCGGCTTGGAAGCCAGGAGCCAGGAGCTTTTTCCAGATCCCCATGCGGGTACAAGGAACCAAGGACTTGGGCCGTCTTCTACCACTTTCCCTGGCTGTAGCAGAGAGCTGGATTGGAAGTAGAGCAGCTGGGACTTGAACCGTTGCACATGTGGGATGCCAGTACTGCAGATTTGGTCTGTAACATACTATGGCCCAGCACCGGCCCCACCTTTACTTTTTCACAAGCAGGAAGGAGGGCCTGAGGTGGAGAGGCTAGTTCTTGAGCCATTACTCCAACACAGGGTGTGGGCTCCCAACAAGGGCTCAGCTCACTGCACAACAGTGCCTGCCCCTGTGTTGTGTCTGCACAAGCACAGAAATGTGATATTGGCATGAGGGATACCTCCCTTGAACACGTGCACAGTTACTGAAGGAATCACAGACAGGCTGTGCTGTGTCCAGGGGTTCTAGTCTGGTAAGAGGCACCTCCACACTCTACACCTCTGTTCCTCACACAGGACTTCCCACTCCACCTAACAGCTCCAGGAGCGATGTGCGCTCTGTACCATCATTGGTTGTGGTTGTCCAGTTTTCCTAATGATTTTGTTAATGTGCTGTGAAGGGTTGAAATAGTGAGTTCTTCATGTACATGATGTTAAATTCTGACTGGGTGGGATTTATGTAAGAGCAGTCTTTGAAGATACTGGCACATGAATGTGTTTCTTCCAAATTTGAAGTCGAATGTCATTGAAATAACTTTTTTTAAAAAAGCAATTCATGGCTTTTTAGGTTTTAGTGTGTGTGTGTGTGTTAAGAATTGAGTACACGAGCCGGCGCCGTGGCTCAATAGGCTAATCCTCCACCTTGCGGCGCTGGCACACCGGGTTCTAGTCCCGGTTGGGGCGCCAGATTCTGTCCTGGTTGCCCCTCTTCCAGGCCAGCTCTCTGCTATGGCCAGGGAGTGCAGTGGAGGATGGCCCAGGTGCTTGGGCCCTGCACCCCATGGGAGACCAGGAAAAGCACCTGGCTCCTGGCTCCTGCCAGGATCAGCGCGGTGCGCCGGCTGCAGCGGCGGCCATTGGAGGGTGAACCAGCGGCAAAGGAAGACCTTTCTCTCTGTCTCTCTCTCACTGTCCACTCTGCCTGTCAAAAAAAAAAAAAAAAAAGAATTGAGTACACATCAAAACACCTGTGTGCTGGATATTAACACCAATGAAATATCAGTTATGGACCAAAAAGTGCCAGTCCGTGAACTCCCACCCCAAAAGTTCACCAATCTCATACTTTAGCTGGTGTGTGGCACATTGGGTGAAAGCAGTGGCCTGAAGCGCCGGCATCTGAAATGAGCGCCGGTCTAGTCCTAGCTGCTCCTCTTCCCATCCAGCTCTCTGCTATGGCCTGGGAAGCAGTAGAAGATGGCCCAAGTCTTTGGGCCCCTGAATCTACATGTGAGACCCCAAGAAGCTCCTGGTCCTTGCCTTCGGATCGGAACAATTTCAGCCATTGTGACCAACTGGGGAGAGAACCAGTGGATGGAAGACCTCTCTCTGTGTGTCTCTACCTTTTTTTTTAAATTGCCAAATCCTGCTGTTGCTCGCCGTCACCATGGATTACTAGGATAATCTTCCACATTGCGGGGCCGGCACACCAGGTTCTATTCCCGGTAGGGGCGCCGGATTCTCTCCCGGTTGCCCCTCTTCCAGTCCAGCTCTCTGCTGTGGCCCCGGAGTGCAGTGGAGGATGGCTCAAGTGCTTGTGCCCTGCACCCCATGGAAGACCAGGAGAAGCACCTGGCTCCTGCCGCGGCGGCCAATGGAGGGTGAACCAACGGCAAAAGGAAAACCTTTCTCTCTGTCTCTCTCTCTCTGTCCACTCTGCCTGTCAAAAAAAACATCCTGCTGTTGCTTACAGGGAATATGAAGTCTGAGGGATGTGTCCAAGCGATCTGAGGGCGCCATGTCTAGACATTTGCAGTCCCATCTCCAACTACAGTGACCTCATTCACAACAGTTAGTTCATGAACATGGAGCACTTTGGCTGGATTCTGTTTTTGACAGACAGATGAACAAAGGACCAGGTTTCACGCAGGTGCATCTTAGTGTGGTGTTCCACGTGCTGGTGTCTGTCTGTTCTTCACAATTTCTCTGCTGGGCAATTTGCTTCCCAATGTTGTTGAGCTGTGATAGATACAGAGGCAGCCCCACATGTTGAAAGTGTGTGGTGAGTGCGATGCGACTCACCTGTGCCTCTCTCACTCCTCATCACACTATGCCAACAGCAAATATCACATCACACGGTGCTGCCCACTGCCCCTGTGTCACCCTGCCCTGGCCCACCTCCTCCTGTCACATTAAGGCCTGAGCCCCTTTGGGCTCCTTCACAATGGATTCATCCTGTTCAGTGCTGAGCATCATGTAGGTTTCCAGGGGCAGAAGTTGAAGGCACTGAGTTTGCAGGTCCTGTAGGACACAGGTGAATGAGGGTTTCTTAGTTTTTAACCAAAATATCTGAAAATCTGATCAGAGAAAAACTGAAATAAATTAGAGTAAGTATATTGTATTTTGCAGAAATGTGTAACACATTAATCTTAACGCTGTTATCAAATTTCATGGATATAAGGTAAATAATAAAATGAAAGTTGCATTGTTTAAGATATGCACCTCCCCCAAGGGAGTGCAAGGGTCTCACATGTGACTCTAGCGCCCAACACCAGATTCCTGTTCCTGCAGCCCCAGGAACCACAAATGTATGGGAGGGTCTCTCTAAGGTTCATATTCCCTTCAATGCAGGCAGCAACCCTCATGGCCTTGTCCCTCCCTAGAGCCCCTCTCAATGGGATCACTGGGTGGTGAGGTCCCCACATGCATGATGGGAGGCTCCGTGCATCAGGTATGGAGGGTAAGTTCCACCTAATGTGCAGCCTTCAGCTGCTCAGTTGGAGAGACCACACACACATACCAAGCAGTCCTGGCTCTGCTCACAGCTCTGCAGGAACAGCATCCTCAGCCTCAATACCCCAGACCCTGCTCCTCTGTGTCCACTGAGTAGGAAAGTGATTCACCTGCAGGAGGAAACCATCATGACCAATGTCCTGGTGGAATCCTGTAGAAAATGTTCGTGAGCAGAGTCCACCCCAGACACTGTGCCAGCACTGATCCCCCAAGACACAGAAGTCTGCATCCTCAGGGGATGGCTCCACCCCCAAAGCTGAGGACTGGGGAGGAGAAGCATGGCACGTGGGGAAGTGACAGTCGGGGACAGGGTGCAGCAGCAGAGGGAGAGGACCTGGTGGAGGGGTGGGCTCTTCCTCTGCATGAGAGTAAGGACAGGTGGAAGGGCCACACAGCTGGGACCCCAGTGCCTGCAGCAGAACACTGAGTCAGGAGGTCTGATCAGGTGTCCTTGTCCCTGGCAAACCCCACACTGACCACCACTGAGTAAAACTAGCACAGGTGCCTGGGAGACGTGGAATGACATCGTCTCTGGGGAGTGCACCCAGTGACGACTCCACGTCATGAGTGGATTCAACGTCAGGGCCTCATGGAGGAAGCTGAGGTCTCCAGTGCCCTGAACAGGACCACATGGAATGCTGGGAGCAGCCTATGGGGGTGGATGTGGTTTGTCCTCACAGCATCAGTTCTGAGCATGGCCCCAACATAACAGCACTGACAGGGTGTGCACGGTCTGGATGTTTACATGAAAAGCATGGAATAACCAGGATCTGACATCAGATGCAAAGTCCATTGTACAACTACTGGAAGGAAACATAGGGCAGAATCTCCCTGATAGTGGTCTGTCCATGATTTCCCTTTTAGATCTCCAGTGTTCAGGCAACGTAAGAAAACCTTTTCAGATGATGCTGCATAAACTACAGAGCTTCTCTACTGCAAGTGGACCGATGAGACGTGAGCAGCCTACACACACATGGAAGTAACTATTTTCATATAGAACGTATGATCAGTAGCCTGTATCCCAAAGGAACAAAAGGACTGTCTGCATGAGCTGTGTTTAAACTGGCCTGAGTTCTAACTTCTCAAAATACCTGTTTTACACAACTGGCTTCATCCTGAACAACAGGTTCTGTGTCATCAGGCCTACAATGCGTGTGGAAGGAAACCTCCCTCCTCTGCCTGTGTCAGAGTGTGTCCTCAAAGGTGTGTGTGTTTTGGAGTGATTCCAGGGTGACCGTGGGAGAAGTGGGGGAGTTCTGCGAGTGAGGCCTAGTGGGATTTGTTCATTTCTGGGGAATCTGCTATGGAGGAGATTACAGTAGATCTCCTGGGTCCCCAGCGTCAGCACAGGGCACAGTGCTGCAAGAGTCAGCCCTGGTCTCGTCTGAAGTCCTGTGTGGGGATGGGATCCCTCCCGTCTGTGTTCACAATATTAGGATGCCTGAACACTGTATGATGTTCACAATATTAGGATGCCTGATGGCACAACACTCTCACTGTCTGATCCTGGACTTCCAGCCTCTACAGATGTGAGCTCAATAAACGTTTTTGCTCCATACACCTCCTCTCTTGGGTACTGCATGATGGTACTAACAGGCAGAATAAAACAGTCAAAGAACCACACTCAGCCTCTGCTCTGTTCTCACCTTAAACCAACACTTACATGTGTCTCCAGGTTTAGATGAAGCCACTCAGAATTAGTAATTTCTACATCAGCTGAGAGAATTGCTTCAGGTTCTGTAGGAATCCTACATGAGAGAACAATTGTATTTTTGCAGGAGACATTTAGTAAACACAGGGGGTTGATGCAGCTATCCTGGTGAAGAGCAGAAAATTTGTTCATTCCTGATGACGACAGAGTTGAGAGATGCAAGGATGATTTTGCTTCCACAGGAGGAGGAGCATGGCTGAGAACAGGTGCAGGCAGTCCCTGGAGGAAGGAGTCGGGGGTCTCTGGACACACAGTCTCTGGGGCAGGCCCTTCATGCAGCAGGGATGCAGCTCCAGGGTTGGATCATTGGTGGGCTCACAGGGACACAGTCCAGAACCACCTGGATCTAGTGCAGACTTCACTGGGCTGTCCCACCTGCTGGTCTCCCTGAGATGGAGACAAGGCCAGCAGAGTGTGGGGAACAAGACCTCTCCACACCCAGTGTTTTCCATGAGTCTGACCCCTTGCACTACCAACGGCCACCTCTGCTTGCAAATGAGAGCAGGTCCGGGGATCCCAGGAGACGTGAGTGAGGAAGAGCAAGCAGGGTTTCTAGGAGCCACAGCCTGAGCCACCCCTGAGCTGCAGGTTAATCCCTGACCTGGGGTTTGGACCACGTGGACCTCAACCTGTGAGTTCAGGGTGACGAAGTCAAGGGAGACGAGGGCACAGCTGTAGAGAATGGATACGGGAGCCCCAGGGAACAGGACCACGGTGTCAGCTCACCACTCAGGGGCCCAGCTGTGCAGGAGGGGAGGGCATGGATGTGCAACACTGCAGCATCCATAGCCCCTGACCGGCTCCACACTGACCCTGGGCTCTCAGCGGGGTCCCAGATGACGTCATCAGAGAATTCCACAGAGAGCTCTTCCATGCCTCGGGCTGGAAAAGCCTCCCCGGGTGCCCAGAGCTCCCTCAGTTCTCAGATGCTGGGGACCCCAGAGATGTCATTCATTCCTTCAAAACGACTCCATTTTCTTCATGTGACGTCTTCCCGTGATACCAAAACTTCTGCTCAGTGATCGGTGTTAGGGACAGAATCATCCATCCAGATCGGGACGTAGGAAAGCTTTAGTGGACCACAAACCCCAATTTCCGGACAGGAGCCAGCGATTCACCTCCTAATGCACCTGGTCCTGGGTCTGAGTCTGCTCAGTGCGTCTCCTGCGCCCCCTGGTGGAGCCGCGCGCCCCTGCAGGGAGGTTTGTGTCTGGGCTCAGCCTGAGGGCCCCTCATTGTGTCTCTTGCACAGAAATAGGTGTCCCTGTCCGCCGCTGTCAGACTGTTCATTTGCAGAGACACCGTGTTCTGGTTGGTGTCGCTGGAGATGGTGAATCGGCCATTCACCCAGCTCGCGTGGTATGTGCTACCACTACCAGCATAAATGATTCCGATCCACTCCAGCCCCTTCCCTGGAGCCTGGCGGACCCAGCACATGTGGTAGCTACTGATGGTGAATCCAGAGGCTGTGCAGGTGAGTGTCAGGGTTCCTCCAGGCGTGACCAGGCCTTCCCCGGACTCCTTCAGCTGCTCCTGACACTGGACACCTGCAAGGACAGACGACATGGTCAGGAAGCTGTCACTCACACTCTCTGTGTCTCTCACTCACATCCTCTCCCAGACTCAGTTCCCCGCGTTCCCCATCAGTACCTTTGAGCACAGCGACCAGGAGAAGCCAGCGCAGCCCGGTCTCCATGGTGAGCGCCTGTGTTGAGCGTGATCACTGAGTGGACACCTGGGATTCCTGGGGCTGGAGCTCCTGTGCCAGAGCTGCAGGGTGAGGACTGGGCTGGTTTTCATGGGCAGAGGGAGGCCCTATCTGCGTGTGCTGCCCCTATATAGCAGGCATGGGGTCAGATGCCTTAGATAGGACAGGGCCCAGGGCAGACGTGGTGTCCTGGGTGTGTAGGCTGATGGCTATGATATGATTCAGATGATATGAATGTTTATGTTATCATAATTTTCAAAGATTGAAGGCAATGACCTTGTTTCATTCTAATATGTGTGTACCCTTAATATCCAGTGTTAGCAAGATCGTGTCCCTCATTTATTTAAATAACCATTAGTTCTTTATCATCTATATGAAAGACATTTGGACAGTGATAGAGAGAGAAGGGGTGAGAGATACAGAAATGTAGAGATGGACAGAAAAGGTGACAATGGGAGATTTCTGCCTTTGGGTTGAGAGCCCCAGACATCCCAAATGCCTATGACCCCTAGGAGTTAGTCTTTCTGAACCCTGGAGCAAGAAACTGTGTCTGTAATTCCAGCGTTGGTGGTAGGGGCACCTTTGCTTGTAGCGTTATCTACAGTTTCCCATGATGCATTATGAGGAAAAGTGTGGGAAGCCGTGAGGCTGGGCTCAGTCAGTTCTGTGATGGGAACACGGGAGTCCCTAGTGGGGACTTAGCCACTTTTGACCAAATGCCTGTCACCCACTTTTAAACAGATGAAGGACTGCAAGTGGATTTTTTAAGGTTAACTATGTTTTGTTTCCTTATTCATCCATTGCCTTAAAGTTTAAAAACTATTAAACTGTTTAAAACTGTCCCTGAACACAGAACACTGTACATGGTAGTGGGGTATAGAGTGCTACTGGAATGTGCATGGTAGAAATGGGCACAGATCAACTCACTGTCATGCGCATTTCCACCTCCTTTTCCATCACTCTGAGTTGGGCAGCCTGGAGACCTCAGTTCTCGTTATTCATGGAACATGCTGTGTTTTGTGGTGAACTGAGTCAGCCCACTGTGGTGTGGGCAGAATTATTCCTTCCTGTGAGTGGTGCTTTGTGCCCAGGTATCAGCCTTCCCCTGTTCCCCCCCCTTCCTTGTTCTGTAACCATGACTCTGAGTTGAGGTCAAGCACTGGGTAGAAGTCTCTGTGTCACAATTGAGCCGCCATCCTGTGTTCAGGTAATGCAGCTTTGTTCCCAATAGTTCAGTCTACAATAAAGCAAGTGTGCATAGAAGAGTGAATGGATTCTTTCACATTTGGGCATAGAATATTATTCAGTATTAAGAAGGAGGTCATTCTGTCAATAGGAAACGTGGGTCTGCCTGGAACACAATATGCTAACAGAAATAATCCCGGTACACGTAGACACATAGTATGTGACATTAGTTATATATGCAGTCCACAAGATTGAACTCACAGAGGTAGGCAGTGCAATGTTGATCACTGTCTACCATGACCCAAGTGTTTGTCCCCTTCCAACCCTGTAGGAAACTGGAGGAAGTTCCAGGCTCCTAGTTTCTGGCTGAGCCATCTTCAGTCTTAGCAGCCATTCAGACGGAAAGCTGTGGAAGGAAGATTCTCCCTCCATCTGTTGGTCTCTTCCTCTCTTGCTATAACACTGACTTTAAAATAAAATAAATAGATACTTAAAATAAATTGAAGATTAATTATACATATGATTAGGAGCCTGTTTCTTAATGTTGAATGATCTCAAGCAACTGAATCCCAAGGGAAGAAATCGATTGTTTAAATGCAGTGACTGATAAGGTGGAGACAGGAGCAGCACTGGAGTGAGCCTGAGGGATTCCTGCCTCCCGTGTCATGATGCTTAGTGCTGCATCCTAGTTTGGTTCCAGTTCCAGATTCCTGCCTAAGCACACCCTGGGAGGCCATAGGTGAGGTTCCAAGTAGTCCCATGTGGACACATGGACAGAATTCCAAGAACCAGGCTGTTGCCTCATCAAGATAAAGCTTTTGTAGCCATTGGGGAAGTGACCCAGGAGTTAGAAGTTCACTGTCAGTCTCCGTCTCTTTGTGGTGTTGGACAAATACATACAGACAAATTTTTAAATAAAATGATAAATTTTAAAATTATATCATTTCTATAAATTATTAAAAGAAGATATATAGACAGATATATAAAATGTTATCAGTCTGGGACCATCATGTATGTCCATGTTGGAAGCACAATGAGACATTGCATCGCACCTGTTAGAATGGCTATTAGCAGACATACCAGAGCTGACATGTTTTATGGAGGTAGAGAGAGATGATAACCCTGGTACAAGTCTGTGTCAGGTAAATTAGTAAAACCATATGGAAAAGCATCCAAAACTAGAAATAGAATTATTACATGATGTTCAAGCACCATTGCATGGACAATGAATATGAAATCCCAGGGAGGTGTCCACAGGATCTGCAGTCAGTGTGGCAAACACCTCTGCAGTTCCTTGTTCGTTTAAAGCACCGTCAATCAAAAGAGTTCATACGTGTGATCCAGTGACATCTCATGAAAGCAAGAATGGAAAATGAAAGAAATGGACAAAGTTACATTTTAATAGGAAGTTTTCAAGCAGTAGAGTAAGAAATTCTGTAATTTTGGACAACTTGGATGATCCTGGAGAATAATGTGCCTAGGATAATATGTCAGTAAAAGTACACTCTGCTAACCATCCAGGCCAGGAAGACATATAATATGTGATGCTACCTACGTGGGATAAAAGGCTGAACTCACAGAGGCAGGAAGTACAATGGTGAAGACCAAAGTCTGAGCGAGGGAGGAACAGAGGTGATGGTGGACCAAGGTCAGAGTTCCAGTCCCACAGGATCCACACACTGAGGGATCTACTGTACAGCATGGTGAAAGAGGTTAAAAAAACATTGTGTTTGGAAATCTCCTAACAGCAGGAGACAGCTGAACTCCACCAAAAACATGTGTTGAGCTATGAACGTGTCAGCAAGTCTGACTTCATAATTCCACTCAATATGCATTCATTTTGTCCAAACATATCATTGTACCTCATAGAGCTATACTCAATTCTTATTTATGAAACATTTATGAATATGAAATGGCAATGATGGTCAATCATGAAGATTCAGATCTCTGAATACTGGTGTTGTGTTTGCCAATGTTTTATGGAGATGATAAATAAAGGCAGTGTACTCAAGGCCTGGCAGCTGGAACCCAGGAGCATGGAACTGCATCAGTGTTCCCTCCTTGGTGATGGGGCCTCATAACACATCCATCATCTACTGTCTTCCAGGGTGCATTGTCAGTACAAGTATGGGAAAGCATGTAAATGGGCTCCATACAGCACTGTGATATGCAGCATGGATGTCTCCCTCTCTAAAAAGATGAAAGACTAAAGTGGAGTGATAACTCCAGTCAGCATGACATGGAGTGAAGAGCAGGGACTCTGGACACATGGTCTAAGACTGGCTCTTCCTGCAGCTGTGATTCAGCCTCAGGACACTGAGCATCATGCTGGAGCCACAGACACAGCTCCCCGTGATGTAGACTCTAGCCCCAGAGTGCACAGCCACTGTGTGTCCCACTTTCTGCTCTCCCTCAACCACAGCAGTTGCAGGGGTTCCACAACACTGGAGCAGAACCAGATCAGCTGGAAGTGCACACCCAACACTTTCCATTCAGTGATGACCTTCACTGGTGATGTCTAGCACATTTCTCTCTTGAGTCATGCAGGGAGCCCACAGGAGGGTCCCAGGACCTAGAGGATGAGGAAGTCCCTGTAGGCTTCCCAGGTGCCTGCAGAAGCTCAGCCTGAGACACAGCTGAGCTGCAGTACATTCCTGAGTGCTGTGACGTTCACACAGGGACCACAGACTGTTCCAGGATTAAAGGGGAATGCAGGTCGGGTTAAAGTCTGCAGAAAGTGAGTGTGGATCACACACATGTAGAGGCAAAAGGTGGTTCCGTGCACACTTGCTGGTTGTGGCAGGAGAGGGATGAGTGGAATAGTTGCTGTTTAACAGATCAACGGCCCTGTCTCAGCTGTCCCTGGTTATACAGGGAAAACTGAAACTGTCCAAAGCTTTCAGTGCCCTGAGGGTGCTGTCCTGTGTCAGGTTGGAAGAGACTCAATAGTCCTCAATATTCCCACATCTCTGACCCTGGTGAGCACAGTCGCTGTCCATGAACCAAATTGTTCATTTAGGACTTCTTCCTTTTACATCAAACTTTCTCTCCGTCATTGAAGTTGGGAGGGACAGAATCAAAAAGTAGAATTCTTCCTCAAAACTGTTGCAGGAGAGCAAACCCCAATTCCCTGATAGGAAACCAGGGCTTCATCTCCCTCTGCGCCTGCGCATGACCAAAATCTGTGCTCAGTGAGTCTTGTGCGCCCCCTGGAAGAGCCTCGCGCCCCTCAGGGAGGTTTGTGTCTGGGCTCAGTGTGAGGGCCCCTCACTGTGTCTCTGGCACAGAAATAGGTGGCCGTGTCCGCGGCTGTCAGACTGGTCATTTTCAGAGTCACCGTGGTCGAGGTTTTGGAGATGGTGAATCGACCGTTCACCCAGCTCGGGTAGTATGTGCTAGCACCACTACTAATGTATACGATGTATTCCAGCCCCTTCCCTGGAGCCTGGCGGAACCAGCCCATGTCGTTGCTACTGAGAGAGAATCCAGAGACTGCGCAGGTGAGTGTCAGGGATCCTCCAGGCGTGACCAGGCGAGCTCCGGACTCCTTCAGCTGCTCCTGACACTGGACACCTGCAAACACAGACGTCCTGGTCAGCACACTGTCACTGACACTCTCTGTGTCTCTCACTCACGTCCTCTCCCAGACTCAGTTCCCTGCATTCCCCATCATTCCCTTTGAGCACAGCGACCAGGAGAAGCCAGCGCAGCCCAGTCTCCATGGTGAGCGTCTGTGTTGAGTGCGATCACTGAGTGGACACCTGGGAGTCCTGGGGCTGGAGCTCCTGTGCCAGAGCTGCAGGGTGAGGGCTGGGCAGGTTTTCATGGGCAGAGGGAGGCCCTATTTGCATGTGCTGCCCCTATATAGCAGGCATGCAGTCAGACACCTCAGACAGGACTGTGCCCAGACTGATGAGAGTGTCCCAGAGCAGTCTGTCAGTGCACACTTGTGAGACGAATGATACCTTTTGTGCTCTTATTGCACACTGAACCCTGTCTTGGTCCTTTTATTTGAATGGACCTACAACATGTTTTCATGGGTTCCCGTAGGTCTTGGTCCATTCAACATTACAGGAGAAATCACCAGTACAGTGTGGATGTTTCCCCAGCTCCAGTGTGGTAAGAGGAGTCCCCAGCACCTTGATCCGTGCCCCTCACCACAGGACTCAGCTCTGCCCCAGTCCACCCTCAGCACTCACTGGGGCTTCCTGGTGAGGTCTGCAGAACTCCCTGCCAGCAGCAGAACAAGGAGCACTTTTGCTGGATTCCATTTTTGACAGAGAGATGCACAGGGGACCAGGTTCCACGCAGGTGCATCTGAGTGTGGTGTTCCACGTGCCGGTGTCTGTCTGTCCTTCAATTTTCTCTGCTGGTAAATTTTGCTTCCATGGGCAATGCTGTTGAGCTGTGATAGATACAGAGGCAGCCCCACATGTTGAATGTGTGTGGTGAGTGCGACTCAGCTGTGCCTCTCTCACTCCTCATCACACCTATGCCAAGAGCAAATATCACATCCCACGGTGCTGCCCACTGCCCCTGTGTCACCCTGCCTCGGCCCACCTCCTCCAGTCACATTAAGTCCTGAGCCCCTTTGGGCTCCTTCACAACAGATTCATCCAGTTCTGCCCTGTGCAACATGCAGATTTTGTGGCAGAATTTGATGGCCTTGAGTTTGCAGGTTCTGTGGGGCTCAGGTGAACGAGTTTTTCTCAGATTTTAACCAAAATATCTGAAAGTCCTATAAGAATTAAACTAAAAGTAAAGCAGAGTATGAATAGGATATTTTGCACAAATATGCAGTGTATTAGTCTTAGCTGTGTCATCAAATTTCATGGAAATAATAAATTGAAAGTTGCACTATTTAAGATGTGCACATCCCCCAGGGGAGTGCCAGGGTCTCATATGTGGCTCTGGTTCCCAATACCATTTTCCTGCTCCTGCAGCCCCAGGACCCAGATGTTTATGGGAGGATATTTGGGCCCTGTCACTCTAGTGGATGCGCCTGATTGTTGTCCTGAAATTGTGCGAGGCTGGGAAGCAGACCTGGTCACAGTGACATTTGGGAAAGTGCAGTGAGTGGGAGCGTCTCTGTTTCTCCTCTCTGACTCATGTGTGAATAACTGAAAGTTAAGCCTTGAGTTACTGAAGGGTCTCTCTAAGGGCCGTATTCCCTTCAATGCAGGCAGCAACCCTCATGGCCTTGTCCCTCCCTAGAGCCCCTCTCAATGGGATCACTGGGTGGTGAGGTCCCCACATGCATGATGGGAGGCTCCGTGCATCAAGTATGGAGGGTAAGTTCCACCTAACGTGCAGCCTTCAGCTGCTCAGTTGGAGAGACCACACACGCACACCAAGCAGTGCTGGCTCTACTCACGGCTCTGCAGGAACAGCATCCTCAGCCTCAATACCCCAGACCCTGCTCCTCTGTGTCCACTAGCAAGAAAGTGATTCACCTGCAGGAGGAAACCATCATGACCACTGTCCTGGTGGAATCCTGTAGAAAATGTTCGTGAGCAGAGTCCACCCCAGACACTGTGCCAGCACTGATCCCCCAAGACACAGAAGTCTGCATCCTCAGGGGATGGCTCCACCCCCAAAGCTGAGGACTGGGGAGGAGAACCATGGCATGTGGGGAAGTGACTGTCGTGACAGGGTCCAGCAGCAGGAGGGAGAGGACCTGGTGGAGGGGTGGGCTCTGCTGTGCAGGAGGGTAAGGACAGGGGGAAGGCCACACAGCTGGAGCACCAGTGCCTGCAGGAGAGCACTGAGTCAGGAGCTCTGATCAGGTGTCCTTGCCCCAGCACTCCCCACACTGACCACCACTGAGTAAAACTAGCACAGGTGCCTGGGAGACGTGGAATGGCATCGTCTCTGGGGAGTGCATCCAGTGACGACTCCACATCATGAGTGGATTCAATGTCAGGGCCTCATGGAGGAAGCTGAGGTCTCCAGTGCCCTGAACAGGACCACACAGAATGCTGGGAGCAGCCTGTGGGAGTGTATGTGGTTTGTCCTCACACCATCAGTGCTGAGCATGGCCAAAAAAGTAACAGCACTGACAGGGAGTGCACGGTCTGGCTGTTTGCAGAAATAGATTGTTCACTTCTGGGGAATCTGCTATGGAGGAGATCACAGTAGATCTCCTGGTTCCCCAGCTTCAGCACAGGGCACAGTGCTGCAAGAGTCAGCCCTGGTCTCGTCTGATGCCCTGTGTGGGGATGGGGTCCCTCCCATCCATGTTCACAATATTAGGATGCCTGATGACACAACATTCTCACTGTCTGATCCTGGACTTCCAGCCTCTACAGCTGTGAGCTCAATAAACCTTTTGCTACATACACCTCCTCTCTTGGGTAATGCATGATGGTACTAACAGGCAGAATAAAAGAGTCAAAGAACAACACTCAGCCACTCCTCTGTTCCCACCTGAAACATAGAGTCACACGTGTCTCTGAATTTAGATGTAGAAACTCAGAAATAGTCATTTCTATATCAGCTGAGAGAATTGCCTCAAATTCTGTAAGAATCCTACACGAGTGAACAATTGCATTTTTGCAGAGACATTTAGTAAACACATGGGGTTGATGCAGCTACCCTGGTGAAGAGCAGAAAATTTGTTCATTCCGGATGATGAAAGAGTTGAGAGAAAGCAAGGACAATTTTGCTTCCACAGGAGGAGGAGCATGGCTGAGAACAGGTGCAGGCAGTCCCTGGAGGAAGGAGTCGGGGTCTCTGGACACACAGTCTCTGGGGAAGGCCCTTCATGCAGCAGGGATGCAGCTCCAGGGTTGGATCATTGGTGGGCTCACAGGGACACAGTCCAGAACCACGTGGACTCTAGTGCTTACTTCACTGGGCTGTCCCACTTGCTGGTCTCCCTGAGATGGAGACAAGGCCAGCAGAGTGTGGGGAACAAGACCTCTCCACACCCAGTGTTTTCCATGAGTCTGACCCCTTGCACTACCAACAGCCACCTCTGCTTGCAAATGAGAGCAGGTCCGGGGATCCCAGGAGATGTGAGTGAGGTAGAGCAAGCAGGGTTTCTAGGAGCCACAGCCTGAGCCACCCCTGAGCTGCAGGTTAATCCCTGACCTGGGGTTTGGACCACGTGGACCTCAACCTGTGAGTTCAGGGTGAGGAAGTGAAAGGGAGACGAGGGCACAGCTGTAGAGAATGGACACGGGAGCCCCAGGGAACAGGACCACGGTGTCAGCTCACCCCTCAGGGGCCCAGCTGTGCAGGAGGGGAGGGCATAGATGTGCAACACTGTAGCATCCATAGCCCCTGACCAGCTCTACACTGCCCCTGGGCTCTCAGCAGGGTCCCAGATGACATCATCAGAGAATTCCACGGAGAGCTCCTCTTTGATTTGGACAGGAAAATCAACACCGGGTGCCCAGAGCTCCCTCAGGTCTCAGATGCTGGGGCCCCAGAGATGTCATTCATTCCTCCAGAAACGACTCCATTTTCTTCATGTGACGTCTTCCCGTGATACCAAAACTTCTGCTCGGTGATCGGTGTTAGGGACAGAATCATCCATTGAGAATTGGAACTTACGAAACGGTTACAGCAAACCCAAATTTTCTGAAGGAACCAGCGATTCACCTCCCACTGCATCTGGGCAAGGGGATGAGTCTGCACAGTGCATGTGTGACTGGGGGAAAGTGTTGTCAGAAACAAACTGCCAACACAGGGCTGACAGCACATGCAGGAAATGATGGATAAAAATATACTCCACTACCTCATGCCATTTGTGAAAATCAGTGGTACATTGTACATTGAGAAAAAAAGTGCAGAAAATGCAGAAAACATCACTGTGGTGTAGCAGGTGAATCCTCAACCTGTGTTGCCTGCATCCAATAGTGCTGTGTGTTCGTCTTCCAATCTGTCTCTTGCTGATGCACCTGGGAAAGCAGAAAAGCATGGTCGTAGTGCTTGGGCCTCTGTGTCCAAGTGGGAGACCCTGAAGAAACTCCTGGCTCCTGGTGTCACTGTCGTCTGGGGAGTGAACCAGCAGGTGGAAGAACTCTTTCTCTGGGTCTCTTCTCTCTCTCTGTAACTCTGACTTTCAATAAATAAAAGAATCTTTTCTAAAAAATTACATTTGTAGCATCAAAAACACTTCAAAAACCTTGGAGGCAATTTAGGATTCGGGTGAATGATGTCCACATAACAATATTATTGTTTTTTTAATTTTAGTATTTGAAAAATTTTTAAGGAATACAAATTTCATAAGTACAACTTTTGGAATACATTTTCTCCCACCATACCCACCCTCCCACCTACATTCCCACCCCTCTTCCTCTTCCCTCTCTCCTTGCCAGTCCCATTCTCCATTAAGATTCATTTTCAATTAGTTTGTAAACAGAAGCCTGCCGCTCCCTTGCCCGCAAAGGAAGGACACTGTTTGCAGCTTATCGGTCTTCAGCAGACTTTTAATTGGAAAATAACAGCGACAGAGAAAGAATGAAAGGAGGAGAGTGGACAGGAAAGCCCCCTCCTTCCTCAGCACACAGCTTATATACAAAATCCAGCCAATTACAAGCGGGCTCAAGTCCATGCACGGAACACTCCAATCCGCTGTCTGTTCACGCAGTGTGCACGCATCCTCCGGCCAATCAGATGAGGTGTCACACAGCAGGCAGGCTCACTGCGTGGTCCTCGGCGCCATCTTGTTGTTTACAACATTCTCAACTCCTCTGGAATGTCCCAACCTTGGGAAAGCATTGCCCTAACCGAAACTAGCAACATTCGCCTTGTGATAAAGACACAGCAACAGCTATCAGACCGACCTTGATGTGGGGGCTCCATGGCTGCGCATCCCATGGAGCCCCACATCTCCCCCTTCTTTATTATTTAAATGGCATGGAAATGTACCTGTCTTAGGTACCCAATGGCGCACTACCTGCTTACCCGTCTGGAGGTAATAGGAAGCCTGTCCTACCCTTTGTCTTAGGTTGCTAGGAGCGCCCATCAGTGTTTACCTGTCTTTGACTACCGCTCCATCATGCTAAGCCATACTTCTTTATTGGGGTGAGATTTCAAGGTGGCCAGCATAGCCTGCTGGATTACCAAGTTGGTATTCTGCTGACGGAGTGCTAAGGCTCTGATCCATCTGGCGATGAAGGCAAGGCCCAATAGTACCATGACAAACAAGCAACCGATAGTGACCCATTCTTTAACTTGAGCCCTGTCTTAGGTAGGTACAGGATGTGGAGTGTCTTACCTGTTTTTGAGTACCATTTTAGCCCAACATTAGGTGAGAGATGAAACATACAGCCAAATATTAATTATTTTTTATTACAAAGGAGGCTTGGTACGAAGTTTTAAGTGATGAATGTCAGTCCATACAGACTGTAGCGAAGATAGCACAAATTGCAGAACACACGGAAAACATCCCATACAAAGTATGAAAAGCAGTAACGGTCCAGCCCGCATTAATAACCAATGAATCCATTGAAACCCTTCAAATGTTAGTGGGTTAGTAACAAACATATGTTGCATTTTACTCTTAAGTTTATCAATAACAGACTCGATATATGGCATTGTTAGTACTGTTAAAACAACATTTCCCTGGAACAGATTTACAGCTTATATGATCTTTTAACAGCAAATAATTGATAGCTGCTCGGTTTAAGAGTACTCCTGAACGAACTTGATCCAATTCTTCAGCTATATTGGATAGCACAGTAGCAGTAAGATTGATTGTTTTGGTCACCAAACGTGTAAGCCTTTGTAGTCCATGATTATTTCCATAAACCAATCCAGGAACTCCCACTAGCTGCATAGCCATGGTGAAAGCAGGTCTCCAATTAAGATGACATCATCATCACAGTTCTCACGTAATGAGCGTCACTGTCGTGCCTTTGGAAATACAGATGTTAGCATTGGGGCCACACGGCCCAATGAGCAGTTGCAAAAATCATTAGGGGCTAACAATGTAAAAGCAAATTGGTTGCATAAAAATACCCATCCCTTAAGAGCCCATGTCCCATACCAGTACTGGATCAGGTCCATTCCATTGATTGGTGATAGGATCCTTCCATTTTACCATTGTTCTTACCCCAGCTGTTTGTGGATGCCACTGTTGATCAGATGCAAAACGACCATCTTTATCCAATGTGAAAAAATTTAAAATGAATAAAGCACGTGAGAGCCATTTGTTAGGAGAATGGGCAAGAACCCTAAACTCCCCCTTTTGTTTATATTATTAAAATATTGTTTTAAAGTGTGATGTGTACGTATAAGAATGTCTTGACCCTGAGGATTATAAGGAATGTCAGTAACATGAGATAGAAAGTTACACAAAAATTTCTAAAAGAGGCAGAAATATAAGCAGGTCCATTATCCATTTTAATCTGCTTTGGAGTTCCTAGGGAAGCAAAAGCTTGTAAGCAACAGGCAATAACATGTCTTGTAGCTTCACCTATATGTAAGGAAGCAAAAATAAATCCAGAACAAGTATCAATAGACACATGTATCTATTTTTGTTTACCAAATTTCATGAAGTGGGTGATATCCATTTGCCATAGTTGATTGGGGGAATAAATCACAAGGATTAATGTGAAAGTGAGGTAATGGTAACTGGATGGAGCAAGTAGAACAGAATTTTACAATTTGTCAAGCTTGTTCTTGAGTAATATTATGTTTTAAGCATAATGTATGAGCATTTAAATGATGTAAAACGTGATCTTTTGTTGCTGTATCAATAGAATATATTTATAGAGCAGAATCTGCCAAATGATTACCCTCTACCAATGGTCCAGGAAGATTGGAATGTGCTCGAATATGACCTATAAAGAAAGGGCAGGTATGTCATCGAATGACAGTGCAAATGCGAGAAAACAAAGGAGAAGCAGCTGAGGATTTAGGAAGGAATGAACAAGTTTCCAATTGAGGCACCGATAGGAACACATATTTGCTATTGGTGTGTATGTTAACCACTACATCCAAAGTAGACTGCAATGCAAGTGCAACAGCAGCTAATTTAACTAGCTATAGAGATGAAAAAGAGGTGTTAATAACCGTACAGTGACCATCACAAACTACAGAAGCTTGACCTCCTTTTAGGATATTGAATAAAGGTTTAAGGTCTCCTGTTGTGAGGTGGAGATGTGCAGAAAGCAAATTAATATTCCCTAGAAGTTTTTGAAACTTATTTAAAGTCTGTAAAGAATCCAATTGTAAGGTGACTTTCTGTGGAAGTATTTTTCATGGGTACAATTGGAAGCCTACATATTGATAAGGATATTGAAGTTACATTTTCTCAGGGGCTATGATAAGACCAAAAGCAGATGATTGCTCTTTCATTACTGTTAGACATTGCATCACCAAAAATTCCTCGGGTCCAGCTATTAAAATATCATTTATATAGTGTATAATATATAAATTGTTATATTTTTTGCAAATTTTTTGAAGAGCAGCATCAATGAATTGTTGGCACAAAGTAGGGCTATAAGCCATTTTTTGATGTAAGATCCTCCATTGGCATCTTTGCATAAGTTTTTTAAAATTTACTGATGGAACACTGAAAGCAAATCGGGGACAATCTTTTGGATGTAAAAGTATAGTATAAAATAATTTTTTAAATCTATTATTGCAATATAAGAGTCCTTTGGAATTGCAGTAGGCAATGGTAAACCTGGTTGTAAAGCCTCCATAATTTCCACAGTAGCATTAACAGCCCTAGGCCTTGAAGCAATCGCTATGTCCCAGATTTATTTCTGATAACAAAAATAGGACTATTCCAAGGAGAATTAGAAGGAACTATATGTTCTGCTGTTAATTGTTCTTTCACCAATATCTGTGCAGCATTTATCTTTTCCTGCAGTAAAGGCCACTGATCCACCCACACGGGATTATCTGATTTTTATTTTATTTAATTTTTTGCATGGGGCACAGGCTGACCAGTAGCCATCAAGGGAAACCCAAGCCTCTCTGTTCATGATTGACAGTTACAGTAACTGGAGATGTGATGCTTTGTTGTTGTTTGCCTAAACCCTTACCTGGCAAATGACCTTGTTGAAGTATGTTAATGGTAATAATCTTATATGGACTGTGTATTAAAGCCCCCATTTGAGTTAGAATATCACGTCTCCAGAGATTAACAAGTAATGCAGCCAAAATATAGGGGCGACAGGTTCCAGCATTACCTGTTTTATCCTCCCATTGTAGCAATTTAGAACTTTGTGTTAATCTTTGACTCTGAGCAATACCTTGCAATTGAGTTATGGTAATTTTCTTTTTCCAATTTGTGGGACAGTTTGCTGCTGAAATAACAGAGACATCAGCTCCAGTATCTAAAAGACCACTGAATAACTTTTTATTTAATTTTAAGAAAAATTTGGGTCGGTCCTTAGTTATGGGTTGTATTCAATAAGCATTAGAAGATCCAAAACAGTTATTTTCTTTCTTTTTTTTTATTTAAAAAAGACTTACCAATTGAAGAGAAGGGGAACAGAATCAAGTGAGCAATGCATTGTCCTGCAGTTAAAGTTTCATTATTGGCTTGAGTCATAATTTTTATCTTACCAGTAAAGTCAGTGTTTATAACTCCAGGAAAAACCTGTAACCCTTTCATAGTTATACTACTTCTGCCCAGTAGGAGACCAAAAAACCCAGTTGGCAAAGGACCAAAAATCCCAGTAGGGAGGCCTTGTGGGCCCATCTCAGGGGTCAATACTGTATAGGAGGTGGCACTGAGGTCTAGTCCTGTACTACCCTCTATGGCTCTGTGGGGGAAATTGATGGATTTAGGCTGTTCTGTTGAGGAACAAATGTCATGGCCCCCAAAATTTGTTGGGGTGGGGCCTGGGGCCAGCCCTTCTTTTAGTTTTCTGAACTTTATTTATTTAAGGAATTATCATTTTTATCAGTTTTGGAGTGACATTTATTGGTCCAATGCCTTTCCCTTTAGCACCAGGGGCAAATCCCAGGAGGAGGGGCTTTTTTGATGTTTGACTTTTGGACAATATTTGTACATGTCCCTGCTGCCCACATTGATAACACCCTCATTTAGGTATAGCCCTCCTTGTTGATTTTTGTAATGACATACCAAGCAGAGTGGCAGGTCCTGAATGTTCTGTTCTTTAAATTAATTTATTTTGTTAATTTTTTATTAAAGGGACTGTTACAGAACACCTCAGCCACAATAGCCAATCAATCCATATCTGCGTTATACTTATGTTTTGTAGAATTTACTTTACTATGGGCATTACTAGGCAATTTTCACACAGCACCAGAAAAGGATCCGTACTGAGAATTAAACATCATTAGTAATCATCACGGGCACGTTTAACATTCAGCTTCACTGCGTGTTCCTCCAGGATGAAATAGCAGCAGCAGAGGCTTGCTCCGGCTCCCCCTTAAAGCCCCCAAGGACAGGGTGGCTCAGTGCCAAGATCTTAGGCAAGCAGTGCGTCCCATTCCGGATCTTGGCCAGAGAGCCGAGACACGAAGCATGCCTACCTGTTTATCAGAAAACATTCCTTTATCCTCCTCCCCGGGAGCTGGCCAGGCTCCCAAGGAGCAGGAGGAGGTCATCCGGCAGACAAGTTACTTGTTTATCAGAGCCAAACAAAGACACAAGCCTCTCCATCTCAAAAATTTGTCCTTATATTTGGCCCTAGAGTTGCACCAAGGCATAGGCATGATTAACACATCATAAGAATATAATACAAATTTTCTATACAAAGATACATCCAGCAATCAAACACAATAATATTCAATATGTTTTAAGGATAAATTGAAACATATCTGAGGGAATTAGCCTCTTATTATCAGTAATTATTACATTTCTGCAGGTGTGTGGCATCTTAACTACTTGCGGCATATTTTGACTTACTTTTTTTTTTTAAAGCAAACCAAGCATGATCTGCTCAAGCATTGCTATCAATAATAGGGGTAGTGTTAGTACATAAAACAAAAACAAAATGGGTAGTCCGGACACTTTGTCACTACAATTCCTCATTTCACATAGTAATATTAACTTTACAACAGGTAACATTTACTTCAAATGAAATATTTAAATGCAAGGTGAGGGCTGTCCAGTGTACACTGATCTATATTTTTTACTCCCAGTGTTTCTTATCCACAACACCCTCTTCAGCAAACCAAGGACTAATTGTTTCAACAGCACTGATAAACTGCTCTACAGTTTGTTTTTTAACCCTACTCTCTACATCTGCAACAAAGTTTTTACAGTCTTTGTCACGGCTTGCTTTGTTTCTTTAAATGCATATTTAAGTTTTTTCTGAGGAAATCCCAATGTTGCTTATTCACGACTCCTTTTGCGAACCAAGGACTGACTATTTTTATAGCATTAATGAACTGTTCTATGGCTCGCCTTGTTTAACCCTGTTCCCTGTATATGTAATGGAGTCTTTATTTTTTTTTTTTTTCTTTTTTCTAGGGGCCGATTTAGGGAGAGTCAATGGATGATACTGCGGTGGTGGTTCGTCCTCTAAGGACAAATTTGCTAGCCTAGTCAAACTGGGATATAAATGAGATGCCCCCCTCGAGCGCAGGGGCGCACTTGATGGGGGATGGTCCTTCACTGAATTTTCCTTTGTCTTATCCAGTGGCTCGTCCCTACAGGGACCTTTGTCCGTCTGTTTCCTGTCCCACTGACTACCACAGTCACTAGACTGACTATCATGCCGAGACTCCTCCTGAACCTTTTCTAGGAGCTCGCATCCTTCATCAAGTAAAAGCCCTATGCTCTCAGAGGGGTCCTGAAGTGTCTGTTCAATGAGTTGCCATAATCTAAGTATTTCCACCAGCTCTCTGGCTGCTCTCAACTGTCTCCCTACTCTCCGCCACTGTTGCTCATCTAATTGGCCACCTTCCACAAACCATGGTGACCTCTTGGCAATGGCCCTAGTGAATGCGCATACTGTAGCCGCCTTAACGGGCATCCCCACAGCTTTTAACAAGTGGCTCAACACCTACCTACCACCAACCTAGTGGTGGATGGAGTATTGTCCATTTGGAGGTAAAAAGGAAGTTTCCGCCTATTTCCTGGTGTTTCTGAACACTTTGTACTCCCGCCTTTTAAGGGATTCCTTTACCCTTTTTTCTGGCACTTAATTTCCCCGTCTTTCTTCGTCGGAACCGAGTTTCTATTCTTTCCCCAGCTGGATTTCCGTGCACACGCACGCTTACCTTTTCTTCCTTACCTATTCCTGCGTGTAGAAAGTGGTCCAAATCCGAGTCATGGAACCACTTGTCACTCCCTTGCCCGCAAAGGAACGACACTGTTCGCAGCTTATCGGTCTTCAGCAGACTTTTAATGGGAAAATAACAGTGACAGAGAAAGAATGAAAGGAGGAGAGTGGACAGGAAAGCCCCCTCCTTCCTCAGCACACAGCTTATATACAAAATCCAGCCAATTACAAGCGGGCTCAAGTCCATGCATGGAACACTCCAATCCACTGTCTGTTCACGCAGTGTGCACGCGTCCTCGGGCCAGTCAGATGAGGTGTCATGCAGAAGGCAGGCTCACTGTGCGGTCCTCGGCGCCATCTTGTTGTTTACAACATTCTCAACTCCTCTGGAAAGTCCCAAAGTGGGAAAGCATTGCCCTAACTGAAACTAGCAACATTCGCCTTGTGATAAAGACACAGCAACAGCTATCAGACCGACCTTGACGTGGGGGCTCCATGGGATGCGCAGCCATGGAGCCCCACAAAGCCAACTCTATACTAAGTGAAGATTTCAACAATACACACACACACACACACACACACTGAGAACTTGTTTTACAGTTAACTCTCATAATACAACTCATTGAGGACAGAGGTCGTGCATGGGGAGTTAGTGCACAGTGCCCCTGTTGTTAATTTAACAATTAACACTCTTACGTATGACATCAGTGACCACCCGAGGCTCTTGACATGAGCTGCTTAGGCTATGAAAGCCTTTGAATCTATAATCTCTTTCAGTATTTAGACAAGACCATAAGCAAAGTGGAAGATCTCTCCTCCCTTGAGAGAAAAGTACTTCCTTCTTTGATGGCCACTTCTTTCCCCACGGGTCTCACTCACAGAGAACCTTCATGTAGAATATTTTTGCCACAGTGTCTTGGCTGAAATGTTCTCATGGGCTTTTCAGTCAGACCAGGAAGACTTAGGTGCTGCATCAGAGGTCAGAGTGTTACTTAAAGCGATTGTCATTCTTTGAGTCTGCTGTGTGGACTGCTTCCCATGTTGGAACATTCTCTCCTTTTTAATTCTATCTCTTATTATTACCAGGCACTTGACCCTATTTCTATGATCAATTTAAAACTTAATCCTACCTATATATTCACCTTAACACTCAATATGATCACTTTAACAATTACAATGGCATTTTTACCACTAAGCTTAATGGGACTTGGAGCCCCGTGACAAGTGTTAAAACTGTACCCTCAGAAGTACGTCTGTAGGAAAGTATGCAGAACTATACAGCTTTACAGTTACAAACTTCCTTCCTCCCTCTCTTATTCCTATTCTTATTTTTTTACTGAGATCTCTTTTCAATTGACTTTATATACATATGATTAACTCTATGTTAAGTAGAGTTCAACAAATAGTAAGAAGGAAAATAAACAAAAAACCAAATAAACAAAAAACTGTTCCTCGACAGTCAAGACAAGGGCAGCTCAAGCCATCACTTCCCTAGATTTCCTTTTGGGTGCTCTATTAGGTCTCACCTATCAGGAAGAACATGTGGTATTTGTCCCTTAGGGACTGGCTTATTTCACTAACTATGATCTTTTCTAGAATCATCTATTCTGTTGCAAATGACTGGATTTCATTTTTTTTACCACTGTGTAGTATTCGATAGCACACATATCCCACAATTTCTATAATGTGGAGGTACAGGTATCTCTTGTGTGTAGTGAATTCATTTCCCTTGGGTAAGTTCCCAGGAGTGGGATTCCTGGGTCATATAAGGTAGGACTATATTCAGATTCTTGAGGTATCTCCATAGTGTCTTCCATAGTGGCTTTACCAGTTTGCATTCCCACCAACAGTGGATTAGGGTACTTTTTCCCCCACATCCTCGCCAGCAATTCATGTTTGTTGATTTCTGTATGAAGCCATTCTAGCTGGGGTGAAGTGAAACCTCCTTGTGGTTTTGATTTGCATTTCCCTGACCGCTAGTGATCCTGAACATTTTTTCTATGTCTGTTGGTAATTTGGACTTCCTCTTTTGAAAAATGTCTGAGTCTTGGCCCATCTCTTAACTGGGTTGTTTGTTTTGTTTTTGGAATTTCTTCATCTCTTTGTAAATTCTGGTTATTAATCCATATCCATTGCATAGCTTGCAAATAATTTCGCACATGCTGTCAGATGCCTCTTCACTTACCTGAGTGTTTTTTGCCACACAGAGAATTCCCGATTTGATCTAATCCCATTTATTAATTTTGGCTTTGACTGCCTATGTCTCAGGTCTTTTCCAAGAACTCTTTACCTGTGCCAGTGTCTTGCAGGGTTTCACAAATGTTCTCTAATAACTGGATGGTGTAGGGTCATAGATTTAGATCTTTAATCCATGTTGAGTGGAGTTTTGTGCAAGGTGTAAGATAGGGGTCTTCACTCATACTTCTGCAATACATAATAATTTAAGAAGTGAAAAGGAATTTGATGATTCCCTGTAAATTGGAATGACGTAGTATGGATTTGAGGGAATGACCTTGTTAAAAGAGCCAAGCTACAATGTGATTCACAGATTCAATGCATTTCCTGTGAAATAGCCTGACATTTTTTCCAGGAAAAGGAAGAAAATTCAAGAATTCACATGAAGAAAATCAAGGTTTGTGATGGCAAAGCAGGAGGCTTCATCACATCTGAGCTGAAATCAAGCCTGGTGCTGGGATAACATAGACACCCAGAGCCCTGGGACAGAACAGAAACCTAGAAATTTAGGAACACGTTCTGAGAATGTGAGTTCTGATAATGCATGGTGACAAAAGCCCAGGATGGGGATGGGTTTCCTGTCATTACCTGGGGTTGGGGAAACTTGAATGCACCTGAAATAATTCAATTGTGATGTCATCTCATACCACATACAGAAACAGAGTGAACTTGAGGAATGCCTTAAGAGCAAGAGCCGAGACAGTACAGTTCTAGAAGAAAACACTGGACAAAAGCAGGCTGACATTGGTTTGGGCAATGGTATTTTGAAAATCTCCAAAGTACAGGCAACCAAGCAAAAATAGGCAAAAGAATATGGATCCAACCACAGAGCTTCTGCAGAATAAAGAGAGTGATTGAAGAACCAGGAATCGCCCACAGATGGGGATAAAGTATTTTCAGATCACACACATGGGGTCAATGTTGTGGCCCTGCAGGTTAAGCTGCCATACCTATACAGCATCACTCAGCAGCATGGGTTCAGACCCTGCTTGCTGCATTTCTAATCCAGCTCCCTGCTAACGGACCAGAGATCTCTGTCAACGATGACTCAAGTGTGTGTCCCCTTCAAGCCTCGTGGGAAACTGGAGGAAGTTCCAGGCTCCTGGCTACAGTCTTGCCCTTGCCCAGCCTTTGCAGCCATTCAGGAAGGAAGCCAGTGGATGGAAGCTTCTCTCTCCCTCTGTTGGTCTCTTCCTCTCTTGCCATAACACTGCCTTTCAAATAAAATAAATAGATATTTAAAAGAAACGAAAGATAACTGTACATATGAATAGGAGCCTATCTCCTAATGTTGAATGAACTCAAGCAACTGAATCCCAAGGGAAGAAATCAATTATTCAAATGCAGTGACTGACAAGGTGGTGACAGGAGTGGCCTTGAAGGTATCACAATGGGATTCCTGCTCCTGTGTGGATGCTTACGTTTAGGTCCTAGTTTGGGTCCAGTTTCAGATTCCTGCCAATGTGCACTCTGAGGGGCAGTGCGAGAATCTGAGTTAATCCCATGTGTGAGACCTGGACTGAATTCCATGCACCTGGCTATGATCTGACCCAACTACTCTTTTATGGCATCTGGGAAGTTACCCAGTATTCAGTAGACCACTGTCTGTCAGTCTCTGTCTCTTTTGCTTTTTGGACAAATGCAAGTTTTAAAAGAGGTAAAAGTATATCTGTAATTTTTTAATAGCATATGTAAAGACAAATGTGTAAAATGCTTTATCTGGGATCATCATGCACGCACATGTTGGAGAAACAATGAGATACCCCATCCCTTTGTTAGACTGAGTATCACCAGACATACCAGAGCTGACACATGTTGTGCAGGAAGAGAGAGAAGATAACCTGGTAAAGGCTGGAGTCAGGTAAATTAGGAAAGCTTTCATGGAAAACATCAGAAGCTGAGAAATAGAATTATCACAGGATCCTCCAACACCATTCCTGGGTAGAAGGAATATGAAATCCCAGGGAGGAGACCACAGGATCCAGAGTCACTATGGCAAACAGCTCTGCAGTCCCATGTTCAGTTAAAGCAGCATCATTCTCAAGAGGTCACACATATAATCCAGTGAAATTAGCCTTGAGGAAGGATGGATAATGGACAGATGGACAGAGTTATATTTTAACATGAAGTTTATAAGGCAGTAAAGAGGAAGAAATTCTGATGTCTTGGATAACTTGGATAATGCTGAGAATAATGCCTAAGGATAATGTGTCAGTAAATGTACAGTATACCATCTAGTCCAAGAAGACAGATAATATGTGACGCTAGTTACATGGGATAAAAGGATGAACTCACGGAGACATAATACAATTGTGAAGACCAAAGTCTGAGTGTGGGGGTAACAGAGGAGACGGTGGAGCAAGGTCAGAGTTTCAGTCCCACAGGATCCACACACTGAGGGATCTACTGTACAGCATGGTGACAGAGGTTAAGAGAATATTGTGTCTACAGAATTCCAACACAGGAAACTGACATTCGACCATGGGAACATGTGGATTTTGTGATGAGCATGTCAATAAGAATGACTTCATAATTCTATCAATTTGATACAGTCATTTTTGAACACATATCATTTATCTCATGTCTATGTTCAGTTATTATTTATCAAACATTTATGAAAAGGAAATGACAAAATGGCCAACTACAGATTAAGTTCTCTGAATACTGGTGTTGTGTTTGCCAATGTTTTATGCAGATGAGAAATAAATGCCAGTTCATTCAAGACTGGCAGGTGGAACCCAGGAGCAGGGAACTGCAATGGCGTTCGCACATTTTTCATGGGGACTCATAACTGATCCATCATCTGCTGTCTTCAGAATGCATTTTCACTTCCAAGTATAGAAAAAGATAGAGCAGGGACTCTGGACACATGGTCTCTGGGACTGGCTCTTCCTGCAGCTGTGATTCAGCCTCAGGACACTGGGCATCATGCTGGAGGCACAGACACAGCTCCCCGTGATGTGGACTCCAGCCCCAGAGTGCACAGCCACTGTGTGTCCCACTTTCTGCTCTCCCTAAACCACAGCAGGTGCAGGGGTCCCACGACACTGGAGCAGAACCAGATCAGCTGGAAGTGCACACCAAACACTTTCCATTCAGTAATGACCTTGACTGCTGTTGTCCAGTGCATTTGCTTCCTGAGATCAGTCAGGGAGCCCACCAGGAGGGTCCCAGGACCTAGAGGATGAGGAAGTCCCTATAGGCTTCCCAGGTGCCTGCAGAATCTCAGCCTGAGACACAGCTGAGCTGCAAGTACATTCCTGAGTGCTGTGATGTTCACACAGGAACCACAGACTGTTCCAGGATTAAAGGGAAATGCAGGTCGGGTTAAAGTCTGCAGAAAGTGAGTGTGGATCACCCACATGTAAAATCAAAGGTTGGTTCAGTGCACACTTGCTGGTTGTGGCAGGAGAGGGATGAGTGGAATAGTTGCTGTTTAACAGATCAACGGCCCTGTCTCAGCTGTCCCTGGTATACAGGGAAAACTGAAACTGTCCAAAGCTTTCAGTACCCTGAGGGTGCTGTCCTGAGTCAGGTTGGAAGAGATTCAATAGTGTCCTCAATATTCCCACATCTCTGATCCTGGTGAGCAACAGTCGCTGTCCATGAATCAAATTGTTCAATTAGGACTCTACCTTTTACATCAAACTTTCTCTTAGTCATTGAAGTTGGGAGGGACAGAATCAAAAAGTAGAATTCTTCCCTCAAAACTGTTACAGGAGAGGAAACCGCAAATCCCTGACTGGAAACCAGGGCTTCATCTCCCTCTACGCCTGTGCAGGACCAGAATCTGGGCTAGTGTGTTTTGTGCGCCCCCTGGTGGAGCCGCGCTCCCCTGCAGGGAGGTTTGTGTCTTGGCTCAGCCTGAGGGCCCCTCACTGTGTCTCTGGTACAGAAATAGGTGGCCATGTCCGTGGCTGTCAGACTGGTCATTTTCAGAGTCACCGTGGTCGAGGTTTTGGAGATGGTGAATCGGCCTTTTGCCCAGCTCCCGTAGTATGTGCTACCACCAGTACTAATGGCTCCGATCCATTCCAGCCCCTCCCCTGGAGCCTGGCGGCCCAGCTTATTTCATTGCTACTGAGGTCGATTCCAGAGACTGTGCAGGTGAGTGTCAGGGTTTCGTCAGGCTTGACCAGGCGACCCCCGGACTCCTCCACTGACTGACACTGGACACCTGCAAACACAGACGTCCTGGTCAGGAAGCTGTCACTCATACTCTCTGTGTCTCTCACTCACATCCTCTCCCAGACTCAGTGCCCCGTGTTCTCCATCATTACCTTTGAGCACAGCGACCAGGAGAAGCCAGCACAGCCCAGTCTCCATGGTGAGCGTCTGTGTTGAGTGCGATCACTGAGTGGACACCTGGGAGTCCTGGGGCTGGAGCCCTGTGCCAGAGCTGCAGGGTGAGGGCTGGGCAGGTTTTCATGGGCAGAGTTAGGCCCTATTTGCATGTGCTGCTCCTATATAGCAGGCATGGTGTCAGATGCCTCAGACAGGAGAGAGCTCAGGGCAGACGTGGTGACCTGGGTGTGTAGGGTGATGGCTATGATAGGATTCAGTTCATGTGAATTTTTATGTTATCATTATTTTGAAAAGTTGAAGGCAATGACCTTGTTTCATTTTAATATGTGTGTACCCTTCATATCCAGTGCTAGCAATAATATGTCCTTCATTTATTTAAATAACCATTAGTTCTTTATCATCTATATGAAAGACATTGCTACAGTGATAGAGAGAGAAGGGGTGAGAGATACAGAAATGTAGAGATGGACAGAAAAGGTGACAATGGGAGATTTCTGCCTTTGGGTTGACAGCCCCAGACATCCCAAATGCCTATAACCCCTAGGTGTTAGTCATTCTGAACCCTGGAGCAAGGAACTGTGTCTGTAATTCCAACGTTGATGGTAGGGGCTCCTTTGCTTGTAGCGTTATCTACAGTTTCCCATGATGCATTATGAGGGGAAAGTGTGGGAAGCCGTGAGGCTGGGCTCAGTCAGTTTTCTGATGGGAACACGGGTGTTCCTAGTGGGGACTTAGCCTATTTTGTCCTAATGCCTGTCACCCACTTTTAAACAGATGAAGGACTGCAAGTCCATTTTTTAAGGTTAACTATGTTTTTGTTTCCTTAGTCATCCATTGCCTTAAAGTTTAAAAACTATTTGAACTGTTTAAAACTGTTCCTGAACACAGAACTCTGTACATGGTAGTGGGGTTTATGTGCTCCTGGAATGTGCATGGTAGAAATGGGCATAGATGAACTCAGTTCATGCACATTTCCACCTCCTTTCCATCACTCTGTTGGGAGGCCTGGGAACCTCAGTTCTAGTTATTTGTGGAACCTGTTGTGGGTTGTGGTGAACTGAGTCAGCCCTATGTGTTGTAGGCAGAATTATTCCTGCCTTTGGTGGTGCTTTGTGTCCTGGTATCAGCCGTCCCCTGTTCCCCCCTCTTCCCTGTGTCTAGTAATCATGACTCTGAGTTGAGGTCAAGCTCTGGGTAGAAGTAACTGTGTCACAATTCATCTGCAGTCCTGGGTTCAGCTATGCAGCAGTATTCACAGTAGTTCATTCAACAAAGATCAAGTGTGCATAAAACAGTGAATGGATCCTTACACATTTGGACATAGAATATTATTCATTATTAAGAAAGAGATTGTTAGGCCAGCGCCGCGGCTTACTAGGCTAATCCTCCGCCTAGCAGCGCCAGCACACTGGGTTCTAGTCCCGGTCGGGGCGCCGGATTCTGTCCAGGTTGCCCCTCTTCCAGGTCAGCTCTCTGCTGTGGCGAGGGAGTGCAGTGGAGGATGGCCCAGGTGCTTGGGCCCTGCACCCCATGGGAGACCAGGAAAAGCACCTGGCTCCTGGCTCCTGCTATCGGATCAGCATGGTGTGCCGGCCGCAGCGCGCCGGCCGTGGCGGCCATTGGAGGGTGAACCAATGGCAAAGGAAGACCTTTCTCTCTGTCTCTCTCTCTCACTGTCCACTCTGCCTGTCAAAAAAAAAAAAAAAGAATGAGATTGTTCTGTCATTATGTAACGTGAGTCAGCCTGTAGCATAATGTGCTAACAGAAATATCCAGGTAGATGTGGACATATAGTATGTGACATTAGTTATATATGCAGCCCACAAGCTTGAACTCACAGAGGTAGGCAGTGCAATGGTGATCACTGTCTACCATGACCCAAGTGTTTGTCCCCTTCCAACGCTGCGGGAAACTGAGGGAAGTTCCAGGCTCCTGACTTTAGGCTGAGCCATCCCAGCATTTGCAGCCATTCACCAAGTGAACCAGTGGAAGGAATTCTCCCTCCATCTGTTGGTCCCTTCCTCTCTTGCTATAACACTGTCATTCACATTTTTTTGTAGGGTCAGCAGCAACACGGAAAGCCCAAAACCATTTGTGGAGGCACAGTGATTTCCTTCTTAACTGAATTGCCTGGGCTCTGGGTCTTGGGAGCCTGATGGGAGGATGAGGACCAGTATAATGGAAACAGAAAGGGAAATGTTCCCTAAAGAATAAGGGCAGAAGAGGTGTCTGGCTAGTGTTCACTTGGATTCTGAACTTAGGTGAAGTCCATGGGCCAGAAAGCCATGCCTACTGGGATAGAGTGTGCATGAATATAACTGTGTTTTGAGAATACAGGCTTTATATGGAGACACATCTCAAAGCATCCATGACAAAAGACTATAAATGGTTTCTAATATGAAGAGGCCTCCATTCCTTTCTGATGTCAGGCCAGGTTGTGGCATTCAAGCCCCAGCACCTATGGGTGTCTCCTGGGCCTTGATCATTTTCCTTCTATTTAGTAGGGGTTTCTGTGCCAACCGTGTCCAGCTAGGTGCCTATTGGTACCAGGGAGTCTTTCTAACCCAGCGCAGTGTAAATCCAACATCTGTTTGAATTTTGACTGAAGCAGCTTCTGCTTCTCACACAGTCTCCTTCACAGACTGCATGAGGCTCTGAGCATTGTGAACCAGCATGTCTGTGGCCTGCTCAGACTCCTTGTCGCTGATGGGAGTCCGGCCCAGCATGGTAGCCTTCACTGTGGACAGGATTTTGAGCTGGGTGCTTATAGTTGGGATTCGTTCACACACCTGTAAGAGGTTGGTTCTAATCCGCTTATCTGTGCACCGCTTGGCAACCTCCTTGGCCAACCGAGTCACCTCATCCGAGGCCTTGGCGATGTCCTTGGCATACTGAATGAGTGCCCGCTTGGTACCACTGCCTCCTCTCACAAGCCGAGACATCTCAGCCATCAGCAGAGCTATGCGTTTGGCTGCTGCAATGATGTCATTGCCCTTGTTGGACCATTTGCGAGCTTCATCATGGAGCTGCCTGGCAGCCATCATCATTGGCTGTTTAATCACCTCCCCGGCTTTCTGTGACGGCTAAAATGAAATAGATACTTAAAATAACTTGAAGATTAATTATACATATGATTAGGAGCCTATTTCCTAATGTTGAAAGATCTCAAGCAACTGAATCCCAAGGGAAGCAATCAATTCCTTAAATGCAGTGATGATAAGGTGGAGACAGGAGCAGCACTGGAGTGAGCCTGAGGGATTCCTGCCTCCCGTGTCAGGATGCTGAGTGCTGTGTCCTAGTTTGGTTCCAGTTTCAGAGTCCTGTCTAAGCCCCTTTGGGAGGCAGTAGGTGAAGTTCCAAGTAGTCCCACGTGGGAGCCTGGACAGAATTCCAAGCACCTGGCTGTCATCTGACCTAGCTGAAGCTTTTGTAGCCATCTGGGAAGTGACCCAGGAGTTAGAAGATCACTGTCAGTCTCAGTCTCTTTGTGGTTTTGGACAAATACATACAGACAAATTTTTAAATAAAATGATAAATTTTTTTGACAGGCAGAGTAGACAGTGAGAGAGAGAGAAACAAACAGAGAGAGATGTCTTCCTTTACCATTGGTTCACCCTCCAATGTCCGCTGAAGCTGGCGCACCACACTGATCCAAAGGCAGGACCCAGGCACTTCTCCTGGTCTCCCATGTGGGCACAGGGCCATCCTCCACTGCACTCCCTGGCCACAGCAGAGAGCTGGCCTGGAATAGGGGCAACCGGGACAGAATCTAGTGCCCCAGCCGGGACTAGAACACAGGGTGCAGGCACCGCAGGTGGAGGATTAGCCTAATGAGCCGTGGAGCTGGCCAATAAAATGATATATTTTAAAATTTATGTTACACCTATAAATTTTAAAAGAAAATATAAAGGCAAGCATATAAAATGCTACAAATCGGGGACCATCATGTATGTCCATGTTAGAAGCACAATGAGACATCGCATCGCTCCTGTTAGAATGGCTATTACCAGACATACCAGAGCTGACATGTTTTATAGGTAGAGAGAGATGATAACCCTGGTACAAGTCTGTGTCAGGTTAATTAGTAAAACCATATGGAAAAGCATCCAAAACTAGAAATAGAATTATTACATGATGTTCAAGCACCATTGCATGGTACAATGAATATGAAATCCCAGGGAGGTGTCCACGGGATCTGCAGTCAGTGTGGCAAACACCTCTGCAGTTCCTTGTTGATTTAAAAGAGTTCACAAATATGATCCAGTGACATCTCATGGAAGCAAGAATGGAAAATGATAGAAATGGACAAAGTTACATTTTAATAGGAAGTTTAGAAGCAGTAGAGTAAGAAATTCTGTAATTTTGGACAACTTGGATGTTCCTGGAGAATAATGTGCCTAGGATAATATGTAAGTAAAAGTACACTCTGCTAACCATCCAGGCCAGGAAGACACATAATATGTGATGCTACCTACGTGGGATAAAAGGCTGAACTCACTGAGACAGGAAGTACAGTGGTGAAGACCAAAGTCTAAGCGAGGGAGGAACAGAGGTGATGGTGGAGCAAGGTCAGAGTTTCAGTCCTACAGGATCCACACACGAGGGATGTACTGCACAGCATGGTGACAGAGCTTAAGAGAATATTGTGAGTGGAAAATCCTAAAAGCAGGAGACAGCTGAACTCCACCAAAAACATGTGTTGAGCTATGAACGTGTCAGCAAGTCTGACTTCATAATTCCACTCAATATGCATTCATTTTGTCCACACATATCATTGTACCTCATAGAGCTATACTCAATTCTTATTTATGAAACATTTATGAAATTGAAATGGCAACGATGGCCAATCATGAAGATTCAGATTTCTGAATACTGGTGTTGTGTTTGCCAATGTTTTATGGAGATGATAAATGAAGGCAGTTGACTCAGGCTTGGCAGCTGGAACCCAGGAGGTTGGAACTGAATAATTATTCCGACCTTGGTGATGGGGCCTCATAACACATCCATCATCTACTGTCTTCCAGGGTGCATTGTCAGTTACAAGTGTTGGAAATGTGTAAATGGGCTCTGTCCAAGACTCTGATATGCAGCCTGTGTGTCTCCCATCTAAAACTGATCTAAGACTCCAAATGGATTGATGACGACAGTCAGCATAGACATGGAGTGAAGAGCAGGGACTCTGGACACATGGTCACTGGGACTGGCTCTTCCTGCAGCTGTGATTCAGCCTCAGGACACTGGGCATCATGTTGGAGACACAGACACAGCTCCCGGTGATGTGGACTGCAGCCCCAGAGTGCACAACCTCTGTGTGTCCCACTTTCTGCTCTCCCTGAACCACAGCAGGTGCAGGGGGTCCCATGACACTGGAGCAGAACCAGATCAGCTGGAAGGGCACACCCAACACTTTCCATTCAGTGATGACCTTGACTGCGATGTCCAGTGTATTTCCCTCCTGAGATCAGGCAGGGAGCCCCCCAGGAGGGTCCCAGGACCTAGAGGATGAGGAAGTCCCTGTAGGCTTCCCAGGTGCCTGCAGAAGCTCAGCCTGAGATACAGCTGAGCTGCAAGTGCATTCCTGAGTGCTGTGACGTTCACACAGGGACCACAGACTGTTCCAGGATTAAAGGGAAATAGAAATCGAGCATAAAGTCTATCGAAAGTTTGTGTGGATCACCCACATGTGAAGTCAAAGGTTGGTTCAGTTCAGCACACTTGCTCCTTTTGACAGGCTAGAAATACTTAAATAGCTGATTTATAAAGACCAAGAACCCTGCCTCAGCTGACCTGGTCGAAAGGGAAAACTAAAATTGTCCTAAAGTCGGCAGTGCCCTGAGAGTATTGTCCTGACTCAGAGTGGACAACACTCACGTTGTACCCTGATAGACCCACATCTCTGATCCTGGAGACCACTGAACCTGAATTGGTTCATATAGGACTTCTCCTGTCACATCAAACTTCTCTGTGTCAGGAATTCAGTAGCAGGGACAGAATCATAAAAGAAGAATTCTTCCCTCAAAACTGTTACAGGAGAGGAAACCCCATCCCTATAGGAAACCAGGGCTTCATCTCCCTCTGCGCCTGTGCAGGAGCAGAATCTGCGCTCAGTGAGTCTTGTGCGCCCCCTGGTGGAGCCGCGCGTCCCTGCAGGGAGGCTTGTGTCTGGGCTCAGCCTGAGGGCCCCTCACTGTGTCTCTGGCCCAGAAATAGGTGGCTGTGTCTGAGGCTGTCAGACTGGTCATTTTCAGATCCACCGTGGTCGAGGTTCTGGAGATGGTGAATCGGCCATTCACCCAGCTCGTGTAGTATGCGCTACCACCAGTATTAATGAATCCGATGTATTCCAGCCCCTTTCCTGGAGCCTGGTGGACCCAGATCATTGCATAGCTACTGATGGAGAATCCAGAGACTCCCATGCGGGTGCAGGGCCCAAGCACTTGGGCCATCCTCCACTGCCCTCCTGGGCCACAGCAGAGAGCTGGACTGGAAGAGGAGCAACTGGGAGTAGAATCCGGCACTAATATGGGATGCCGGTGCTGCAGGTGGAGGATTAGCCAAGTGAGCCCTGGCTCGGGCCCTTAATTTATATTTTGAACATTTATTTATTTATTTGAAAGTCAAAGTTACACACACAGAGAGAAGGAGAGGTAGAGAGAGAGAAAGAGAGAGAGAGAGAGAGAGAGAGAGAGATGGAGAGAGAGATGGAGAGAGAGAGAGAGAGAGAGAGAGAGAGAGATAGAGAGAGAGATCACTTCCAATTAGTCAGAACAGCTAGAGCTTAGCGGCTTGGAAGCCAGGAGCCAGGAGCTTCTTCCAGATCCCCATGCGGGTACAAGGAACCAAGGACTTGGGCCGTCTTCTACCACTTCCCTGGCTGGATTGGAAGTAGAGCAGCTGGGACTTGAACCGTTGCACATGTGGGATGCCAGTACTGCAGATTTGGTCTGTAACATACTATGGCCCAGCACCGGCCCCACCTTTACTTTTTCACAAGCAGGAAGGAGGGCCTGAGGTGGAGAGGCTAGTTCTTGAGCCATCACTCCAACACAGTTTTGGGCTCCCAACAAGGGCTCAGCTCACTGCACAACAGTGCCTGCCCCTGTGTTGTGTCTGCACAAGCACAGAAATGTGATATTGGCATGAGGGATACCTCCCTTGAACACGTGCACAGTTACTGAAGGAATCACAGACAGGCTGTGCTGTGTCCAGGGGCTCTAGTCTGGTAGGAGGTACCTCCACACTCTACACCTCTGTTCCTCACACAGGATTTTCCACTCCACCTAACAGCTCCAGGAGCGATGTGAGCTCTGTACTGTCATTGGTTGTGGTTGTCCAGTTTTCCTAATGATTTTGTTAATCTGCTGTGAAAGGTTGAAATAGTGAGTTTTTCATGTATATGATGTTAAATTGTGACTGGGTAGGATTTATGTAAGAGCAGTCTTTGAAGATACTGGCACATGAATGTGTTTCTTCCAAATTTGAAGTCGAATGTCATTGAAATAACTTTTTTTAAAAAAGCAATTCATGGATTTTTAGGTTTTAGTGTGTGTGTGTGTTAAGAATTGAGTACACATCAAAACACCTGTGTGCTGGATATTAACACCAATGAAATATCAGTTATGGACCAAAAAGTGCCAGTCCGTGAACTCCCACCCCAAAAGTTCACCAATCTCATACTTTAGCTGGTGTGTGGCACATTGGGTTAAAGCCCTGGCCTGAAGCGCCGGCATCTCAAATGAGTGCCGGTCTAGTCCTAGCTGCTCCTCTTCCCATCCAGCTCTCTGCTATGGCCTGGGAAGCAGTAGAAGATAGCCCAAGTCTTTGGGCCCCTGAATCTACATGGGAGACCCCAAGAAGCTCCTGTTCCTTGCCTTTGGATCGGAACATTTTCGGCCATTGTGACCAACTGGGGAGAGAACCAGTGGATGGAAGACCTCTTTCTGTGTGTCTCTACCTTTTTAAAAATTGCCAAATCCTGCTGTTGCTGGCCGGCTCCATGGCTCACTAGGCTAATCTTCCGCCTTGCGGAGCCCGCACACAAGGTTCTAGTCCCGGTAGGGGCGCCGGATTCTCTCCCGGTTGCCCCTCTTCCAGTCCAGCTCTCTGCTGTGGCCCCAGAGTACAGTGGAGGATGGCTCAAGTGCTTGTGCCCTGCGCCCCATGGGAGACCAGGAGAAGCACCTGGCTCCTGCCGCGGCGGCCAATGGAGGGTGAACCAACGGCAAAAGGAAAACCTTTCTCTCTGTCTCTCTCTCTCTGTCCACTCTGCCTGTCAAAAAAAATCCTGCTGTTGCTTACAGGGAATATGAAGTCTGAGGGATGTGTCCAAGTGATCTGAGGGCGCCATGTCTAGACATTTGCAGTCCCATCTCCAACTACAGTGACCTCATTCACAACAGTTAGTTCATGAACATGGAGCACTTTGGCTGGATTCTGTTTTTGACAGACAGATGAACAAAGGACCAGGTTTCACGCAGGTGCATCTTAGTGTTGTGTTTCACGTGCCAGTGTCTTTCTGTCTGTTCTTCACACTTTCTCTGCTGGGCAATTTTGCTTCTATGGGCAATGCTATCGTGTTGTGATAGATACAGAGGCAGCCCCACATGTTGAAAGTGTGTGGTGAGTGCGACTCAGCTGTGCCTCTCTCACTCCTCATCACATCTATGCCAAGAGCAAATATCACATCCCACCGTGCTGCTCACTGCCCCTGTGTCACCCTGCCTTGGACCACCTCCTCCAGTCACATTAAGGCCTGAGCCCCCTTGGGCTCCTTCACAATGGATTCATCCAGTTCAATGCTGAGCATCATGTAGGTTTGCCAGGGGCAGAAGTTGAAGGCACTGAGTTTGCAGGTCCTGTAGGACACAGGTGAATGAGGGTTTCTTAGTTTTTAACCAAAATATCTGAAAATCTGATCAGAGAAAAACTGAAATAAATTAGAGTAAGTATATTGTATTTTGCAGAAATGTGTAGCACATTAATCTTAACGCTGTTATCAAATTTCATGGATATAAGGTAAATAATAAAATGAAAGTTGCATTGTTTAAGATATGCACCTCCCCCAAGGGAGTGCAAGGGTCTCACATGTGACTCTAGTGCCCAACACCAGATTCCTGTTCCTGCAGCCCCAGGAACCACAAATGTATGGGAGGGTCTCTCTAAGGTTCATATTCCCTTCAATGCAGGCAGCAACCCTCATGGCCTTGTCCCTCCCTAGAGCCCCTCTCAATGGGATCACTGGGTGGTGAGGTCCCCACATGCATGATGGGAGGCTCCGTGCATCAAGTATGGAGGGTAAGTTCCACCTAACGTGCAGCCTTCAGCTGCTCAGTTGGAGAGACCACACACGCACACCAAGCAGTGCTGGCTCTGCTCACGGCTCTGCAGGAACAGCATCCTCGGCCTCAATACCCCAGACCCTGCTCCTCTGTGTCCACTGAGTAAGAAAGTTATCAACCTGCAGGAGGAAACCATCATGACCAATGTCCTGGTGGAATCCTGTAGAAAATGTTCGTGAGCAGAGTCCACCCCAGACACTGTGCCAGCACTGATCCCCCAAGACACAGAAGTCTGCATCCTCAGGGGATGGCTCCACCCCCAAAGCTGAGGACTGGGGAGGAGAAGCATGGCACGTGGGGAAGTGACAGTCGGGGACAGGGTGCAGCAGCAGAGGGAGAGGACCTGGTGGAGGGGTGGGCTCTTCCTCTGCATGAGGTCAAGGACAGGTGGAAGGGCCACACAGCTGGAGCCCATGCCTGCAGCAGGACACTGAGTCAGGAGGTCTGATCAGGTGTCCTTGTCCCTGGCAAACCCCACACTGACCACCACTGAGTAAAACTAGCACAGGTGCCTGGGAGACGTGGAATGACATCGTCTCTTGGGAGTGCATCCAGTGACGACTCCCACCATGAGTGGATTCAACGTCAGGGCCTCATGGAGGAAGCTGAGGTCTCCAGTGCCCTGAACAGGACCACACGGAATGCTGGGAGCAGCCTGCTGGGGGTGGATGTGGTTTGTCCTCACACCATCAGTGCTGAGCATGGCCCCAACATAACAGCACTGGCAGGGGGTGCACGATCTGGATGTTTACATGAAAAGCATGGAATAACCAGGATCTGACATCAGATGCAAAGTCCATTGTACAACTACTGGAAGGAAACATAGGGCAGAATCTCCCTGATAGTGGTCTGTCCATGATTTCCCTTTTGGATCTCCAGAGTTCAGGCAACGTAAGAAAACCTTTTCAGATGATGCTGCATAAACTACAGAGCTTCTCTACTGCAAGTGGACCGAGGAGACGTGAGCAGCCTACACACACATGGAAGTAACTATTTAAATATAGAACATATGATCAGTAGCCTGTATCCCAAAGGAACAAAAGGACTGTCTGCATGAGCTGTGTTTAAAACTGGCCTGAGTCTTCTAACGTCTCAAAATACCTGTTTTACACAACTGGCTTCATCCTGAACAACAGGTTCTGTGTCATCAGGCCTACAATGCTTGTGGATGAAACCTCCCTCCTCTGCCTGTGGCAGAGTGTGTCCTCAAAGGTGTTTGTGTTTTGGAGTGATTCCAGGGTGACCGTGGGAGAAGTGGGGGAGTTCTGCGAGTGAGGCCTAGTGGAATTTGTTCATTTCTGGGGAATCTGCTATGGAGGAGATTACAGTAGATCTCCTGGGTCCCCAGCTTCAGCACAGAGCACAATGCTGCTAGAGTCAGCCCTGGTCTTGTCTGACGTCCTGTGTGGGGATGGGGTCCCTCCCATCCCTGTTCACAATATTAGGATGCCTGAACACTGTATGATGTTCACAATATTAGGATGCCTGATGGCACAACATTCTCACTGTCTGATCCTGGACGTAAGCCTCTACAGATGTGAGCTCAATTAACGTTTTTGCTCCATACACCTCCTCTCTGGGGTACTGCATGATGGTACTAACAGGCAGAATAAAACAGTCAAAGAACCACACTCAGCCTCTGCTCTGTTCCCACCTTAAACCAACACTTACTTGTCTGTGTCTCCAGGTTTAGATGAAGCCACTCAGAATTAGTAATTTCTACATCAGCTGAGAGAATTGCTTCAGGTTCTGTAGGAATCCTACATGAGAGAACAATTGTATTTTTGCAGGAGACATTTAGTAAACACATGGGGTAGATGCAGCTATCCTGGTGAAGAGCAGAAAATTTGTTCATTCCTGATGATGACAGAGTTGAGAGATGCAAGGATGATTTTGCTTCCACAGGAGGAGGAGCATGGCTGAGAACAGGTGCGGGCAGTCCCTGGAGGAAGGAGTCGGGGTCTCTGGACACACAGTCTCTGGGGCAGGCCCTTCATGCAGCAGGGATGCAGCTCCAGGGTTGGATCATTGGTGGGCTCACAGGGACACAGTCCAGAACCACCTGGATCTAGTGCAGACTTCACTGGGCTGTCCCACTTGCTGGTCTCCCTGAGATGGAGACAAGGCCAGCAGAGTGTGGGGAACAAGACCTCTCCACACCCAGTGTTTTCCATGAGTCTGACCCCTTGTACTACCAATGGCCACCTCTGCTTGCAAATGAGAGCAGGTTCGGGATCCCAGGAGATGTGAGTGAGGAAGAGCAAGCAGGGTTTCTAGGAGCCACAGCCTGAGCCACCCCTGAGCTGCAGGTTAATCCCTGACCTGGGGTTTGGACCACGTGGACCTCAACCTGTGAGTTCAGGGTGAGGAAGTGAAAGGGAGACGAGGGCACAGCTGTAGAGATTGGACATGGGAGCCCCAGGGACCAGGACCACGGGGTCAGCTCTGCCCCTCAGTGGCCCAGTTGTGCAGGAGGGGAGGTCATGGATGTGAAACACTGCAGCATCCTTAGCCCCTGACCAGCTCCACACTGCCCCTGGGCTCTCAGCGAGCTCCCAGATGACGTCATCAGAGAATTCCACGGGACACACTCCAGAGACTCAGACCAGAACAGCCTCCCAGGGTGCCCAGAGCTTCCTCAGGTCTCAGATGCTGGGACCCCAGAGATGTCATTCATTCCTCCAGAAACGACTCCATTTCTTCATGTGACGTCTTCCCGTGATACCAAAACTTCTGCTCAGTGGTCGGTGTTAGGGACAGAATCATCCATCCAGATCGGAACGTGGAAAGGTTTAGTGGACCACAAACCCCAATTTCCGGACGGGAGCCAGCGATTCACCTCCTAATGCATCTGGTCCTGGGTCTGAGTCTGCTCAGTGCGTCTCCTGCGCCTCCTGGTGGAGCCGCGCGTCCCTGCAGGGAGGTTTGTGTCTGGGCTCAGCCTGAGGGCCCCTCATGTGTCTCTTGCACAGAAATAGGTGGCCGTGTCCGCCGCTGTCAGACTGTTCATTTGCAGAGACACCGTGTTCTGGTTGGTATTGCTAGAGATGGTGAATCGGCCATTCACCCAGCTCGCGTAGTATGTGCTACCACTACCAGCATAAATGTATCCGATCCACTCCAGCCCCTTCCCTGGAGCCGGTCGGACCACCACAAGTGGTAGCTACTGATGGTGAATCCGGAGGCTGTGCAGGTGAGTGTCAGGGTTCCTCCAGGCGTGACCAGGCCTCCCCCGGAATCCTTCAGCTGCTCCTGACACTGGACACCTGCAAGGACAGACGACATGGTCAGGAAGCTGTCACTCACACTCTCTGTGTCTCTCACTCACGTGCTCTCCCACACTCAGTGCCCCGCGTTCTCCATCATTACCTTTGAGCACAGCGACCAGGAGAAGCCAGCGCAGCCCGGTCTCCATGGTGAGCGTCTGTGTCGAGTGTGATCACTGAGTGGACACCTGGGAGTCCTGGGGCTGGAGCTCCTGTGCCAGAGCTGCAGGGTGAGGGCTGGGAAGGTTTTCACCGGTAGAGCGATGCCCTATTTGCATGTGCTGCCCCTATATAGCAGGCATGGGGTCAGACGCCTCAGACAGGACAGGGCCCAGGGCAGACGTGGTGTCCTAGGTTTGTAGGGTGATGGCTGTGATAGGATTCATTTCATGTGAATTTTTATGTTATCATAATTTCAAAAAGTTGAAGGCAATGACCTTGTTTCATTTTAATATGTGTGTACCCTTCATATCCAGTGTTAGCAATACCATGTCCCTCATTTATTTAAATAAGCATTAGTTCTTTATCATCTATATGAAAGACATTTGGACAGTGATAGAGAGAGAAGGGGTGAGAGATACAGAAATGTAGAGATGGACAGAAAAGGTGACAATGGGAGATTTCTGCCTTTGGGTTGACTGCCCCAGACATCCCAAATGCCTATGACCCCTAGGAGTTAGTCTTTCTGAACCCTGGAGCAAGAAACTGTGTCTGTAATTCAAACGTCGGTGGTAGGGGCTCCTTTTCTCATAGCGTCGTCTACAGTTTCCCATGATGCATTATGAGGAAAGGTGTGGGAAGCCGTGAGGCTGGGCTCAGTTAGTTCTCTGATGGGAACACGGGTGTTCCTAGTGGGGACTTAGCCAATTTTCTCCTAATGCCTGTCGCCCACTTTTAAACAGATGAAGGACTGCAAGTGCATTTTTTAAGGTTAACTATGTTTTGTTTCCTTATTCATCCATTGCCTTAAAGTTTAACAACTATTTAAACTGTTTAAAACTGTTCCTGAACACAGAACACTGTACATGGTAGTGGGGTATAGAATGCTACTGGAATGTGCATGGTAGAAATGGGCACAGATAAACTCATGTCATGCGCATTTCCACCTCCTTTCAATCACTCTGAGTTGGGCAGCCTGGAGACCTCAGTTCTCATTATTTGTGGAAGCTGTCGTGTGTTGTGGTGAACTGAGTCAGCCCACTGTGGTGGGGGCAGAATTATTTCTTCCTGTGAGTGGTGCTTTGTGCCCTGGTATCAGCCGTCCCCTGTTCCCCCTCTTCCCTGTTCTGTAACCATGACTCTGAGTTGAGGTCAAGCACTGGGTAGAAGTCTCTGTGTCACAATTGAGCCGCCATCCTGTGTTCAGGTAATGCAGCTTTGTTCCCAATAGTTCAGTCTACAATAAAGCAAGTGTGCATAGAAGAGTGAATGGATTCTTTCACATTTGGACATAAAATATTATTCAGTATTAAGAAGGAGGTCATTCTGTCAATAGGAAATGTGGGTCTGCCTGGAACACAATATGCTAACAGAAATAATCCCGGTACACGTAGACACATAGTATGTGACATTAGTTATATATGCAGTCCATAAGATTGAACTCACAGAGGTAGGCAGTGCAATGTTGATCACTGTCTACCATGACCCAAGTGTTTGTCCCCTTCCAACCCTGTAGGAAACTGGAGGAAGTTCCAGGCTCCTAGTTTCTGGCTGAGCCATCTTCAGTCTTAGCAGCCATTCAGACGGAAAGCTGTGGAAGGAAGATTCTCCCTCCATCTGTTGGTCTCTTCCTCTCTTGCTATAACACTGACTTTAAAATAAAATAAATAGATACTTAAAATAAATTGAAGATTAATTATACATATGATTAGGAGCCTGTTTCTTAATGTTGAATGATCTCAAGCAACTGAATCCCAAGGGAAGAAATCAATTGTTTAAATGCAGTGACTGATAAGGTGGTGACAGGAGCAGCACTGGAGTGAGCCTGAGGGATTCCTGCCTCCCGTGTCAGGATGCTTAGTGCTGTGTCCTAGCTTGGTTCCAGTTTCAGATTCCTGCCTAAGCACACCCTGGGAGGCCGTAGGTGAGGTTCCAAGTAGTCCCATGCGGACACATGGACAGAATTCCAAGAACCAGGCTGTTGCCTCATCCAGTGAAAGCTTTTGTAGCCATCGGGGAAGTGACCCAGGAATTAGAAGATCACTGTCAGTCTCAGTCTCTCTGTGGTTTTGGACAAATACATAAAGACAAGGTCCCAAATAAAATGATAAATTTTAAAATAATATCATTTCTATAAATTATTATAGAAGAAGATATATAGACAGATATATAAAATGTTATCAGTCTGGGACCATCATGTATGTCCATGTTGGAAGCACAATGAGACATTGCATCGCACCTGTTAGAATGGCTATTAGCAGACATACCAGAGCTGACATGTTTTATGGAGGTAGAGAGAGATGATAACCCTGATACAGGTCTGTGTCTGGTTAATTAGTAAAACCGTATGGAAAAGCATCAAAAACTAGAAATAGAATTATTACATGATGTTCAAGCACCATTGCATGGACAATGAATATGAAATCCCAGGGAGGTGTCCACAGGATCTGCAGTCAGTGTGGCAAACACCTCTGTAGTTCCTTGTTCGTTTAAAGCACCGTCAATCAAAAGAGTTCACACGTGTGATCCAGTGACATCTCATGAAAGCAAGAATGGAAAATGAAAGAAATGGACAAAGTTACATTTTAATAGGAAGTTTACAAGCAGTAGAGTAAGAAATTCTGTAATTTTGGACAACTTGGATGTTCCTGGAGAATAATGTGCCTAGGATAATATGTCAGTAAAAGTACACTCTGCTAACAATCCAGGACAGGAAGACACATAATATGTGATGCTACCTACGTGGGATAAAAGGCTGAACTCACAGAGGCAGGAAGTACAATGGTGAAGACCAAAGTCTGAGCGAGGGAGGAGCAGAGGTGATGGTGGACCAAGGTCAGAGTTCCAGTCCCACAGGATTCACACACTGAGGGATCTACGGTACAGCATGGTGAAAGAGGTTAAAAAAATATTGTGTTTGGAAATCTCCTAACAGCAGGAGACAGCTGAACTCCACCAAAAACATGTGTTGAGCTATGAACGTGTCAGCAAGTCTGACTTCATAATTCCACTCAATATGCATTCATTTTGTCCAAACATATCATTGTACCTCATAGAGCTATACTCAATTCTTATTTATGAAACATTTATGAAATTGAAATGGCAACAATTGCCCATCATGAAGATTCAGATCTCTGAATACTGGTGTTGTGTTTGCCAATGTTTTATGGAAATGATAAACAAAGGCAGTGTACTCAAGGCTTGGCAGCTGGATCCCAGGATCTTGGAACTACATCAGTGTTCCCTCCTTGGTGACGGGGCCTCATAACACATCCATCATCTACTGTCTTCCAGGGTGCATTGTCAGTATAAGTATGGGAAAGTGTGTAAATGGGCTCCATCCAGCACTGTGATATGCAGCATGGATGTCTCCCTCTCTAAATAGATGAAAGACTAAAGTGGAGTGATAACTCCAGTCAGCATGACATGGAGTGAAGAGCAGGGACTCTGGACACATGGTCTCTGGAACTGACTCTTCCTGCAGCTGTGATTCAGCCTCAGGACACTGGGCATCATGCTGGAGCCACAGACACAGCTCCCCGTGATGTGGACTCCAGCCCCAGAGTGCACAGCCACTGTGTGTCCCACTTTCTGCTCTCCCTCAACCACAGCAGGTGCAGGGGTCCCACAACACTGGAGCAGAACCAGATCAGCCGGAAGTGCACACCCAACACTTTCCATTCAGTTATGACCTTGACTGCTGATGTCCAGCACATTTCCCTCCTGAGTTCAGGCAGGGAGCCTACAGGAGGGTACCAGGACCTAGAGGATGAGGAAGTCCCTGTAGGCTTCCCAGGTGCCTGCAGAAGCTCAGCCTGAGACACAGCTGAGCTGCAAGTGCATTCCTGAGTGCTGTGACATTCACACAGGGACCACAGACTGTTCCAGGATTAAAGGGAAATGCAGGTCGGGTTAAAGACTGCAGAACGTGAGTGTGGATCACCCACATGTAAAGTCAAAGGTTGGTTCAGTGCACACTTGCTGGTTGTGGCAGGAGAGGGATGAGTGGAATAGGTGCTGTTTAACAGATCAACGGCCCTGTCTCAGCTGTCCCTGGTTATACAGGGAAAACTGAAACTGTCCAAAGCTTTCAGTGCCCTGAGGGTGCTGTCCTGAGTCAGGTTGGAAGAGACTCAATAGTGCCCTCAATATTCCCACATCTCTGACCCTGGTGAGCACAGTCGCTGTCCATGAACCAAATTGTTCATTTAGGACTTCTTCCTTTTACATTAAACTTTCACTCCGTCATTGAAGTTGGGAAGGACAGAATCAAAAAGTAGAATTCTTCCCTCAAAACTGTTACAGGAGAGGAAACCCCAGTTCCCTGACAGGAAACCTGGGCTTCATTTCCCTCTGTGCCTGCGCATGACCAGAATCTGGGCTCAGTGCGTCTTGTGCGCCCCCTGGTGGAGCCGCGCGCGCCTGCAGGGTGGCTTGTGTCTGGGCTCAGCCTGAGGGCCCCTCATGTGTCTCTGGTACAGAAATAGGTGGCCGTGTCCGCGACTGTCAGACTGGTCATTTTCAGATCCACCGTGGTCGAGGTTTTGGAGATGGTGAATCGACCATTCACCCAGCTCGCGTAGTCTGTGCTACCACCACTACTAATGATTCTGATCCACTCCCGCCCCTTCCCTGGAGCCTGTCGGACCCAGCTTATTGCATTGCTACTGAGCTCGATTCCAGAGACTGTGCAGGTGAGTGTCAGGGTTCCTCCAGGCGTGACCAGGCCTCCCCCGGAATCCTTCAGCTGCTCCTGACACTGGACACCTGCAAACACAGACGACATGGTCAGGAAGCTGTCACTCACACTCTCTGTGTCTCTCACTCACGTCCTCTCCCACACTCAGTGCCCCACGTTCTCCATCATTACCTTTGAGCACAGCGACCAGGAGAAGCCAGCGCAGCCCAGTCTCCATGGTGAGCGTCTGTGTTGAGTGCGATCACTGAGTGGACACCTGGGAGTCCTGGGGCTGGAGCTCCTGTGCCAGAGCTGCAGGGTGAGGGCTGGGCAGGTTTTCATGGGCAGAGGGAGGCCCTATCTGCATGTGCTGCCCCTGTATAGCAGGCATGGGGTCACACGCCTCAGACAGGACAGGGCCCAGGGCAGGCGTGGTACCTGGGTGTGTAGGGTGATGGCTATGATACGATTCAGATCATATGAATTTTTATGTTATCATAATTTTAAAAAGTTGAAGGCAATGACCTTGTTTCATTCTAATATGTGTGTACTCTTAATATCTAGTGTTAGCAGTGTCATGTCATTCATTTATTTAAATAACCATTGGTTCCTTATCATCTGTATGATAGACATTGGTACAGTGATAGAGAGAGAAGGGGTGAGAGAGACAGAAATGTAGAGATGGTCAGAAAAGGTGACAATGGGAGATTTCTGCCTTTGGGTTGACAGCCCCAGACATCCCAAATGCCTATGACCCCTAGGAGTTAGTCTTTCTGAACCCTGAAGCAAGGAACTGTGTCTGGGCTCCTTTGCTTGTAGCGTCATCTACAGTTTCCCATGATGCATTATGAGGAAAAGTGTGGGAAGCCATGAGGCTGGACTCAGTCAGTTCTCTGATGGGAACACGGGTGTCCCTAGTGGGGACTTAGCCAATTTTCTCCTAATGCCTGTCGCCCACTTTTAAACAGATGAAGGACTGCAAGTCCATTTTTTAAGGTTAACTATGTTTTTGTTTCCTTATTCATCCATTGCCTTAAAGTTTAAAAACTATTTAAACTGTTTAAAAGTGTTCCTGAACACAGAACACTGTACATGGTAGTGGGGTTTGTGTGCTCCTGGAATGTGCATGGTAGAAATGGGCACAGATCAACTCACTGTCATGCACATTTCCACCTCCTTTCAATCATTCTGAGTTGGGCAGCCTGGAGACCTCAGTTCTAGTTATTCGTGGAACCTGTTGTGTGTTGTAGTGAACTGAGTCAGCCCACTGTGGTGTGGGCAGAATTATTCCTGCCTTTGGTGGTGCTTTGTGCCCTGGTATCAGCTGTCCCCTGTTTCCCCCTCTTCCCTGTGTCTAGTAATCATGACTCTGAGTTGAGGTCAAGCACTGGGTAGAAGTCTCTGTGTCACAATTCACCCACAGTCCTGTGTCAGGTTGCAGCTTTGTTCACAATACTTCAGTCTCAAACAAAGCAAGTGTGCATAAAACAGTGAATGGATCCTTACACATTTGGACATGGAATATTATTCAGTATTAAAAAGGAGGTCATTCTGTCATTATGAAACATGGGTCAGCCTGGAGTATACAAACTAAAAGAAATAATGCAAGTACATGTGGACACATAGTAAGTGACATTAGTTGTATATGCCATCCACAAGCTTGAACTCACAGAGGTTGGAAGTACAATGGTGATCACTGTCTACCATGACCCAAGGGTTTGTCCCCTTCCAGCCCTGTGGGAAACTGGAGGAAGTTCCAGGCTCCTGACTTTAGGCTCAGCCATCCCCAGCCTTTGGCAGCCATTCAGGAAGTGAACAAATGGAAGGAATTCTCCCTCCATCTGTTGGTCTCTTCCTCTGTTGCTATAACACTGTCTTTAAAATAAAATAAATAGATACGTAAAATTACTGAAGATTAATTATACATATGAGTAGGAGCCTGTTTCCTAATGTTGAATGATATCAAGCAACTGAATCCCAAGGGAAGAAATTGACTGTGTACATGCAGTGATGATAAGGTGGTGTCAGGAGCAGCACTGGAGTGAGCCTGAGGGATTCCTGCCTCCCGTGTCAGGATGCTTAGTGCTGTGTCCTAGCTTGGTTCCGGTTTCAGATTCCTGCCTAAGCCCCTCTGGGATGCCATAGGTGACACCTGGACAGAATTCCAAGCACCTGGCTGTCACCTGACCCAGCTGAAGCTTTTTAGCCATCTGGGAAGTGACCAGAATTAGAAGATCACTGTCAGTCTCAGTCTCTTAGTGGTTCGGACAAATACATACAGACAAGTTCTCAAATAAAATGTTAAATTTAAAATTTATATCATTTCTATAAATTATATAAGAGATATATAGACAGACATATAAAATTCTATCAATTTGGGACCATCATGTATGTCCATGTTAGAAGCACAACGAGACATCCCATCGCTCCTGTTAGAATGGCTATTAGCAGACATACCAGAGCTGACATGTTTTATGGAGGTAGAGAGAGATGATAACCCTGATACAAGTCTGTGTCTGGTTAATTAGTAAAACCGTATGGAAAAGCATCAAAAACTAGAAATAGAATTATTACATGATGTTCAAGCACCATTGCATGGTACAATGAATATGAAATCCCAGGGAGGTGTCCATGGGATCTGCAGTCACTGTGGCAAACACCTCTGCAGTTCCTTGTTCGTTTAAATCACCGCCATTCAAAAGAGTTCATACGTGTGATCCAGTGACATCTCATGGAAGCAAGAATGGAAAATGAAAGAAATGGACAAAGTTACATTTTAAAAGGAAGTTTAAAAGAAGTGCAGAGTAAGAAATTCTGTAATTTTGGACAACTTGGATGATCCTGGAGAATATTGTGCCTAGGATAATATGTCACTAAAGTACACCCTGCTAACCATCCAGGCAAGGAAGACACATAATATGTGATGCTACCTACATGGGATAAAAGGATGTACAATGGCCAATCATGAAGATACAGATCTCTGAATACTGGTGTTGTGTTTGCCAATGTTTTATTGAGATGATAAATGAAGGTAGTGTACTCAAGGCTTGGCATCTGGAACCCAGGAGCATGGAATTGCATCAGTGTTCCCACCTTGGTGATGGGGCCTCATAACAGATCCATCATCTACTGTCTTCCAGGGTGCATTGTCAGTACAAGTATGGGAAATGTGTAAATGGGCTCCATCCAGCACTCTGTATGCAGCTTGGGTGTTTCCCTATATGATACTGAGGAAAGATTCCAAATGCATTGATGATGCAAGTGAGCATAGACATGGAGTGAAGAGCAGGGACTCTGGACAAATGGTCTCTGGGACTGCCTCTTCCTGCAGCTGTGATTCTAGCCTCAGGACACTGGGCATCATGCTGGAGGCACAGACACAGCTCCCCGTGATGTGGACTCCAGCCCCAGAGTGCACAGCCACTGTGTGTCCCACTTTCTGCTCTACCTGAACCACAGCAGGTGCAGGGGGTCCCATGACACTGGAGCAGAACCAGATCAGCTGGAAGTGCACATCCAACACTTTCCATTCAGTTATGACCTTGACTATTGATGTCCAACACATTTCTCTCTTGAGTTCAGGCAGGGAGCCCCCCAGGAGGGTCCCAGGACCTAGAGAATGAAGAAGTCCCTGTAGGCTTCCCAGGTGCCTGCAGAAGGTCAGCCTGAGACACAGTTGAGCTGCAAGTGCATTCCTGAGTGCTGTGATGTTCACACAGGGACCACAGACTGTTTCAGGATTAAAGGGAAATGGAGATTGGGTATAAAGTCTGTAGAAAGTGAATGCAGAACACCCACAGTTTCGAATAAGATGGTTGGTTCAGTTCAGCACACAGGCTACTCTGACAGGAGGAGTAGGACGACTTATATAATTGAGGTAACAAATCAAGACTCTGGCTTTGCTCTCTTTAGGTTGGAGGAAAAAATAAAATTATCCTAAAGTCAGCGGTGCTCTGAGAACGCTGTCCTGAGTCAGACAGGAAAACACTCTTGGGCTCTCCCCAGATAGTCCCGTATCTCTCATCCTGGTGACCACTGTCATAGTTCACTAACCTGAATGTGTCCATATAGGACTTCTTCCTGTCACATCAAACTTCTCTATATCAGTGACGTCAGTGGAAGGGACACAATCATGAAGTAGAATTATTCACTCAAAACTGTTGCAGGAGCTGTCGCCGTGGTTCAGTAGTCTAATCCTCCGCCTTGTGGTGCCAGCACACTGGGTTCTAGTCCCGGTCAGGGTGCCGGATTCTGTCCCGGTTGCCCCTCTTCTCTAGGCCAGCCCTCTGCTATGGCCCCGGAATGCAGTGGAGGATGGCCCATGTATTTGGGCCCTGCACCCCATGGGAGACCAGGAGAAGCACCTGGCTCCTGGCTTCAGATCAGTGCGATGTGCCGGCTGTAGTGCGCCGGCCGCGGTGGCCATTTGAGGGTGAACCAACGGCAAAAGGAAGACCTTTCTCTCTGTCTCTCTATCTCTCTCACTATCCACTCTACCTGTCAAAAAAAAAAAAAAAAACTGTTGCCGGAGAGGAAACCCCAATTCCCTAAATAAAACAGGGCTTCATTTCCCTCTGCATCTGAGCAGGACCAGAATTGGACTCAGTGCATCTTGTGCTCCCCCTGGTGGAGCCGCACTTCCCTGAGGGAGGTTTGTGTCAGGGCTCAGCCTGAGGGCCCCTCTCAGTGTCTACTGTGCAGAAATACGTGGTAATGTCCGGGGCTGTCAGACTCTTCATTTGCAAACACACCTGGTGTTGCTGGAGATGGTGAATTGGCCATTCACCCAGCTCACGTAGTATGCGCTACCACTACCAGTGTTAATGTATGCGATCCATTCCAGCCCCTTCCCTGGAGCCTGGCGGACCCATTGCATGCTGTAGCTTCTGATGATGAATACAGAGGCTTTGCAGGAGAGTTTCAGGGATTCCCCAGGCTGGACCAGGCCTCCACGGATTCCTCCAGGTGCTCCTGACACTGGACACCTGCAAACACAGACATCCTGGTCAGGAAGCTGTCACTCACGCTCTCTGTGTCTCTCACTCACGTCCTCTCCCAGACTCAGTACCCCGCGTTCTCCATCATTACCTTTGAGCACAGCATCCAGGAGAAGCCAGCGCAGCCCAGTCTCCATGGTGAGCGTCTGTGTCGAGTGTGATCACTGAGTGGACACCTGGGAGTCCTGGGGCTGGAGCTCCTGTGCCAGAGCTGCAGGGTGAGGGCTGGGCAGGTTTTCATAGGTTTCAGAGGTTTCATAGCTTGAGCACAGAGCACAGGGCTGCTAGAGTCACAGAGCACAGGGCTGCTAGAGTCAACCCTGGTCTCGTCTGACGTCCTGTGTGGGGATGGGGTCCCTCCCATCCCTGTTCACAGTGTTATGATGCCTGATAACACAACATTCTCACTGTCTGGTCCTGGACTTCCAGCCTCTACAGCTGTGAGCTCAATAAACCTTTTTGCTCCATACACCTCCTCTCTTGGGTACTGCTTGATGGTACTAACAGGCAGAATAAAAGAGTCAAAGAACAACACTCAGCCACTCCTCTGTCCCCACCTGAAACATAGAGTCACACGTGTCTCTGAATTTAGATGTAGAAACTCAGAAATAGTCATTTCTATATCAGCTGAGAGAATTGCTTCAGATTCTGTAAGAATCCTACACGAGTGAACAATTGCATTTTTGCAGGAGACATTTAGTAAACACATGGGGTTGATGCAGCTATCCTGGTGAGGAGCAGAAAATTTGTTCATTCCTGGTAATGATAGAGTTGAGAGAAAGCAAGGACAATTTTGCTTCCACAGAAGGAGGAGCACAGCTGAGAACAGGTGCGGGCAGTCATTGGAGGAAGGAGTCGGGGTCTCTGGACACACAGTCTCTGGGGCAGGCCCTTCAAGATACAGCAGGGATGCAGCTCCAGGGTTGGATCATTGGTGGGCTCACAGGGACACAGTCCAGAACCACGTGGACTCTAGTGCTTACTTCACTGGGCTGTCCCACCTGCTGGTCTCCCTGAGATGGAGACAAGGCCAGCAGAGTGTGGGGAACAAGACCTCTCCACACCCAGTGTTTTCCATGAGTCTGACCCCTTGCACTACCAACAGCCACCTCTGCTTGCAAATGAGAGCATGTCCGGGGATCCCAGGAGACGTGAGTGAGGAAGAGCAAGCAGGATTTCTAGGAGCCACAGCCTGAACCACCCCTGAGCTGCAGGTTAATCCCTGACCTGGGGTTTGGACCATGTGGACCTCAACCTGTGAGTTCAGGGTGAAGAAGTGAAGGGAGACGAGGGCACAGCTGTAGAGAATGGACACGGGAGCCCCAGGGAACAGGACCACAGGTCAGCTCTGCCCCTCAGGGTCCAGCTGTGCAGGAGGGGAGGGCATGGATGTGAAACACTGCAGCATCCATAGCCCCTGACCAGCTCCACACTGCCCCTGGGCTCTCAGCGGGGTCCCAGATGACATCATCAGAGAATTCCACGGAGAGCTCCTCTTTGATTTGGACAGGAAAAGCCTCCCCGGGTGCCCAGAGCTCCCTCAGGTCTCAGATGCTGGAGCCCTAGAGATGTCATTCATTCCTCCAGAAACGACTCCATTTTCTTCATGTGACATCTTCCCGTGATACCAAAACTTCTGCTCGGTGATCGGTGTTAGGGACAGAATCATCCTTCCAGATCGGAACGTAGGAAATGGTTACAGGACCGCAAACACCAATTTTCTGAAGGAACCAGCGATTCACCTCCCACTGCATCTGGGCAAGGGGATGAGTCTGCACAGTGCATGTGTGACTGGGGGGAAGTGCTATCAGAAACAAACTACCAACACAGGGCTGACAGCACGTGCAGGAAATGATGGATAAAAATATACTTCACTACCTCATGCCACTTGTGAAAATCAGTGGTACATTGTACATTGAGAACAAAAGTGCAGAAAATGCAGAAAACGTCACTGTGGTGTAGCAGGTGACTCCTCAACCTGTGTTGCCTGCATCCCATAGTGCTGTGTGTTCGTCTTCCATTCTGTCTCTTGCTGATGCACCTGGGAAAGCAGAAAAGCATGGTCGTAGTGCTTGGGCCTCTGTGTCCAAGTGGGAGACCCTGAAGAAACTCCTGGCTCCTGGTGTCACTGTCGTCTGGGGAGTGAACCAGCAGGTGGAAGAACTCTTCCTCTGGGTCTCTTCTCTCTCTCTGTAACTCTGACTTTCAATAAATAAAAGAATCTTTTCTAAAAAATTACATTTGTAGCATCAAAAAACTTCAAATCCTTGGAGGCAATTTAGGATTTGGGTGAATGATGTCCACATAACAATATTATTGTTTTTTAATTTTTAATATTTGAAAAATTTTTAAGGAATACAAATTTCATAAGTACAACTTTTGGAATACATTTTCTCCCACCATACCCACCCTCCCACCTACATTCCACCCCTCTTCCTATTCCCTCTCCCCTTGCCAGTCCCATGCTCCATTAAGATTCATTTTCAATTAGTTTGTAAACAGAAGCCAACTCTATACTAAGTGAAGATTTCAACAATACATACACACACACACACACACACACACACTGAGAACTGGTTTTACATTTAACTCTCATAATACAACTCATTGAGGACAGAGGTCGTGCATGGGGAGTTAGTGCACAGTGCCCCTGTTGTTAATTTAACAATTAACACTCTTACGTATGACATCAGTGACCACCCGAGGCTCTTGACATGAGCTGCTTAGGCTATGAAAGCCTTTGAATCTACAATCTCTTTCAGTATTTAGACAAAGCCATAAGCAAAGTGGAAGATCTCTCCTCCCTTGAGAGAAAAGTACTTCCTTCTTTGATGGCCACTTCTTTCCCCACGGGTCTCACTCACAGAGAACCTTCATGTAGAATATTTTTGCCACAGTGTCTTGGCTGAAATGTTCTCATGGGCTTTTCAGTCAGACCAGGAAGACTTAGGTGCTGCATCAGAGGTCAGAGTGTTACTTAAAGTGATTGTCATTCTTTGAGTCTGCTGTGTGGACTGCTTCCCATGTTGGAACATTCTCTCCTTTTTAATTCTATCTCTTATTATTACCAGGCACTTGACCCTATTTCTATGATCAATTTAAAACTTAATCCTACCTATATATTCACCTTAACACTCAATATGATCACTTTAACAATTACAATGGCATTTTTACCACTAAGCTTAATGGGACTTGGAGCCCCGTGACAAGTGTTAAAACTGTACCCTCAGAAGTATGTCTGTAGCAAAGTATGCAGAACTATACAGCTTTACAGTTACAAACTTCCTTCCTCCCTCTCTTATTCCTATTCTTATTTTTTTACTGAGATCTCTTTTCAATTGACTTTATATACATATGATTAACTCTATGTTAAGTAGAGTTCAACAAATAGTAAGAAGGAAAATAAACAAAAAACCAAATAAACAAAAAACTGTTCCTCGACAGTCAAGACAAGGGCAGCTCAAGCCATCACTTCCCTAGATTTCCTTTTGGGTGCTCTATTAGGTCTCACCTATCAGGAAGAACCTGTGGTATTTGTCCCTTAGGGACTGGCTTATTTCACTAACTATGATCTTTTCTAGAATCATCTATTCTGTTGCAAATGACTGGATTTCATTTTTTTTTTTTACCACTGTGCAGTATTCGATAGCATACATATCCCACAATTTCTATAATGTGGAGGTACAGGTATCTCTTGTGTGTAGTGAATTCATTTCCCTTGGGTAAGTTCCCAGGAGTGGGATTCCTGGGTCATATAAGGTAGGACTATATTCAGATTCTTGAGGTATCTCCATAGTGTCTTCCATAGTGGCTTTACCAGTTTGCATTCCCACCATCAGTGGATTAGGGTACTTTTTCCCCCACATCCTCACCAGCATTTGATGTTTGTTGATTTCTGTATGAAGCCATTCTAGCTGGGGTGAAGTGAAACCTCCTTGTGGTTTTGATTTGCATTTCCCTGACCGCTAGTGATCCTGAACATTTTTTTTATGTCTGTTGGTAATTTGGACTTCCTCCTTTGAAAAATGTCTGAGTTATTGGCCCATCTCTTAACTGGGTTGTTTGTTTTGTTTTTGGAATTTCTTCATCTCTTTGTAAATTCTGGTTATTAATCCATATCCGTTGCATAGCTTGCAAATAATTTCGTACATGCTGTCAGATGCCTCTTCACTTACCTGAGTGTTTTTTGCCACACAGAGAATTCTCAACTTGATCTAATCCCATTTATTAATTTTGGCTTTGACTGCCTATGTCTCAGGTCTTTTCCAAGAACTCTTTACCTGTGCCAGTGTCTTGCAGGGTTTCACAAATGTTCTCTAATAACTGGATGGTGTAGGGTCATAGATTTAGATCTTTAATCCATGTTGAGTGGAGTTTTGTGTAAGGTGTAAGATAGGGGTCTTCACTCATACTTCTGCAATACATAATAATTTAAGAAGTGAAAAGGAATTTGATGATTCCCTGTAAATTGGAATGACATAGTCATGGATTTGAGGGAATGAGCTTGTTAAAATAGCCAAGCTACAATGTGATTCACAGATTCAATGCATTTACTGTGAAATAGCCTGACATTTTTTCCAGGAAAAGGAAGAAAATTCTAGAATTCACATGAAGAAAATCAAGGTTTGTGATGGCAAAGCAGGAGGCTTCATCACATCTGAGCTGAAATCAAGCCTGGTGCTGGGACAACATAGAAACCCAGAGCCCTGGGACAGAACAGAAACCTAGAAATTTAGGAACATGTTCTGAGAATGTGAGTTCTGAGAATGCACGGTGACAAAAGCCCAGGATGGGGATGGGTTTCCTGTCGTTACCTGGGTTGGGGACACTTGAATGCACCTGAAAATAATTCAGTTATGATGTCATCTCACACCAGATGCAGAAACAGAGTGAACTTGAGGAATGCCTTAAAAGCAAGAGCCGAGACAGTACAGTTCTAGAAGAAAACACTGGACAAAAGAAACTGAAATTGGTTTGGGCAATGATATTTTGAAAATCTCCAGTGTACAGGCAACCAAGCAAAAATAGGCAAAAGAATATGGATCCAACCACAGAGCTTCTGCAGAATAAAGAGAGTGATTGAAGAACCAGGAATCGCCCACAGATGGGGATAAAGTATTTTCAGATCACACCCGTGGGGGCCAATGTTGTGTCCCCACAGGTTAAGCTGCCATCCCTATGCAGCATCACTCAGCAGCATGGGTTCAGACCCTGCTTGCTGCACTTCAAATCCAGCTCCCTGCTCATGGACCAGGGAACTCTGTCAACGATGACTCAAGTGTGTGTCCCCTTCAAGCCTCGTGGGAAACTGGAGGAAGTTCCAGGCTCCTGGCTACAGTCTTGCCCTTGCCCAGCCTTTGCAGCCATTCAGGAAGGAAGCCAGTGGATGGAAGCTTCTCTCTCCCTCTGTTGGTCTCTTCCTCTCTTGCCATAACACTGCCTTTCAAATAAAATAAATAGATATTTAAAAGAAACGAAAGATAACTGTACATATGAATAGGAGCCTATTTCCTAATGTTGAATGAACTCAAGCAACTGAATCCCTAGGGAAGAAATCAATTATTCAAATGCAGTGACTGACAAGGTGGAGACAGGAGCGGCCTTGAAGGGATCACAATGGGATTCCTGCTCCTGTATGGATGCTTAGGATTGGGTCCTAGTTTGGGTCCAGTTTCAGATTCCTGCCAATGAGCACTCTGAGGGGCAGTGCGAGAATCTGAGTTAATCCCATGTGTGAGACTTGGACTGAATTCCATGCACCTGGCTATGATCTGACCCAACTCCTCTTTTATGGCATCTGGGAAGTTACCCAGGATTCAGTAGACCACTGTCTGTCAGTCTCTGTTGCTTTCTCTTTTTGGACAAATACACAAATACAAGTTTTAAAGAGGTAAAAGTATATCTGTAATTTTTAAAATAAAATATATAAAGGCAAACGTATAAAAATGCTTTATATGGGATCATCATGCATGTGCATGTTGGAGAAACAATGAGATATCCCATCCCTTTGTTAGACTGAGTATCACCAGACATACCAGAGCTGACACATGTTGTGCAGGAAGAGAGAGAAGATAACCTGGTAAAGGCTGGAGTCAGGTAAATTAGGAAAGCTTTCATGGAAAACATCAGAAGCTGAGAAATAGAATTATCACAGGATCCTCCAACACCATTCCTGGGTAGAAGGAATATGAAATCCCAGGGAGGAGACCACAGGATCCAGAGTCACTATGGCAAACAGCTCTGCAGTCCCATGTTCAGTTAAAGCAGCATCATTCTCAAGAGGTCACACATATAATCCAGTGAAATTAGCCTTGAGGAAGGATGGATAATGGACAGATGGACAGAGTTATATTTTAACATGAAGTTTATAAGGCAGTAAAGAGGAAGAAATTCTGATGTCTTGGATAACTTGGATAATGCTGAGAATAATGCCTAAGGATAATGTGTCAGTAAATGTACAGTATACCATCTAGTCCAAGAAGACAGATAATATGTGATGCTAGTTACATGGGATAAAAGGATGAACTCACGGAGACATAATACAATTGTGAAGACCAAAGTCTGAGTGTGGGGGTAACAGAGGAGATGATGGTGCAAGGTCAGAGTTTCAGTCCCACAGGATCCACACACTGAGGGATCTACTGTACAGCATGGTGACAGAGGTTAAGAGAATATTGTGTCTACAGAATTCCAACACAGGAAACTGACATTCGACCATGGGAACATGTGGATTTTGTGATGAGCATGTCAATAAGAATGACTTCATAATTCCATCAATTTGATACAGTCATTTTTGAACACATATCATTTATCACATGTCTATGTTCAGTTATTATTTATCAAACATTTATGAAAAGGAAATGACAAAATGGCCAACTGCAGATTAAGTTCTCTGAATACTGGGGTTGTGTTTGCCAATGTTTAATGCAAGTGATAAATAAATGCCAGTTCATTCAAGGACTGGCAGGTGGAACCCAGGAGCAGGGAACTGCAATAGCGTTCGCACGTTTTTCATGGGGACTCCTAACTGATCCATCATCTACTGCCTTCAGAATGCATTTTCACTTCCAAGTATAGAAATAGTGTAAATGTGCTCTGTCCAGAACTCTGATATGCAGCCTGGATGTATCCCTCTCTAAATAGATGAAAGATGACAAATGGATTGATGACCCCAGTCAGCATAGACAGGGAGTGAAGAGCAGGGACTCTGGACACATGGTCGCTGGGACTGGCTCTTCCTGCAGCTGTGATCCAGCCTCAGGACACTGGGCATCATGCTGGAGCCACAGACACAGCTCAACGCGATGTGGACTCCAGCCCCAGAGTGCACAGCCACTGTGTGTCCCACTTTCTGCTCTCCCTCAACCACAGCAGATGCAGGGGGTCCCACGACACTGGAGCAGAACCAGATAAACTGGAAGTGCACACCCAATACTTTCAATTCTGTTATGACCTTGACTGCTGATGTCCAGGGCATTTCCCCTTGGAGTTCTGGCAGGAAGCCCCCCAGGAGTGTCCCAGGACCTAGAGGATGAGGAAGTCCCTGTAGGCTTCCCAGGTGCCTGCAGATGCCCAGCCTGAGACACAGCTGAGCTGCAGTACATTCCTGAGTGCTGTGATGTTTACACAGGGACCACAGACTGTTTCAGGATTAAAGGGGAAATGCAGGTCGGGTTAAAGTCTGCAGAAAGTGAGTGTGGATCACCCACATGTAGAGTCAAAGGTTGGTTCAGTGCACACTTGCTGGTTGTGGCAGGAGAGGGATGAGTGGAATAGGTTTTGTTTAACACATCAACGGCCCTGTCTCAGCTGTCCCTGGTTATACAGGGAAAACTGAAACTGTCCAAAGCTTTCAGTGCCCTGAGGGTGCTGTCCTGAGTCAGGTTGGAAGAGACTCAATAGTGCCCTCAATATTCCCACATCTCTGATCCTGGTGAGCACAGTCACTGTCCATGAACCAAATTGTTCATTTAGGACTTCTTCCTTTTACATCAAACTTTCTCCCCGTCATTGAAGTTGGGAGGGACAGAATCAAAAAGTAGAATTCTTCCCTCAAAACTGTTACAGGAGAGGAAACCCCAGTTCCCTGACAGGAAACCAGGGCTTCATCTCCCTCTGCGCCTGCGCATGACCAGAATCTGGGCTAGTGTGTTTTGTGCGCCCCCTGGTGGGGTCGCGCGCCCCTGCAGGGAGTTTTGTGTCTGGGCTCAGTGTGAGGGCCCCTCACTGTGTCTCTGGCACAGAAATAGGTGGCCGAGTCCGCGGCTTTCAGACTGGTCATTTTCAGAGTCACCGTAGTCGAGGTTTTGGAGATGGTGAATCGGCCTTTTGCCCAGCTCCCGTAGTATGTGCTACCACCAGTACTAATCCATCCGATGTATTCCAGCCCCTCCCCTGGAGCCTGGCGGACCCAGCTCATTGCATAGCTACTGAGGGAGAATCCAGAGACTGTGCAGGTGAGTGTCAGGGATCCTCCAGGCGTGACCAGGCGACCCCAGGACTCCTCCACCGACTGACAAGGACACCTGTAAACACAGATGACATGGTCAGGACACTGTCACTCCCACTCTCTGTGTCTCTCACTCACGTCCTCTCCCAGACTCAGTGCCCCACATTCTCCATCATTACCTTTGAGCACAGCGACCAGGAGAAGCCAGCGCAGCCCAGTCTCCATGGTGAGCGTCTGTGTTGAGTGCGATCACTGAGTGGACACCTGGGAGTCCTGGGGCTGGAGCTCCTGTGCCAGAGCTGCAGGGTGAGGGCTGGGCTGGTTTTCATTGGCAGAGGGAGGCCCTATTTGCATGTGCTGCCCCTATATAGCAGGCATGGGGTCAGACGCCTCAGAGAGTACAGTGCCCAGGGCAGATGTGGGATTCTGGGTATGTAGGGTGATGGCTATGATTGGATTAAGATCATGCAAAATTTATGTTATCGTTATTTTAAAAAGTTGAAGGCAAATACATTGTTTCATCTTAATTCAGTGTGTACCCTTAATATCCAGTGTTAGCAATATCATGTCCCTCATTTATCTAAATAACCATTAGTTCCTTTTCATCTATATGAAAGTCCTTGGTACAGTGATAGAGAGAGAAGGGGTGAGAGATACAGAAATGTAGAGATGGACAGAAAAGGTGACAATGGGAGATTTCTGCCTTTGGGTTGACAGCCCCAGACATTCCAAACGCCTATGACATCTAGGAGTTAGTCTTTCTGAACCCTGGAGCAATAAACTGTGTCTGTAATTCCAACGTCGGTGGTAGGGGTTCATTTGCTTGTAGCGTCATCTACAGTTTACCATGATACATTATGAGGAAAAGTGTGGGAATCCGTGAGGCTGGACTCAGTCAGTTCTCTGATGGGAACACGGGTGTCCCTAGTGGGGACTTAGCCAATTTTCTCCTAATTCCTGCTGTCCACTTTTAAACAGGTGAAGGACTGCAAGAGGATTTTTTAAGTTTAACTATGTTTTGTTTCCTTATTCACCCATTGCCTTAAAGTTTAAAAATTGTTTAAGCTATTTAAAACTGTTCCTGAACACAGAACACTGTACATGGTAGTGTAGTTTGTGTGCTATTGGAATGTGCATGGTAGAAATGGGCACAGATGAACTCACTATAATTCACATTTCCACCTCCTTTTCCATCACTCTGTTGGGAGGCCTGGAGAACTCAGTTCTAGTTATTGGTGGAATATGCTGTGTGTTGTGGTGAACTGAGTCAGCCCACTGTGGCGTGGGCAGAATCATTCCTGCCTTTGGTGGTGCTTTCTGCCCTGGTATCAGCTGCCCTGTGTTCCCCCCCCCCCTTCCCTGTGTCTAGTAATCATGACTCTGAGTTGAGGTCAAGAACTGGGTAGAAGTCCCTGTGTCACAATTCACCCACAGTCCTGTGTTCAGGTTGCAGCTTTGTTCCCAATAGTTCAGTTTACAAAGAACAAGTGTGCATAAAACAGTGAATGGATTCTTTCACATTTTGACATAGAATATTATTCAGTGTTAAGAAGGAGATTGTTCTATCATTAGGAAATGTGGGTCAGCCTGGAGCATACATAAAAAAGAAATGATCCAGATACATGTGGACATATAGTATGTGACATTAGTTATATATGCAGCCCACAAGCTTGAACTCACAGAGGTAGGCAGTGCAATGGTGATCACTGTCTACCATGACCCAAGTGTTTGTCCCCTTCCAACCCTGTGGGTTACTGGGGGAAGTTCCAGGCTCCTGACTTTAGACTGAGCCCTCCCAGTCTTTGCAGCCATTCACGAAGTGAACCAGTGGAAGGAATTCTCCCTCCATCTGTTGGTCCCTTCCTCTCTTGCTATAACACTGTCATTCACATTTTTTGTAGGGTCAGCAGCAACACGGAAAGCCCAAAACCATTTGTGGAGGCACAGTGATTTCCTTCTTAACTGAATTGCCTGGGCTCTGGGTCTTGGGAGCCTGATGGGAGGATGAGGACCAGTATAATGGAAACAGAAAGGGAAATGTTCCCTAAAGAATAAGGGCAGAAGAGGTGTCTGGCTAGTGTTCACTTGGATTCTGAACTTAGGTGAAGTCCATGGGCCAGAAAGCCATGCCTACTGGGATAGAGTGTGCATGAATATAACTGTGTTTTGAGAATACAGGCTTTATATGGAGACACATCTCAAAGCATCCATGACAAAAGAGTATAAATGGTTTCTAATATGAAGAGGCCTGGGTGGATGATTTTCCTGATGTGTTGTTGTATTCTATTGGCCAGAATTTTATTGAGGATTTTTGCGTCTATGTTCATCAGGGATATTGGTCTGTAATTTTCTTTCAGTGCTGCATCTTTCTCTGGCTTAGGGATTAAGGTGATGCTGGCTTCATAGAAAGAATTTGGGAGGATTCCCTCTTTTTCGATTGTTCTGAATAGTTTGAGAAGAAATGGGATTAGTTCTTCTTTAAATGTCTGGTAGAATTCAGCAGTGAATCCATCTGGTCCTGGGCTTTTCTTTGTTGGGAGGGCCTTTATTACTGTTTCAATTTCTGTTTCAGTTATGGGTCTATTTAGGTTTTCGATGTCTTCATGGTTCAATTTTGGTAGATTGCATGTGTCCAGGAATCTATCCATTTCTGATAGGTTTTCCTGTTTGCTGGCATACAGGTCCTTGTAGTAATTTCTGATGATTCTTTTTATTTCTGTGGTGTCTGTTGTTACGTTTCCTTTTTCATCTCTGATTTTATTAATTTGGGTCTTTTCTCTTCTTTTTTTAGTTAGTTGGGCCAATGGGGTGTCAATTTTGTTTATTTTTTCAAAAAACCAGCTTCTCGCTTAGCTGATTTTTTGTAATGTTTTTTTGGATTCAATCCTGTTATTTTCTTCTCTGGTTTTAATTATTTCTCTTCTCCTAGTAGATTTGGGTTTGGTTTGCTGCAGTTTTTCTAGGTCCTTGAGGTGCGCTGAAAGCTCATTTATTTGATACCTTTCCAATTTCTTGGTATAGGCACCTATTGCTATAAATTTGCCTCTCAATACTGCTTTTGCTGTATCCCATAAGTTTTGATATGTTGTGTTGTTGTCTTCATTTACTTCCAGAAAGTTTTTGATTTCTCTTTTGATTTCTTGAATGACCCAGTGTTCATTCAGGAGCATGTTGTTCAGTCTCCATGTGTTTGCATACTTTCTGGGGTTTCCTGAGTTGCTAATTTCCAGCTTCATCCCGCTGTGGTCTGAGAAGCTGCATGGTATGATTCTAATTCTTTTAAATTTGCTGAGACTTGCTTTATGGCCTAGTATGTGATCAATCCTAGAGAAGGTTCCATGCACTGCTGAGAAGAATGTAAAGTCTTTAGATGTAGGATTGAAAGTTCTGTAGATATCTGTTAGATCCATTTGGGCAATAGTGTCAATTAAATCTGCTGTTTCCTTGTTGATCTTCTGTCCGGATGATCTGTCTATTTCTGAGAGTGGAGTATTGAAGTCCCCCAGTACTATTGTATTGGAATCTAAATCTCCCTTTAAGTCCCTTAACATATCTTTTAAATAGACCGGTGCCCTGTAATTAGGTGCATATACATTTATAATAGTTACATCTTCCTGTTGAATTGAACCCTTAATCATTATATAGTGTCCCTCTTTGTCTCTCTTAACAGTGCTGCCCACTGCCCCTGTGTCACCCATCCACCCAGACCAAGTGGGATTCATCCCTGGTATGCAGGGATGGTTCAACATTCGCAAATCAATCAATGTGATTCACCACATTAACAGACTGCAGAAGAAAAACCATATGATTATCTCAATTGATGCAGAGAAAGCATTTGATAAAATTCAACACCCTTTCATGATGAAAACTCTAAGCAAATTGGGTATAGAAGGAACATTCCTCAATATAATCAAAGCAATTTATAAAAAACCCACAGCCAGCATCCTATTGAATGGGGAAAAGTTGGAAGCATTTCCACTGAAATCTGGCACCAGGCAGGGATGCCCACTCTCACCACTGCTATTTAACATAGTTCTGGAAGTTTTAGCCAGAGCCATCAGACAAGAAAAAGAAATCAAAGGAATACAAATCAAGAAGGAAGAAGTCAAACTATCCCTCTTTGCAGACGATATGATTCTGTACTTAGAGGATGCAAAGAACTCTACTAAGAGACTATTGGAACTCATAGAGGAGTTTGGCAAAGTGGCAGGATATAAAATCAATGCACAAAAATCAACAGCCTTTGTATACACAAGCAATGCCATGACTGAGAAAGAGCTGCTAAGATCAATCCCATTCACAATAGCTACAAAAACAATCAAATACCTTGGAATAAACTTAACCAAGGACGTTAAAGATCTCTACGATGAAAATTACAAAACCTTAAAGAAAGAAATAGAAGAGGATACCAAGAAATGGAAAAATCTTCCATGCTCATGGATTGGAAGAATCAACATCATCAAAATGTCCATTCTCCCAAAAGCAATTTATAGATTCAATGCAATCCCAATCAAGATACCAAAGACATTCTTCGCAGATCTAGAAAAAATGATGCTGAAATTCATATGGAGGCACAAGAGACCTCGAATAGCTAAAGCAATCTTGTACAACAAAAACAAAGCCGGAGGCATCACAATACCAGACTTCAGGACATACTACAGGGCAGTTGTAATCAAAACAGCATGGTACTGGTACAGAAACAGATGGATAGACCAATGGAACAGAATTGAAACACCAGAAATCAACCCAAACATCTACAGCCAACTTATATTTGATCAAGGATCTAAAACTAATTCCTGGAGCAAGGACAGTCTATTCAATAAATGGTGCTGGGAAAACTGGATTTCCACGTGCAGAAGCATGAAGCAAGACCCCTACCTTACACCTTACACAAAAATCCACTCAACGTGGATTAAAGACCTAAATCTACGTCCTGACACCATGAAGTTATTAGAGAACATTGGAGAAACCCTTCAAGATATTGGCACAGGCAAAGAATTTCTGGAAAAGATCCGGGAGGCACAGACAGTCAAAGCCAAAATCAACTATTGGGATTGCATCAAATTGAGAAGTTTCTGTACTGCAAAAGAAACAGTCAGGAGAGTGAAGAGACAACCGACAGAATGGGAAAAAATATTTGCAAACTATGCAACAGATAAAGGGTTAATAACCAGAATCTACAAAGAGATCAAGAAACTCCACAAAAACAAAACCAACAACCCACTTAAGAGATGGGCCAAGGACTTCAATAGACATTTTTCAAAAGAGGAAATCCAAATGGCCAACAGGCACATGAAAAAATGTTCAAGGTCACTAGCAATCAGGGAAATGCAAATCAAAAGCACAATGAGGTTTCACCTCACCCCGGTTAGAATGGCTCACATGCAGAAATCTACCAACAACAGATGCTGGCGAGGATGTGGGGAAAAAGGGACACTAACCCACTGTTGGTGGGAATGCAAACTGGTCAAGCCACTATGGAAATCAGTCTGGAGATTCCTCAGAAACCTGAATATAACCCTACCGTTCGACCCAGCCATCCCACTCCTTGGAATTTACCCAAAGGAGTTTAAATTGATAAAGAGAAAAGCGGTCTGCACCCTAATGTTTATTGCAGCACAATTCACAATAGCCAAGACCTGGAACCAACCTAAATGCCCATCAATGGTAGACTGGATAAAGAAATTATGGGATATGTATTCTTTAGAATACTATACCGCAGTAAGAAACAACGAAATCCAGTCATTTGCAACAAAATGGAGGAATCTGGAACACATCATGCTGAGTGAAGTAAGCCAGTCCCAAAGGGACAAATACCATATATTCTCCCTGATCGGTGACAACTGACTGAACACCAAAGGGGAAACCTCCTGAAGTGAAGTGGACACTATGAGAAATGGTGACTTGATCAGCATAGCCCTGACTGCTGATGGACAACTTAATACATTATCCCTCATAGTATTTTTTTTGTCTGTTCTACTTGATATGACTGGTTTAATTCTGTAATTATCACACAGTTATTCTTGAGTGTTGAAAATTAACTGAAATGTGATCCCTGTTGAACGTAAGAGTGGGAATAAGAGAGGGAAGAGATGTGTAATTTGGGGCATGCTCGGGCTGACTTGCCCCAATTGGTAGAGTTGGAAACATACCAGGGGATTCCAATTCAATCCCATCAAGGTGGCATGTGCCAATGCCATCTCGCTATTCCAGGTGATCAATTTCAGTTCACAATTGATCATAATGAAAGGACTGAGAGTCAAGGGGAGCACATGGGCAAGTCTAGTATCTGCTGACACCAACCGATAGAATGGATAAAGGGGAGAGTGGTCCAGCATGGGAAGTGAGATGCTCAGCAGACTCATAGAATGGCGGATGTCCTAAATAGCACTCTGACCTCAGAATCAGCCCTGAAGGCACTCGGATCTGGCTGAAAAGCCCATGAGAGTATTTCAGGCATGGAAAGCCAAGACACTCTGGCAAAAAGATCTCTGTGAGTGAGATCCCAGTGGAAAGAACAGGTCTTCAAAGAGGGAGGTGCCTTTCTCTGAAGGGAGGAGAGAATCTCCACTTTGACTATGACCGTGTCTAAACAAGACAAGAGTCGGAGAACTCAGGGGCTTCCATAGCCTTGGAAACTCATAACTGGTGCATAGGGAGATTACTGATGCCATAAACAGGAGTGTCAATTTGTGAAGTCAACAACAGGAGTCACTGTGCACTTACTCCTCATGTAGGATCTCTGTCCTTAACGTGCTGTACACTGAGGCTTAATGCTATAACGAGTACTCAAACAGTATATTTCACTTTGTGTTTCTATGGGGGTGCAAACTGTTGAAATCTTTACTTAATGTACACTAAACTGATCTTCTGTAAAAAAAAAAAATTATCAATTCCCAACTTGACTCTCACTGGGATTAAACATGACAATAGGTCTGATCTGATTTCATCATCATTTAAAAAAATCATCTATTATTTTTCACTTTATGTTTCTGTGTGGGAGCAAACTGTTGAAATACTTACTTAAGGTATGCTAGGTTGATCTTCTGTATATTAAGATAATCGAAAATGAATCTTGACGTGAATGGAGGGGGAGAGGGAGTGGGAAGAGGGGGGTTGTGGGTGGGAGGGACGGTATGGGGGGGAAGCCATTGTAACACATGAGTCGTACTTTGGAAATTTATATTCATTAAATAAAAGATAAAAAAAAAATAAAAAAAAAATAAAAGAAAAAAAAATGAAGAGGCCTCCATTCCTTTCTGATGTCAGGCCAGGTTGTGGCATTCAAGCCCCAGCACCTATGGGTGTCTCCTGGGCCTTGATCATTTTCCTTCTATTTAGTAGGGGTTTCTGTGCCAACCATGTACATTTAGGTGCCTACTGGTACCAGGGAGTCTTTCTAACCCAGCGCAGTGTAAATCCAGCATCTGTTCGAATTTTGACTGAAGCAGCTTCTGCTTCACACAGTCTCCTTCACAGACTGCATGAGGCTCTGAGCATTGTGAACCAGCATGTCTGTGGCCTGCTCAGACTCCTTGTCGCTGATGGGAGTCCGGCCCAGCATGGTAGCCTTCACTGTGGACAGGATTTTGAGCTGGGTGCTTACAGTTGGGATTCATTCACACACCTGTAAGAGGTTGGTTCTAATCCGCTTATCTGTGCACCGCTTGGCAACTTCCTTGGCCAACTGAGTCACCTCATCTGAGGCCTTGGTGATGTCCTTGGCACACTGAATGAGTGCCCGCTTGGTACCACTGCCTCCTCTCACAAGCCGAGACATCTCAGCCATCAGCAGAGCCATGCGTTTGGCTGCTGCAATGATGTCATTGTCCTTGTTGGACCATTTGCGAGATTCATCATGGAGCTGCCAGGCAACCATCATCATTGTCTGGTAAATCACCTCCCCGGCTTTCTGCGGCAGCTAAAATAAAATACTTAAAATAACTTGAAGATTAATTATACATATGATTAGGAGCCTATTTCCTAATGTTGAAAGATCTCAAGCAACTGAATCCCAAGGGAAGCAATCAATTCCTTAAATGCAGTGATGATAAGGTGGAGACAGGAGCAGCACTGGAGTGAGCCTGAGGGATTCCTGCCTCCCGTGTCAGGATGCTTAGTGCTGTGTCCTAGTTTGGTTCCAGTGTCAGATTCCTGCCTAGCCCCTCTGGGAGGCCATTGTGTAGTTCCAGTACTCCCACGTGGATACCTAGACAGAATTCCAAGCACCTGGATGTCACCTGACCTAACTGAAGCTTTTGTAGCCATCTGGGAAGTGACCCAGGATTTAGATCACTGTCAGTCTTAGTCTCTCTGTGGTTTTGGACAAATACTTATAGACAAGGTATTAATAAAATGATAAAGTTTAAAATTTATATCATATCTATAAATTTAAAAAGAAATATAAAGGCAAACATATACAATGCACAGGTGCCTGGGGGACATGGAATGGCATCGTCTCTGGGGAGTACATCCAGTGATGACTCCACGCCATGAGTGGATTCAATGTCAGGGCCTCATGGAGGAAGCTGAGGTCTCCAGTGTCCTGAACAGGACCACATGGAATGCTGGGAGCAGCCTGCTGGGGGTGGATGTGGTTTGTCTTCACAGCATCAGTGCTTAGCATGGCCCCAACGTAACAGCACTGACAAGGGGTACACGGTCTGGATGTTTACATGAAAAGTATGGAATAACCAGACTCTGATGTCAGATGCAAAGTCCTTGTAAAACTACTGAAGGAAACATAGGGCAAAATCTCCCTGATGTTGGTCTGGCCATGATTTCCCTTTCAGATCTTCAAAATTCAAGAGACCTAAGAAAATATTTTCAGATGATGCTGCATAACTACAAAGCTTCTGCATTACAGACTGACTGAGAAGTGAGCAGCCTACACACAGATTGGAAGTGACTATTCTCATATCAAATGTATGATCCATAGCCTGTATCCCAAAGGAATAAAAAGGAACTGTCTGTCTGAGCCATGTTTAGAACTGGTTCTGAGTCTTCTGCAGTCTCAAAATAACTGTGATGCACAATTGGCTTCTTCATCCTGATCGACAGGTTCTGTGTCATCAGGCCTACAATGGGTATAGAAGCAAACCTCTCTGATTGTGTGTGGCTCAGTGTTGCTATGGATTCATTCTGGTGGGGGCAAGTGGCGCGGAGTCACCACACAGACCCCGGGAGTTGGGTGAAAGCAGGCCAGAGGAGAGCAGCCCGCAGACTCATTTGTTTCAGTTGGTACCACAGCTTATATAGCTGAGGCAGCCAATCTGGTCAAGGAGCATTTTATGCCTAACCAATCACAGCCTGTTGCCAGGCAGTATCTGAAGCCATCCAATCATACCCTGTTGCCAAGCAGGCTCCATTGCCAGGTGGCATTGACGCCATGCCTGAGTAACTGATGCTTGCTTCCCAGCAGCCATCTAGGCATGGCCTTCTCATTCCACCACAATTCAGTGTGTCCCAAAGGCATTGTGTTTTAGGTGTGCTCCCAGGAAGACCATGGGAGAAAATATGGAGCTCTGGGAGTGAGGCCTAGTGGGATTTTTTCATTCCTGGGGAATCTGCTATGGAGGAGATCACAGTACATCCTGGGTCCCCAGCTTCAGCACAGAGCACAGTGCTGCTAGAGTCAGCCCTGGTCTCATCTGAAGTCCTGTGTGAGGATGGGGTCTCTCCCATCCAAGTTCACAATATTAGGCTGAAGACTGCCATGATATTCACAATATTATCATGCCTGATGGCACAACATTCTGCAGTCACTATGGCAAACACCTCTGTAGTCCCATGTTCAATTAAAGCAGCATCATTCTCAAGAGTTCACACATATAATCCAGGAAAATTTGCATTTAAGAAGGAATGGATAATGGGGCAAATGGACAGAGTTATATTTTAACAGGAAGTTTATATGGTTATAATATAGAGGAAGAAATTCTGGTATCTTGGATAACATGGATGATCCTGGAATAATATCCAAGGATAATATGTCAGGATAAGTACACTCTGCTAAACTATCCAGGCCCAGAAGGCAAATAATATGTGATGCTACGTACATGGGATAAAAAGGATGAACTCACAGAGGTAGAAATTCAAAGGTGAAGACCAACGTCTCTGCTTGGGAGGAACAGAGGAGACGATGGAGCAAGGTCAGAGTTTCAGTCCCACAGGATCCACGTGTTGAGGGGTCTACTGTGCAGCATGGTAACAGCAGTAAAGAGAATATAGTGTCTGCAGAATTCCAAGGCATTAGACAAACGACATTCTACCACTAAAAACGTGGGTTTTGTGATAAACATGTCAGTAAGTCTGACTCCATTATTCCACCCAGTATACACTCATTTATTCAACACATATCATTATACCTCATAAGCCTATATTAAATATTATTTATCAAACATTTATGATAATGAAATGGCCAAAATGGGAAATCATGAAGATTCAGATCTCTGAATACTGGTGTTGTGTTTGCCAATGTTTTATGGAGATGATAAATAAAGGCAGTGCTCTCAGCCTTGGCAGCTGGAACCCAGAAGCATGGAACTGCATCAGTGTTCCCACCTTGGTGATGGGGCCTCCTAACACATCCATCATCTACTGTCTTCCAGGGTGCATTGTCAGTATGGGAAAGTGTGCAAATTGGCTCTGTCCAGCACTCTGATATGCAGCATGGATGTCTCCCTCTCTAAAAAGGTGAAAGACTAAAGTGGAGTGATAACTCCAGTCAGCATGACATGGAGTGAAGAGCAGGGAGTTTGGACACATGGTCTCTGGAACTGACTCTTCCTGCAGCTGTGATTCAGCCTCAGGACACTGGTCATCATGCTGGAGCCACAGACACAGCTCCCCGTGATGTGGACTCCAGCCCCAGAGTGCACAGCCACTGTGTGTCCCACTTTCTGCTCTCCCTCAACCACAGCAGTTACAGGGGGTCCCACGACACTGGAGCAGAACCAGATCAGCTGGAAGTGCACACCCAACATTTTCCATTCAGTTATGACCTTGATTGCTAATGTCCAGGGCATTTCCCTCCTGAGTTCAGGCAGGGAGCCCCCCAGGAGGGTCCCAGGAACTAGAGGATGAGGAAGTCCCTGTAGGCTTCCCAGGTGCCTGCAGAAGCTCAGCCTGAGACACAGCTGAGCTGCAAGTACATTCCTGAGTGCTGTGACGTTCACACAGGGACCACAGACTGTTTCAGGATTAGAGGGGAAGTGCAGGTCGGGTTAAAGTCTGCAGAAAGTGAGTGTGGATCACCCACATGTAGAGTCAAAGGTTGGTTCAGTGCACACTTGCTGGTTGTGGCAGGAGAGGGATGAGTGGAATAGTTGCTGTTTAACAGATCAACAGCCCTGTCTCAGCTGTCCCTGGTTATACAGGGAAACCTGAAACTGTCCAAAGCTTTCAGTGCCCTGAGGGTGCTGTCCTGAGTCAGGTTGGAAGAGACTCAACAGTGCCCTCAATATTCCCACATCTCTGACCCTGGTGAGCACAGTCGCTGTCCATGAACCAAATTGTTCAATTAGGACTTCTTCCTTTTACATTAAACTTTCACTCCGTCATTGAAGTTGGGAGGGACAGAATCAAAAAGTAGAATTCTTCCCTCAAAACTGTTACAGGAGAGGAAACCCAAGTTCCCTGACAGGAAACCAGGGCTTCATCTCCCTCTGCGCCTGTGCAGGACCAGAATCCGGGCTCAGTGGATCTTATGCGCCCCCTGGTGGACCCACGGGCGCCTGCAGGAGTTTTGTGTCTAGGCTCAGTGTGAGGGCCCCTCACTGTGTCTCTGGCACAGAAATAGGTGGCCGTGTCCGCCGCTGTCAGACTGGTCCTTTTCAGATCCACCGTGGTCGAGGTTTTGGAGATGGTGAATTGACCATTCACCCAGCTCGCGTAGTATGTGCTACCACCACTACTAATGTATCCGATGTATTCCAGCCCCTTCCCTGGAGCCTGGTGGAACCAGCCCATGCTGTAGCTACTGATGTCGAATGCAGAGGCTGTGCATGTGAGTGTCAGGTTTCCTCCAGGCGTGACCAGGCCTCCCCCGGACTCCTTCAGCTGCTCCTGACACTGGACACCTGCAAACACAGACGTCCTGGTCAGGACACTGTAAGTCATACTCTCTGTGTCTCTCACTCACGTCCTCTCCCAGACTCAGTGCCCCGTGTTCTCCATCATTACCTTTGAGCACAGCGAGCAGGAGAAGCCAGCGCAGCCCAGTCTCTATGCTGAGCGTCTGTGTTGAGTGCGATCACTGAGTGGACACCTGGGAGTCCTGGGGCTGGAGCTCCTGTGCCAGAGCTGCAGGGTGAGGGCTGGGCTTGTTTTCATGGGCAGAGGGAGGCCCTATTTGCATGTGCTGCTGCTGTATAGGCAGCCCCGGGGTCAGACGCCTCAGACAGGACAGTGCCCAGGGAAGTTATGAGTGTTCCTGGTGTGTAGGGTGATGGGTATGATAGAATTCAGATCATGTGAATATTTTCTCATTGTTGTTTTAACAGTAGAAGGCAATGACTTCATTTCCTTTTAATATATGTGTACCCTTAATATCCAGTGTTAGCAATATCATGTTATTCATTTCAAGTAACCATTGGTTCATTATTCACTATGCTAATGACATTGGAACAGTGACAGAGAGAGAATTGGTGAGGGAAACAGAAATGTAGAGATGGACAGTGAATTGACAATGGGATATTTTTGTCTTTGGATTGACAGCTCCACAATACCAAATGCCTACAACTTCTAGGAATTAGTCTTCCTAAATCCTAGAGCAAAAGACTGGGTCTGTGTTTCCTACGTCAGTGGTAGGAGCTCATTCGCTTGTAGCATCAGGTACAGTTTCCCATGATGCTTTATCTTCAAAGTGTGGGAAGCCGTGTGGATGAACTGAAGCAGCAGTCATATGGGAACAGGGGTGTCTGTAGTGGGGACTTAGCTAATTGTGTCCTAATTCCTGCTGTCCACTTTTAAACTGATGAAAGAGTACAAGTGGATTCATTTAAGGTTAATTATTTTTGTTTTTCTTTTTTTTAATGTGGGTTCATACCATGTGATTTTTCTCATTTTATAAGGCTTTATTTAATTTTTTTGATTCAGAATTATTCAGAGAAAGAAGGAGAGGTAGTGAGAAAGAGAGAGAAGTCCTCCATCCACTGGCTCTCTCTCTAGTCGGTAATGTGGTCGGAGCCGCATTGATCTGAATCTAGGAGCCAGATGCCTCCTCTGGGTTTCCCACGGGATTACAGGAGCTGAAGATGTCAGCCATCTTCTACTTCCTACCCAGGCCACAGCAGAGAGCTGGATTGGAAGTGGAACAGTCAGGACTCCAACTGGCGTCCATATGGGATGCCAGCACTGAAGGCAGAGGCTCTACCCACTTCACCACAGCACCGGCCCTGATGATCTTAATTATATATGGAATGCACGAAAGTGAATCACAGAGGCAGGAAGTACAATGCAGACACCTGAGTCTGGGAGTAGAGAAGAAAAGGGACCACGTTCCTGCAAGCACAGAGAATTTTTCTGTGACCAGAAAGGCACGTGGAGAGATCTACTGCACAGCACGGGGACAATAGTTATGAAGCTTTATAGTGTTCTTTCCAGTTCCTGCAGGAGTAGGCATTTGTCATTCGATCACAAAGAATGGTGGTGTTGCTAGGGAAGGACTTGTGAGTTCGTCTGACTCTAGAATTCCTGATGAAATAAATCCACATCAACACCTTTCCTTATACCTCACATACAGATTCAGGTACTATTTGTCAATTTAACATTTATGAAATCTATTTTGAAGGGACAATTCTCTGTTGATTTGTCTTGCGTCTGTCTGTGGTTTTATTCTAAGAAGAAAATTACGTGGTGTTTCAATCATTCCTGGTACTAATGCAGTCACGAGGCTGTGAGTTCATCGGCATGTGAGAGGTTATCTGTCGAGTCCGGCTGGCACAACTGCCCCACCACTGCCCTCTCGAATTCCTCCCCTCCCATGTGTGAAGCTGAGTCATTTTAGAAGAGCCCCTGTCTTCACTCAGATCAAGTCCATGGAAACCTCTCTCTGTGCTGTTTAGTTATCCCCCAATCTCCCTGTGTCCAACTGGTTTCAGAAGACGTTTCTTCATTGACCTCCCAAGGCCCACCTGCCAACTCCTTGAAAACACAGCCATCAGAGACCCCAGTCCTGCTGCCCAGAACAGGACCTCCCTCTTCTCACCATGGTGCAGTCCTGCCATTTGTCACCCTGGGGACCCAGCGTCTCATACAACTAACAGCCCATCAGCACCTGGTGGGAGACTCTGTCGTGGTGTTTACACAAATGGAATATGTTTCTGTCAGTTATAATTTGAGTGAATTCTCTTGGTGGGGTAATTTCTTGTGACTGTAGATATCTGACAAATTAAATTTCACATTTTCTAGTGCTGTAGATATGAGGTGTTCTCACAGAACAATGGAATTCACTGTTTCAGATGGTGGATTGTGTCAATGAATTCTCTAGGCAAATGCATGAAAACTGTCCCCAGCTAAATAGAAACACTTTCTATTTATCAATCTTCTCTCAAAAAAATTCAGAGATATGTCAACTGTTTTAATTTAGTAGGAATTTTTGTGTCTCTGGATTTAGATGGGAGTCACTCAGAACACACATTGCTGCATGAGGTGAGTGACTGGCTGCAGTTTCTGCAAGAACTGTTCATGGCAGATCAATTGCAGTTTAGCAGAAAATATCCTGTAAAACACAGGGGATCGCTGCACTGGGCATTTCTGGCTGCAGGAACTTGGTTTGCCCTGGACGAGTATGAACTTGACAGAAGAGGAGTTATTTTCTCTTGGTAAGGATGAAGTACTGATGAGGACATGCAGGGGGAGCCAGGGAGGGAGAAGCGGGGCCTCTGGTCCAGGGCTGGCTCATCACACAGCACTGATTCAGCTCACCAGATGGGTCAGCGTGTGGCAGCCCCTGGCACCCAGATCCCAGGGATGGGGACTCTGGCCCCGGAGTCAGGGCCCTGGACTGTCCCCCTCTGCTCACCCTGAAACATCGCAGTGTAGGGGATTCCACCACACTGGAGCAGAAACAGAACCTGTAAGTCCACACCACACACTTTCCAAACAGATTCGTCCTTGAATACAAATGTCCACCTGTGCTTCCCATGAGTTCATGCAATGAGGTCATCTGAAATGTTTCAGGAAACTGAATGAGGAATTTCATGGTGTTGGGGAAACTTGAATGTACCTGAAAATAATTCATCATGCTGTCATCTCACACCAGTATCCCAAAAAGAGTGAACAGGATGAAACTCTTAAAGGAAAGACCCGAGACTGTAAAGTTCTAGAGGAAAACACAGGACAAAAGCAAGTTCCCATTGGTTTGGGCAATGATAGTTTGATAATCTCCAAAGTACAGGCAACCAAGATACACAGACAACGAATAATGGATCCAACTACAGATTCTGAGTAACAAAGAGAAAGATTGAAGAACAAGGATATGATCACCGATGGGGAGAAAGTATTTTCAGATCATAGCCGAGGGGGCCGACTTGCGGCATGCATCACTCAGGAACATGGGTTCAGATTCTGCTTGCTCTACTTCAAATCCAGCTCCCTGCTGGGATGCAGACCTGGGAACTCTGTCAACGATGACTCAAGTGTGTGCCCCCTTCAAGCCATGTGGGAAATTGGAGAAAGTTCCAGGCTCTTGGCATTAGGCTTGCCCAACCTCACCTTTGCTGCCATATAGGAAGTGAACCAGTGGATGGAAGATTCTCTCTCCATCTGTTGGTCTCTTCCTCTCTTGCTATAACACTGACTTGCAAATAAAATGGGTTATTGATGACATCAGCAAAGCTACTGGGTGAAGAGCAGGGACTCTGGACACATGCTCGCTGGGACTGGTTCTTCCTGCAGCTGTGGTTGAGCCTCAGGACACTGGGCATCATACTGGATCCACAGACACAGCTCACTGTGATGTGGAGTCCAGCCCCAGAGTGCACAGCCACTGTGTGTCCCACTTTCTGATCTCCCTGATCCACAGCAGGTGCAGGGGGTCCCCAACATTGGAGCAGGACCAGATCAGCTGGAAGTGCACACCCAACACTTTCCATTCAGTTATGACCTTGACTGCTGATGTCCAGTGCACTTCCCTCCTGCGTTCAGGCAGGGAGCCCCCCAGTAGTGTCCCAGGACCTAGAGGATTAGGAAGTCCCTGTAGGCTTCCCAGGTGCCTGCAGAAGCTCAGCCTGAGACACAGCTGAGCTGCAAGTACATTCCTGAGTGCTGTGACGTTCACACAGGGACCACAGACTGTTCATGTTAAAGGGAAATAGAAATCGAGCATAAAGTCTATCGAAAGTTTGTGTGGATCACCCACATGTAGCGTCAAAGGTTGGTTCAGTTCAGCACACTTGCTCCTTTTGACAGGCAAGAGATACTTAAATAGCTGAATTATAAAGACCAAGAACCCTGCCTCAGCTGACCTGGTCGAAAGGGAAAACTAAAATTGTCCTAAAATCGGCAGTGCCCTGAGAGTGTTGTCCTGACTCAGAGTGGACAACACTCACGTTGTACCCTGATAGACCCACATCTCTGATCCTGGATACCACTGAACCTGAATTGGTTCATATAGGACTTCTCCTGTCACATCAAACTTCTGTATGTCAGGAATTCAGTAGCAGGGACAGAATCATAAAAGAAGAATTCTTCCCTCAAAACTGTTACAGGAGAGGAAACCCCATCCCTACAGGAAACCAGGGCTTCATCTCCCTCTGCGCCTGTGCAGGAGCAGAATCTGCGCTCAGTGAGACTTGTGCGCTCCCTGGTGGAGCCGTGCGTCCCTGCAGGGAGGTTTCTGTCTGAGCTCAGCCTGAGGCCCCTTGCTATGTCTCTGGCACAGAAATAGGTGGCCATGTCCGAGGCTGTCAGACCGGTCATTTTCAGATCCACCGCGGTCCAGGTTTTGAAGATGGTGAATCGACCATTCACCCAGCTCGCGTAGTATGCGCTACCACCAGTATAAATGATTCCGATGTATTCCAGCCCCTCCCCTGGAGCCTGGCGGACCCAGATCATTGCATAGCTACTGAGGGAGAATCCAGAGACTGTGCATGTGAGTGTCAGGGATCCCCAGGCAGGACTTGGCCTGCCCAGGATTCCTCCAGCTGTTCCTGACACTGGACACCTGCAAACACAGACATCCTGGTCAGGACACTGTCACTCACACTCTCTGTGTCTCTCACTCATGTCCTCTCCCAGACTCAGTTCCCCACGTTCTCCATCATTACCTTTGAGCACAGCGACCAGGAGAAGCCAGCGCAGCCCAGTCTCCATGGTGAGCGTCTGTGTTGAGTGCGATCACTGAGTGGACACCTGGGAGTCCTGGGGCTGGAGCTCCTGTGCCAGAGCTGCAGGGTGAGGGCTGGGCAAGTTTTCATGGGCAGAGGGAGGCCCTATTTTCGTGTGCTGCCCCTATATAGCAGGCATGGGGTCAGATGCCTCAGACAAAACTATGCCCAGACTGATGAGAGTGTCCTGGGGCAGTCTGTTAGTGCACACTTATGGGATGAGTGATGAATTGTGTGCTCTCATTGCACACTGAACCCTGTCTTGGTCCTTTTATGTGAGTGGACCTACAACATGTTTTCATGGGTTCCCGTAGGTCTTGGTCCATTCAACATTACAGGAGAAATCATCAGTACAGTGTGGATGTGTCCACAGCTCCAGTGTGGTAAGAGGAATCCCCAGCACCTTGATCCGTGCCCCTCACCACAGGACTCAGCTCTGCCCCAGTCCACCCTCAGCACTCACGGGGGCTTCCTGGTGAGGTCTGCAGAACTCCCTGCCAGCAGCAGAACAAGGAGCACTTTTGCTGGATTCCATTTTTGACAGAGAGATGCACAGGGGACCAGGTTCCACGCAGGTGCATCTGAGTGTGGTGTTCCACTTGCCAGTGTCTGCCTGTCTGCTATTCACATTTCTTTGCTGGGCAATTTTGCTTCCATGGGCAATGCTGTTGAGCTGTGATAGATACGGAGGCAGCCGCACATGTTGAAAATGTGCCTGTGGTGAGTGAGTCTCAGCTGTGCCTCTCTCACTCCTCATCACACCTATGCCAAGAGCAAATATCACATCCCACGGTGCTGCCCACTGCCCCTGTGTCATCCAGCCCCGGCCCACCTCCTCCCGTCACTTTAAGGCCTGAAACCCTTTGGGCTCCTTCACAACAGATTCATCCAGTTCAGCCTTGAGCAACATGCAGGTTTTGTGGCAGAAGTCAGTGGCCCTGAGTTTTCGGGTTCTGTGGGGCCCAAGTGAATGCATTTTTCTTAGTTTTTAACTAAAATATCTGAAAATCTTAAAAGAATGAAACTGAGAGTAAAGCAGAGTAAGAAAATGATATTTTGCACAAATATGCAGTACATTAGACTTAACTGTGTCATCACATTTCATGGAAATAATAAATTGAAAGTTGCATTGTTTAAGATGTGCACATCCCCCAGGGAAGTGCCAGGGTCTCATATGTAGCTGTGGGTCCCAGTACCAGATTCCTGCTCCTGCAGCCCCAGGACCCAGAAGTTTATGGGAGGATTTTTGGGCCCTGTCACTCTAGTGAATGCACCTGATTGTTGACCTGAGACCAGGCTAGGCTGGGAAGCAGACCTGGCCACAGCAACATTTGGGAAAGCGCAGTGTCGGAACATCTCTCTTTCTCTTGTTCTTTCTGATTCATGTGTAATAACTCAAATTTAAAACTTAAGTTATTGAAGGGTCTTTTTTTTTTGGACATGCAGAGTTAGAGAGAGAGAGACAGAGAGAAAGGTCTTTCTTCCTTTGTTTTATCCCCCAAATGGCCGCCTCTACTGGTGGGCCATGGCCGGTGTGCTGTGCCAATTTGAAGCCAGAAGCCAGGTGCTTCTTCCTGGTCTCCCATGAGGGTGCAGGGCCCAAGAACTTGGGCCATCGTCAACTGCCTTCCCAGGCCACAGCAGAGAGCTGGACTGGAAGAGGAGCAACCTGGACAGAATCTGGTGCCATAACTGGGACTAGAACCTGGAGTGCCGGCGCAGCAGGCGGAGGATAGGCCTAGTGAGCCGCGGCGCCAGCCTGAAGGATCTTTCTAAGGGTTGTATTCCCTTCAATGCAGGCAGCAACCCTCATGGCCTTGTCCCCTCCCTAGAGCCCCTCTCAGTGGGATCACTGGGTGGTGAGGTCCCCACATGCATGATGGGAGGCTCCGTGCATCAAGTATGGAGGGTAAGTTCCACCTAACATGCAGCCTTCAGCTGCTCAGTTGGAGAGACCACACACGCACACCAAGCAGTGCTGGCTCTGCTCACGGCTCTGCAGGAACAGCATCCTCAGCCTCAATACCCCAGACCCGGCTCCTCTGTGTCCACTGAGTAGGAAAGTGATTCACCTGCAGGAGGAAACCATCATGACCAATGTCCTCGTGGGATCCTTTAGAAAATGTTATCGAGCAGAGTCCACCCCAGACACTGTGCCAGCACTGATCCCCCAAGACACAGAAGTCTGCATCTTCAGGGGATGGCTCCACCCCCAAAGCTGAGGACTGGGGAGGAGAAGCATGACACGTGGGGAAGTGACAGTCGGGGACAGGGTCCAGCAGCAGAGGGAGAGGACCTGGTGGTGGGGTGGGCTCTGCAGTGCAGGAGGGTAAGGACAGGTGGAAGGGCCACACTGCTGGGGCCCCAGTGCCTGCAGGAGAGCACTGAGTCAGGAGGTCTGATCAGGTCTCCTTGCCCCCTTGTATCCTCCACACTGCCCACCACTGAGTAAAACTAGCACAGGTGCCTGGGAGACGTGGAATGGCATCGTCTCTGGGGAGTGCATCCAGTGAGGACTCCACGCCATGAGTGGTTTCAACAACAGGGCCTCACTGAGGAAGCTGAGGTCTCCAGTGCATCTTTCAGGGCCACACGGAATGCTGGGAGCAGCCTGTGGGGGTGGGTGTGGTTTGTCCTCACAGCATCAGTGCTGAGCATGGCCCCAACGTAACAGCACTGACAGGGAGTACACGGTCTGGATGTTTACAGAAATAGATTGTTCACTTCTGGGGAATCTGCTATGGAGGAGATCACAGTAGATCTCCTGGGTCCCCAGCTTCTGCACAGAGCACAGTGCTGCTAGAGTCAGCCCTGGTCTCGTCTGACGTCCTGTGTGGGGATGGGGTCCCTCCCATCCATGTTCACAATATTAGGATGCCTGATGGCACAACATTCTCACTGTCTGATCCTGGACTTCCAGCCTCTACAGCTGTGAGCTCAAGAAACCTTTTTGCTCCATACACCTCCCTATGGGGTACTGCATGATGGATGGCTTTGCCCTGATGGCTAGTGATCTGGAACATTTTTTCATGTGTCTGTTGGCCATTTGGAGTTCCTCTTTTGAAAAATGTCTGAGTTATTGGCCCATCTCTTAACTCAGTTGTTTTTGTTGTTTGGGATTTCTTTATCTCTTTGTAGATTCTGTTTATTAATCCCTATCAGTGGCATAGCTTCAAATATTTTGCACATTCTCTCAGATACCTCTCAATTACCTGGGTGTTTCTTTTGCCATACAGAGACTTCTCAATTTGATATAATCCCATTTATTAATTTTGTCTTTGACTGACTATGTCTCAGGTCTTTTCCAAAAATTCTATTCCTGTGCCAGTGTCTTGCAGGTTTTCCTAAATGTTCTCTAATAACTGGATGGTGTATGGTCATAGATTAAATCTTTAATCTATCTTGCGTGGATTTTCATGTAAGGTGTAACATAGGGCTCTTGCTTCTTACTTCCATAATATATAATAATTTAAAAAGTGAAATGGAATCTGAAGATTACCTGTAAATTGGAATGATGTAGTCATGGATTTGAGGGAATGACCTTGTTAAAATAGCCAAGCTACAATGTGATTTGCAGATTCAATGCATTTCCTGTGAAACAGCCTGACATTCTTCACAGGACCAGGAAGCAACTTCAAGAATTATCATGAAAAAACAGGGTTCATGAGGCTGAATGGTCTTGAGGAAAAATAGCAAAGCAGGAGGCTTCATCACATCTGAGCTGAAATCAAGCCTGGTGCTGGGATAACATAGACACCCAGAGCCCTGGGACAGAACAGAACCTAGAAATAAAGGAACATGTTCTGAGAATGTGAGTTCTGAGAATGCACGGTGGAAAAGCCCAGGATGTGGATGGGTTTCCTGTCATTACCTGGGGTTGGGGACACTTGAATGCACCTGAAAATAATTCAGTTACGTGGTCATCTCACACCAGATTAGAACAGAGTGAACTTGAGGAATGCCTTACAGGCAAGACCTGAGACAGTACAGTTCTAGAAGAAAACACTGGACAAAAGCAAGCTGACATTGGTTTGGGCAATGATATTTTGATAATCTCCAATGTACAGGCAACCAAGCAAAAATAGGCAAAAGATAATGGACCCAACTGCAGAGCTCCTGTGTAACAAAGGGAGTGATCGAATAACCAAAGACAACCACAGATGGGGAGAAAGCATTTTCAGATCACACATGGGTTGTCCAACATTTGGCCCCACAGGTTAAGCTGCCATCCCTATGCAGCATCACTCAGCAGCATGGGTTCAGACCCTGCTTGCTGCACTTCAAATCCAGCTCCCTGCTCATGGACCAGGGAACTCTGTCAACGATGACTCAAGTGTGTGTCCCCTTCAAGCCTCATGGGAAACTGGAGGAAGTTCCAGGCTCCTGGCTACAGTCTTGCCCTTGCCCAGCCTTTGCAGCCATTCAGGAAGGAAACCAGTGGATGGAAGCTTCTCTTTCCCTCTGTTGGTCTCTTCCTCTGTTGCCATAACACTGCCTTTCAAATCAAATAGATAGATTTTTAAAATAAATGAAAGATAACTATATATATGGTTAGGAGCCATGATCCAAATGTTGAATGAAATCATGGAACTGAATCACAGGGGTAGCAATCAATTGTTCAAATGCAGTGACTGACAATGTGGGTGACAGGAGCAGCATTGAAGTTAGCCTGTGGGATTCCTGCCTCCCGCATCAGGATGCTTAGGTTTATGTCCCAGTTTAGGTCGCAATTTCAGATTCCTGCCAATATGTACTCTGGGAGGTAGTACGAGAAGTCTGAGTTAATCCCATGTGTTAGACCCGGATTGAATTCCATGCAACTGGCTATGGTCTTACCAAATGCCAGCTTTTATGGGCATCTGGGAAGTGCTCCAGGATTCAGTAGATCACTGTTGTCAGTCTCTGTCTCTTTTTCTTTTTGGACAAATGCAAGTTTTAAAAGAGGTAACAGTATATCTGTAATTTTTTAAAGAAAATATGTAAAGGCAAACGTACAAGAAGCTTTAAATCTGGGATCAACATGCATGTGCATGTTGGAGAAACAATGAGATATCCCATCCCTTTGTTAGACTGAGTATCACCAGACATACCAGAGCTGACACATATTGTGCAGGAAGAGAGAGAAGATAACCTGGTAAAGGCTGGAGTCAGGTAAATTAGGAAAGCTTTCATGGAAAACATCAGAAGCTGAGAAATAGAATTATCACAGGATCCTCCAACACCATTCCTGGGTAGAAGGAATATGAAATCCCAGGGAGGAGACCACGGGATGTGCAGTCACTGTGGCAAACAGCTCTGCAGTCCCATGTTCAGTTAAAGCAGCATCATTCTCAAGAGGTCACACATATAATCCAGTGAATTTAGCATTGAAGAAGGAATGGATAATGGGACAAATGGACAGAGTTATATTTTAACAGGAAGTTTATAAGGCAGTAAAGAGGAAGAAATTCTGGTATCTTGGATAACATGGATGATCCTGGAGAATAATATCCAAGGATAATCTGTCAGGGTAAGTACACTCTGCTAAAATATCCAGGCCAAGAAGCCAAATAATATGTGATGCTACGTACATGGGATAAAAAGGATGAACTAACAAGCCAGAAATTCAATGGTGAAGACCAACGTCTGTGCTTGGGAGGAACAGAGGAGACGATGGAGCAAGGTCAGAGTTTCAGTCCCACAGGATCTGTCGCTCCCCCTCTTCGTGGAGGAGCAACACAAGACCCTGCGCTGTTCTTTTGTCTGCTCGGCCCTCCCCGGGTTTGCTGCTGGTTCCTCCCGGGTTGGCTACTATCCCTTCCACCTCCGTGGAAGGGCAGTTCCCCCTGGCCACATTCCCCACTTCCGCAGGGGAGCGGCACATCGCCAGCCGGCTCTTCTCGGGGGCTGCACAGGTGTTCCCCTTAGATGTTCCCCTTAGATGTTCCTGGTGCATGCCGTCTCTCTCCTCCTTTATAGTCCTCCTCCGCCAATCCTAACTCGGCTGCCCACACGCTGAGTACGCTGCTCTCCTCCAATCAGGAGCAAGTCCTACAGTTTATTAGCTGAACTGGAGGCAGCTGTGTAGAAGCTGTTTACTTCTCTCCCAGCGCCATATTGTGGGAGAGCAGACGCATAGAATAAGTCTTAATTCCAGTAACTCAGTCCAGTCCGGGATGCTCCCCACAAGGATCCACACACTGAGGGATCTACTGTACAGCTTGGTGACAACAGTGAAGGGAATACAGTGTCTGCAGAATTCCAAGGCATTAGACAAACGACATTCTACCACGAAAAACGTGGGTTTTGTGATAAACATGTCAGTAAGTCTGACTCCATTATTCCACCCAGTATACACTCATTTATTCAACACATATCATTATACCTCATAAGCCTATATTAAATATTATTTATCAAACATTTATGATAATGAAATGGCCAAAATGGGAAATCATGAAGATTCAGATCTCTGAATACTGGTGTTGTGTTTGCCAATGTTTTATGGAGATGATAAATGAAGATAGTGCACTCAAGGCTTGGCAGCTGGAACCCAGGAGCTTGGAACTGCATCAGTGTTCCCCCTTGGTGATGGGGCCTCCTAACACATCCATCATCTACTGTCTTCCTGGGTGCATTTTCAGTACAAGTATTGGAAATGTGTAAATGGGCTCCATCCAGCACTGTGATATGCAGCATGGATGTCTCCCTCTCTAAATAGATGAAAGACTAAAGTGGAGTGATAACTCCAGTCAGCATGACATGGAGTGAAGAGCAGGGACTCTGGACACATGGTCTCTGGAACTGACTCTTCCTGCAGCTGTGATTCAGCCTCAGGACACTGGTCATCATGCTGGAGCCACAGGCACAGCTCCCCGTGATGTGGACTCCAGCCCCAGAGTGCACAGCCACTGTGTGTCCCACTTTCTGCTCTACCTGAACCACAGCAGGTGCAGGAGGTCCCACAACACTGGAGCAGAACCAGATCAGCTGGAAGTGCACACCCAACACTTTCCATTCAGTTATGACCTTGACTGCTGATGTCCAGTTCATTTCCCCTCGGAGTTCTGGCAGTGAGCCCCCCAGGAGGGTCCCAGGACCTAGAGGATGAGGAAGTCCCTGTATTCATCCTTTGCCTTAAAGTTTAAAAACTGTTTAAACTGTTTAAAACTGTTCCTGAACACAGAACACTGTACATGGTAGTGGGGTATAGAGTGCTACTGGAATGTGCATGGTAGAAATGGGCACAGATCAACTCAGTGTCATGCACATTTCCACCTCCTTTCAATCACTCTTAGTTGGGCAGCCTGAACGCATTAGTTCTAGTTATTTGTGGAACCTGTCGTGTGTTGTGGTGAACTGAGTCAGCCCACTGTGGTGTGGGCAGAATTATTCCTTCCTGTGAGTGGTGCTTTGTGTCCTGGTATCAGCCGTCCCCTGTTCCCCCCTCTTCCCTGTGTCTAGTAATCATGACTCTGAGTTGAGGTCAAGCACTGGGTAGAAGTCACTGTGTCACAATTTACCCACAGTCCTTTGTCAGGTTGCAGATTTGTTCACAATACTTCAGTCTCAAACAAAGCAAGTGTGCATAAAACAGTGAATGCATTCTTTCCCATTTGGACATGGAATATTATTCAGCATTAAGAATTAGGTCGTTCTGTCATTAGAAAATGTGGGTCTCCCTGGAGCATACAAACTAAAAGAAATAATGCAAGTACATGTGGACACATAGTAAGTGACATTAGTTGTATATGCCATCCACAAGCTTGAACTCACAGAGGTAGGAAGTGCAATGGAGATCACTGCCTACCATGTTTGTCCCCTTCCAGCCCTGTGGGAAACTATAGGAAGTTCCAGACTCCTGACTTTAGGCTCAGCCATCCCCAGCCTTTGGCAGCCATTCAGGAAGTGAACAAATGGAAGGAATTCTCCCTCCATCTGTTGGTCTCTTCCTCTGTTGCTATAACACTGTCTTAAAATAAAATAAATAGATACTTAAAATACATTGAAGATTAATTATACATATGATTAGGAGCCTGTTTGCTAATGTTGAATGAACACAAGGGAAGAAATCAATTGTGTACATGCAGTGATGATAAGGTGGTGACAGGAGCAGCACTGGAGTGAGCCTGTGGGATTCCTGCCTCCCGTGTCAGGATGCTTAGTGCTGTGTCCTAGTTTGGATCCAGTTTCAGATTCCTGCTAAGCACACCCTGGGAGGCCGTAGGTGAGGTTCCAAGTACTCCCATGCGGACACATGGGCATAATTCCAAGTACCAGGCTGTTGCCTCATCCAGCTGAAGCTTTTGTAGTCATAGGGGAACTGACCCAGGAATTAGAAGATCACTGTCAGTCTCAGTCTCTCTGTGGTTTTGGACAAATACATAAAGACAAGTTCTCAAATAAAATGATAAATTTAAAATTTATATCATTTCTATAAATTATTAATAGAAGATATATAGACAGACATATAAAATGCTATCAATTTGGGACCATCATGTATGTCCATGTTAGAAGCACAATGAGACATCCCATCGCTCCTGTTAGAATGGCTATTACCAGACATACTAGAGCTGACATGTTTTATGGAGGTAGAGAGAGATGATAACCCTGGTACAAGTCTGTGTCAGGTTAATTAGTAAAACCGTTATGGAAAAGCATCAAAAACTAGAAACAGAATTATTACATGATCTTCAAGCACCATTGCATGGTACAATGAATATGAAATCCCAGGGAGGTGTCCACGGGATCTGCAGTCACTGTAGCAAACACCTCTGCAGTTCCTTGTTCATTTAAAGCACCGTCATTCAAAAGAGTTCACACATATGATCCAGTGACATCTCATGAAATCAAGAATGGAAAATGAAAGAAATGGCCAAAGTTACATTTTAAAAGGAAGTTTAAGCCGGCACCACGGCTCAATAGTCTAATCCTCCACCTTGCGGTGCTGGCACACTGGGTTCTACTCCCTGAGAGGCGCTGGATTCTGTCCCGGTTGCCACTCTTCCAGACCAGTTCTCTGCTTTGGCCCGGGAGTGCAGTGGAGTTTGGCCCAAGTGCTTGGGCCCTACAACCCATGGGAGACCAGGGGAAGCATCTGGCTCCTGCCTTTCGATCAGCGTTGTGCACCAGCCACAGCATGCCAGCCGCTGCGGCCATTGGAGGGTGAACCAACGGCAAAAGAAGACCTTCCTCTCTGTCTCTCTGTCTCCCTGTCCACTATGACTGTAAAAAAAAGAAGTTTATAAGCAGTACAGAGTAAGAAATTCTGTAATTTTGGACAACTTGCATGATCCTGGAGAATAATATGCCTAGGATAATATGTCAGCAAAAGTACACTCTGCTAAACATCCAGGCCAGGAAGACACATAATATGTGATGCTACCTGCGTGGGATAAAAGCATGAACAATGGTCAATCATGAAGATTCAGATCTCTGAATACTGGTGTTGTGTTTGCCAATGTTTTATGGAGATGATTAATGAAGGCAGTGTACTCAAGGCTTGGCAGCTGGAACCCAGGAGCATGGAATTGCATCAGTGTTCCCACCTAGGAGATGGGGCCTCATAACAGATCCATCATCTCCTGTCTTCCAGGGTGCATTGTCAGTACAAGTGTGGTGAATGTGTAAATGGGCTCCATCCAGCACTGTGATATGCAGCCTGGGTGTCTCCCTCTCTAAAACTGATCTAAGACTGCAAATGGATTGATGACGCCAGTCAGTACAGACTTGGAGTGAAGAGTAGGGACACTGAACACATGGTCTCTGGGACTGGCTCTTCCTGCAGCTGTGATTCAGCCTCAGGACACTGGGCATCATGCTGGACCCACAGACACAGCTCCCCAAGATGTGAACTCCAGCCCCAGAGTGCACAGCCACTGTGTGTCCCACTTTCTGCTCTCCCTGAACCACAGCAGGTGCAGGGGTTCCCATGACAATGGAGCAGAACCAGATCAGCTGGAAGGGCACACCCAACACTTTCCATTCAGTTATGACCTTGACTGCTGATATCCAGTGCATTTCCCTCCTGAGTTCAGGCAATGAGCCCCCCAGGAGTGTCCCAGGACCTAGAGGATGAGGAAGTCCCTGTAGGCTTCCCAGGTGCCTGCAGAAGCTCAGCCTGATACACAGCTGAGCTGCAAGTACATTCCTGAGTGCTGTGACATTCACACAGGGACCACAGACTGTTCCAGGATTAAAGGGAAAATGGAGATTGGGTATAAAATCTTGGAACGTGAGGTTAGAACACCCACAGTTAAAATAAGACAGTTGGTTCAGGTCAGCACACATGCTGCTCTGACAGGAGGAGTGGGACGACTTATAAAACTGAGGTAACAAATCAAGACTTTGTCTCGGGTCTGTCTGGGTTTGAAGGAAAACTAAAATTGTGCTAAAGTCGGCAGTGCCCTGAGAACGCTGTCCTGAGTCAGACAGGCAAACACTCACGAGGTCCCCAGATAGTCCTGCATCTCTGACCCTGGTGACCACTGTCATCGTTCAAGAACCTGAATGTGTCTGTTTAGGACTTCTTCCTGTTCACATCAAGCTTCTCTATGTCAGTGACGTCAGTGGAAAGGACAGAATCAGGAAGTAGATTCTTGCCGCAAAACTACAGGGGAACAAACCCCAATTCCATGACAGGAAATCAGGGCTTCATTTCCCTCTGATTCTGAGCGGACCAGAATTGGGCTCAGTACGTCTTTTGCGCCCCCTGGTGGAACCGCACTCCCGTGCAGGGAGGTTTGTGCCTGGGCTCAGCCTGAGGGCCCCTCCTGTGTCTACTGCACGGAAATACCTGGGCGTGTCCGGGGCAGTTAGACTGTTCATTTGCAGAGACACCGTGTTCTGGGCGTTGTCTCTGGAGATGGTGAATCGGCCATTCACCCAGCTCGCGTACCATGTGCTACCACCACTACTAATCCATCGGATCCACTCCAGCCCTTCCCTGGAGCCTGGCGGACCCAGCTCATATAGTAGCTACTGAAGTCGATTCCAGAGGCTTTGCAGGAGAGTTTCAGGGATCCCCCAGGCTGGACCAGAACCCCTGCGGACTCCACCAGCTGCTCCTGACACTGGACACCTGCAAACACAGACGTCCTGGTCAGGAAGCTGTCACTCACACTCTCTGTGTCTCTCACTCACATCCTCTCCCAGACTCAGTGCCCCACGTTCTCCATCATTACCTTTGAGCACAGCGAGCAGGAGAAGCCAGCGCAGCCCAGTCTCCATGGTGAGCGTCTGTGTTGAGTGCGATCACTGAGTGGACACCTGGGAGTCCTGGGGCTGGAGCTCCTGTGCCAGAGCTGCAGGGTGAGCGCTGGGAAGGTTTTCATGGGCAGAGTTAGGCCCTATTTGTATGTGCTGCCCCTATATAGCAGGCATGGTGTCAGATGCCTCAGACAGGAGAGAGCTCAGGGCAGACGTGGTGACCTGGGTGTGTAGGGTGATGGCTATGACAGGATTCAGATCATGTGAATTTTTATGTTATCATTATTTTAAAAAGTTGAAGGCAATTTTCTCTCTTGGAAAGGATGAAGTACTGATGAGGACAGCAGGGGGAGCCAGGGAGGGAGGAGCTGGGATTCTGGTCAAATGGTCCAGGGCTGGCTCATCACGCAGCACTGATTCAGCTCACCAGGTGGGTCAGTGTGTGGCAGCCCCTGGCAGCCAAATCCCAGGGATGGGGACTCTGGCCCCGGAGCCAGGGCCCTGGACTGTCCCCCTCTGTTCACCCTAAGAGCACTGCAGTCAACGGATTCCACCACACTGGAGCAGAAAAAGAACCTGTAAGTCCACACCACACACTTTCCAAACAGATTATTCCTTGAATACAAATGTCCACCTGTGCTTCCCATGAGTTCATGCAATGAGGTCATCTGAAATGTTTCAGGGAACTGAATGCGGAATTTCATGGTGTCGGGGAAACTTGAATGCACCTAAAATAATTCATCATGCTGTCATCTCACACCAGTATCCCAAAGAGAGTGAACAGGATGAACCTCTTAAAGGCAAGACTCGAGACTATAAAGTTCTAGAGGAAAACACAGGACAAAAGCAAGTTCCCATTGGTTTGAGCAATGATAGTTTGATAATCTCCAAAGTACAGGCAACCAAGATACATGGACAAAGAATAATGGATCCAACTACAGATTCTGAGTAACAAAGAGAAAGATTGAAGAACAAGGATATGATCACCGATGGGGAGAAAGTATTTTCAGATGACACCCATGGGGGACAATGTTGTGGCCCTGCATGTTATGCTGACATCTCTATGCATGCATCACACAGGAGCATGGGTTCAGATTCTGCTTGCTCCACTTCAAATCCAGCTCCCTGCTGGGATGCAGACCTGGGAACTCTGTCAATGATGACTCAAGTGTGTGTCCCCTTCAAGCCATGTGGGAAACTTTAGGAAGTTCCCAGCTCTTTGCATTAGGCTTGTCCAGCACCACCTTTGCTGACATATAGGAAGTGAACTAGTGGATGGTCTCTTCCTCTCTTGCTATAACACTGCCTTTCAAATAAAAAATAAATTTTTTTAAAAATGGAAAGATTAATTATAAATATCATTAGGAGCCTATTTCCTAATGTTGAATGACCACAAACAACTGAATCCCAAGGGAAGAAATCAATTCTTTAAAAGCAGTGATGATAAGGTGGTGTCAGGTGCAGCACGGGAGTGAGCCTGTGGGATTGCTGCCTCCCGTGTCAGGATGCTTAGTGCTGTGTCCTAGTTTGGTTCCAGTGTCAGATTCCTGCCTAAGCCCCTCTGGGAGGCCATTGTGAAGTTCCAGTACTCACACGTGGATACCTGGACAGAATTCCAAAAACCTGGCTGTCACCTGACCTAGCTGAAGCTTTTGTAGCCATCTGGGAAGTGACCCAGGAGTTAGATCACTGTCAGCCTCAGTCTCTTGTCATACAGACAAGGTATTAATAAAATGATAAATAATAAAATTAATAAAATGATAAAGTTTAAAATTTATGTCATATCTATAAATTTAAAAAGAAATATAAAGGCAAACATATGAAATGCACAGGTGCCTGGGAGACGTGGAATGGCATCGTCTCTGGGGAGTGCATCCAGTGACGACTCCACGCCATGAGTGGATTCAATGTCAGGGCCTCATGGAGGAAGCTGAGGTCTCCAGTGCCCTGAACAGGACCACATGGAATGCTGGGAGCTGCCTGCTGGGGGTGGATGTGGTTTGTCTTCACAGCATCAGTGCTGAGCATGGCCCCAACATAACAGCAGTGGCAGGGGGTGCACGGTCTGGATGTTTACATAAAAAGCATGGAATTAACCAGGATCTGATGTCAGATATAATGTCCTTGTAAAATTACCAAAGGAAACATAGGGCAAAATCTCCCTGATGTTGTTCTCGCCATGATTCCCCTTTCAGAATTCAAAATTCAAGCAACCTAAGAAAACATTCTCAGATGATGCTGCATAACTACAGAGCTTCTGCAGACTGACTGAGAAGTGAGCAGCCTACACACAGATTGGAAGTGACTATTCTCATATCAAATGTATGATCCATAGCCTGTATCCCAAAGGAATAAAAAGGAACTGTCTGTCTGAGCCATGTTTAGAACTGGTTCTGAGTCTTCTGTAGTTTCAAAATAACTGTGATGCACAATTGGCTTCTTCATCCTGATCGACAGGTTCTGCGTCATCAGGCCTACAATGGGTATAGAAGCAAACCTCTCTGATATGTGTGTGGCTCAGTGTTGCTATGGTTTTGTTATGAGAGGAGGAGCGTGGTCGGGGCAAGAGGCGTGGGGTCACCACCAGGACCCCAGGAGTTGGGTGAAAGCATGCCAGAGGCGAGCAGCCCGCAGACTCATTTGTTTCAGTAGGTACAGCAGCTTATATAGCCGAGGCAGCCAATCTGGTCTAGGGGCATTTTATGCCTAACCAATCACAGCCTGTTGCCAGGCAGTATCTGAAGCCATCCAATCACACCCTGTTGCCAGGCAGGCTCCGTTGCCAGGTGGCATTGAAGCCATCCCTGAGTAACTGATGCTTGCTTGCTAGCAGCCATCTAGGCATGGCCTTCTCATTCCACCACAGCTCAGTGTGTCCCAAAGTTGTTGTGTTTTAGATGTGCTCCCAGGAAGACCATGGGAGAAAAGATGGGAGTTCTGGGAGTGAGGCCTAGTGGGATTTGTTCATTCCTGGGGAATCTGCTATGGAGGAGATCACAGTAGATCTCCTGGGTCTCCAGCTTCAGCACAGAGCACAGTGCTGCTAGAATCAGCCCTGGTCTTGTCTGAAGTCCTGTGTGGGGATGGGGTCCCTCCCATCCATGTTCAAAATATTAGCCTGAAGACTGCCATGCTCTTCATAATATTATCATGCCTGATGGCACAACATTCTGCATTCACTATGAAAAACACCTCTGCAGTCCCATGTTCAATTAAAGCAGCATCATTCTCAAGAGTACACACATATAATCCAGGAAAATTTGCATTTAAGAAGGAATGGATAATAGGACAAATGGACAGAGTTATATTTTAACAGGAAGTTTATATGGCTATAGTATAGAGGAAGAAATTCTGGTATCTTGGATAACATGGATGATCCTGGAGAATAAGATCCAAGGATAATATGTCAGGATAAGTACACTCTGTTAAACTATCCAGGCCAAGAAGCCAAATAATATGTGATGCTACGTACATGGGATTAAAGGATGAACTCACAAGGCAGAAGTTCAATGGTGAAGACCAACGTCTGAGGGAGAGGGTAACAGAGGAGATGCTGGAGCAAGGTCAGAGTTTCAGTCCCACAGGATCCACACACTGAGGGATCTACTGTGCAGCATGGTGATAGAGGTTAAGAGAATATAGTGCCTGTAGAATACCAAGACATTAGACAAACTACATTCTACCATGAAAAATGTGGGTTTTGTGATAAACATGTCAGTAAGTCTGACTTCATTATTCCACTCAGTATGAATTCGTTTATTCAACACATATCACTGTACCTCATATGCCTATATTAAATATTATTTACCAAATATTTAATGATAATGAAATGGCAAAAATGGGAAATCATGAAGATTCAGATCTCTGAATACTGGTGTTGAGTTTGCCAGTGTTTTATGGAGATGATAAATGAAGGCAGTGCACTCAAGGCTTGGCAGCTGGAACCCCGGAGCATGGAACTGCATCACTGTTGCCTCATGGTGATGGGGCCTCATAACACATCCATCATCTACTGTCTTTCAGGGTGCATTGTCAGTTACAAGTGTGCGAAATGTATAAATGGGCTCCATCCAGCACTCTGATATGCAGGCTGGATGTCTCCCACTCTAAATAGATGAAAGACAACAAATGGATTGATGATCCCAGTCAGCACAGATACAGAGTGAAGAGCAGAGACTTGGACAAATGGTCTCTGAGACTGGCTCTTCCTGCAGCTGTGATTCAGCCTCAGGACACTGGGCATCATGCTGGAGCCACAGACACAGCTGCCTGTGATGTGGACTCCAGCCCCAGAGTGCACAGCCACTGTGTGTCCCACTTTCTGCTCTCCCTGAATCACAGCAGGTGCAGGGGGTCCCATGGCACTGGAGTAGAACCAGATCAGCTGGAAGTGCACACCAAACAATTTTCATTCAGTGATGACCTTGACTATTGATGTCCAGCACATTTCTCTCTTGAGTTCAAGCAGGGAGCCCCCCAGGAGGGTCCCAGGACCTAGAGAATGAGGAAGTCCCTGTACGCTTCCCAGGGGCCTGCAGAAGCTCAGACTGAGACACAGCTGAGCTGCAGTACATCCCTGAGTGCTGTGACATTCACAAAGGGACCACAGACTGTTCCAGGATTAAAGGGAAATGCAGGTCTGGTTAAAGTCTGCAGAAAGTGAGTGTGGATCACCCACATGTAGAGTCAAAGGTTGGTTCAGTGCACTGTTTCTCGTTGTGGCAGGAGAGGGATGAGTGGAATAGTTGCTGTTTAACAGAACAACGACCCTGTCTCAGCTGTCCCTGGTTATACAGGGAAAACTGAAACTGTCCAAAGCTTTCAGTGCCCTGAGGGTGCTGTCGTGAGTCAGGTTGGAAGAGACTCAATAGTGTCCTCAATATTCCCACATCTCTGATCCTGGTGAGCACAGTCGCTGTCCATGAACCAAATTGTTCATTTAGGACCTCTTCTTTTACATCAAACTTTCAATCCGCCATTGAAGTTGGGAGGGACAGAATCAAAAAGTAGAATTCTTCCCTCAAAACTGTCCCCTGACAGGAACCAGGGATTCATCTCCCTCTGCATCTGTGCAGGAGCAGAATCTGGGCTCAGTGTGTCTAGTGCGCCCCCTGGTGGAGCCGCGCGCCCCTGCAGGGAGCTTTGTGTCTGGGCTCAGCCTGAGGGCCCCTCATGTGACTCTGGCACAGAAATAGGTGGCCGTGTCCGAGGCTGTCAGACTGGTAATTTTCAGGTCCACCGTGTTCAGGTTGGTGTTTCTGGTGATGGTGGATCGGCTTTTCGCCCAGGTCTCACAGTATGTGCTACACTACTACCAATGGTTGCGATATATTCCAGCCATTTCCCTGGAGTCTGCAGTACCCAGTTTATTGCATTGCTACTGAGGGATAATCCAGAGACTGTGCAGGTGAGTGTCAGGGTTCCTCCAGGCTTGACCATGCCTACCCCGGACTCCTCCAGCGACTGACACTGGACACCTGCAAACACAGACGTTGTGGTCAGGAAACTGTCACTCACACTCTCTGTGTCTCTCACTCACGTCCTCTCCCAGACTCAGTGCCCCGGGTTCCCCATCATTACCTTTGAGCACAGCGACCAGGAGAAGCCAGCGCAGCCCAGTCTCCATGGTGAGCGTCTGTGTTGAGTGCGATCACTGAGTGGACACCTGGGAGTGCTGGGGCTGGAGCTCCTGTGCCAGAGCTGCAGGGTGAGGGCTAGGCTGGTTTTCATGGGCAGAGGGAGGCCCTATCTGCATGAACTGCTCCTATATAGCAGGCTGGGTTCAGATGCCTCAGACAGGACAGGGCCCAGGGCAGATGTGGTTGTCCTGGGTATGTAGGGTGATGGCTATGATAGGATTCAGATCATACGAATTTTTATGTTATCATAATTTTAAAAAGTTGAAGGCAAATACATTGTTTCATCTTAATTCAGTGTGTACCCTTAATATCCAGTGTTAGCAATGTCATGTTCCTCATTTATTTAAGTACCCATTAGTTCCTTTTCATCTGTATGATAGACATTGGGACATTGATAGAAAGAGAAGGAGTGAGAGTTACAGAAATGTAGAGATGGACAGAAAAGGTGACAATGGGAAATTTCTGCCTTTGGGTTGACAGCCCCAGACATCCCAAATGCCTATGACATCTAGGAGTTAGTCTTTCTGAACCCTGGAGCAAGAAAATGTGACTGTAATTCCAACGTCAGACATAGGGGTTCATTTGCTTGTAGCATCACCTACAGTTTCCCATGATGCATTATGAGGGAAAAGTGTGGGAAGCCGTGAGGCTGGACTCAGTCAGTTCTCTCACGGGAACACAGGTGTCCCTACTGGGGACTTAGCCAATTTTGTCCTAATGCCTGCTTCCCACTTTTAAAGAGATGAAAGACTGCAAGTGTATTTTTTAAGGTTAACTATGTTTTGTTTCCTTATTCATCCATTGCCTTAGTTTAAAACTGTTCCTGAACACAGAGCACTGCACATGGTAGTGGGGTGTAGTGTGCTATTGGAATCTGTGTGTCGTAGAAATGGGTACAGATCAACTCACTGTTGTTCACATTTCCACCTCCTTTCAATCACTCTGAGTTGGGCAGCCCTGAGGCCCCAGTTCTAGCTATTTGTGAAAAGTGATGTGTGTTCTAGTGAACTGGTCTGCCCACTGTGGTGTGGAGCAGAGTTATTCCTCTTGTGCGTGGTGCTTTGTGCCCTGGTATCAGCTGCCCTGTGTTCCCCCCTCTTCCCTGTTCTGTAACCATGACTCTGAGTTCAACTCAAGCACTGGGTAGTCACTGTGTCACAATTCACCTGCAGTCCTGCGTTCAGGTAATGCAGCTGTGTTCCCAATAGTTCAGTCTACAAAGAACAAGTGCGCATAAAACAGTGAATGGATTCTTTCCCACTTGGACATGGATATTATTCAGTGTTAAGAAGGAGATTGTTCTGTCATTAGGAAATGTGGGTCAGCCTGGAGCATACATACTAAAAGATATAATCCAGGTAGATGTGGACACATAGTATGTGACATTAGTTATATATGCAGTCCACAAGCTTGAACTCACAGATGTAGGCAGTGCAATGGTGATCACTGTGTACCATGACCCAAGTGTTTGTCCCCTTCCAGCCCTGTGGGAAACTGGAGGAAGTTCCAGGCTCCTGGCTTCAGGCTCAGACATCATAGCCTTTGAGCCATTCACGAAGTGAACCAGTGGACGGAAGCCTCACTCTACATCCGTTGGTCTCTCCCTCTCTTGCTATAACACAGTCTCTAAAATAAAATAGATACTTAAAATAAATTGAAGATTAATTATACATATGATTAGGAGCCTATTTCCTAATGTTGAAAGATCTCAAGCCACTGATCCAAAGGGAAGAAATCAATTGTTTAAATGCAGTGATGATAAGGTGGAGACAGGAGCAGCACTGGAGTGAGCCTGAGGGATTCCTGCCTCCCATGTCAGGATGCTTAGTGCTTTGTCCTAGTTTGGTTCCAGTTTCAGTTTCCTGCCTAAGCACACTCTGGGAGGCCATAGGTGAAGTTCCAAGTACTGCCATGTGGACACCTGGACAGAATTCCAAGCACCTGGCTGTCACCTGACCAAGCTGAATCTTTTGTAGCCATTGGGGAAGTGACACAGGAATTAGAAGATCACTGTCAGTCTCAGTCTCTCTGTGGTTTTGGACAAATACATAAAGACAAGGTCTCAAATAAAATGATAAATTTTAAAATTTATATCATTTCTATAAATTATTAAAAGAAGATATATAGACAGACATATAAAATGCTATCAATTTTGGACCATCATGTATGTCCATGTTAGAAGCACAATGAGACATCCCATCGCTCCTGTTAGAATGGCTATTACCAGATATACTAGAGCTGACATGTTTTATGGAGGTAGAGAGAGATGATAACCCTGGTACAAGTCTGTGTCAGGTTAATTAGTAAAACCATTATGGAAAAGCATCAAAAACTAGAAATAGAATTATTACATGATGTTCAAGCACCATTGCATGGTACAATGAATATGAAATCCCAGGGAGGTGTCCACGGGATCTGCAGTCACTGTGGCAAACACCTCTACAGTTCCTTTTCATTTAAAGCACCGTCATTCAAAAGAGTTCACACATATGATCCAGTGACATCTCATGGAAGCAAGAATGGAAAAAGAAAGAAATGGACAAAGTTACATTTTAAAAGGAAGTGTATAAGCAGTAAAGAGTAAGAAATTCTGTAATTTTGGACAACTTGGATGTTCCTGGAGAATAATGTGCCTAGGATAATATGTAAGTAAAAGTACACTCTGCTAACCATCCAGGCCAGGAAGACACATAATATGTGATGCTACCTACATGGGATAAAAGGATGAACAATGGCCAGTCATGAAGATTCAGATCTCTGAATACTGGTGTTGTGTTTGCCAATGTTTTATGGAGATGATAAATAAAGGCAGTGCACTTAGCCTTGCAGCTGTAACCCAGGAGCATGGAACTGCATCAGTGTTCCCACCTTGGTGATGGGGCCTCATAACACATCCATCATCTACTGTCTTCCAGGGTGCATTGTCAGTTACAAGTGTGGGAAAGCGTGCAAATATGCTCCATCCAGCAATGTGATATGCAGCTTGGGTGTCTCCCTCTGTATATTAAAGTGGATTGATGACTCATCAGCATAGACATGGAGTGAGGAGCAGGGACTCTGGACACATGGTCTCTGGGACTGGCTCTTCCTGCAGCTGTGACTCAGCCTCAGGACACTGGGCGTCATGGTGGACCCACAGACACAGCTCCCCATGATGTGAACTCCATCCCCAGAGTGCATAGCCACTGTGTGTCCCACTTTCTGCTCTCCCTGAACCACAGCAGGTGCAGGGGGTCCCACGACACTGGAGGAGAACCAGATCAGCTGGAAGTGCACACCAAACACTTTCCATTCAGTTATGACCTTGACTGCTGATGTCCAGGGCATTTCCCCTCCTGAGTTCAGACAGGGAGCCCCCCAGGAGGGTCCCAGGACCTAGAGGATTAGGAAGTCCCTGTAGGCTTCCCAGGGGCCTGCAGAAGCTCAGCCTGATACACAGCTGAGCTGCAGTACATCCCTGAGTGCTGTGACATTCACACAGGGACCACAGACTGTTCCAGGATTAAAGGGGAAATGCAGGTCGGGTTAAAGTCTGCAGAAAGTGAGTGTGGATCACCCACATGTAAAGTCAAAGATTGGTTCAGTGCACACTTGCTGGTTGTGGCAGGAGAGGGATGAGTGGAATAGGTGCTGTTTAACAGATCAATGGCCCTGTCTCAGCTGTCCCTGTTTGTACAGGGAAAACTGAAACTGTCCAAAGCTTTCAGTGCCCTGAGGGTGCTGTCCTGAGTCAGGTTGGAAGAGACTCAATAGTGTCCTCAATATTCCCACATCTCTGATCCTGGTGAGCACAGTCGCTGTCCATGAACCAAATTGTTCATTTAGGACTTCTTCCTTTTACATCAAACTTTCTCCCCTTCATTGAAGTTGGGAGGGACAGAATCAAAAAGTAGAATTCTTCCCTCAAAACTGTTACAGGAGAGGAAACCCCAATTCCTGACAGGAAACCAGGGCTTCATCTCCCTCTGCGCTTGTGTAGGAGCAGAATCTGGGCTCAGTGCGTTTTATGCGCTCCCTGGTAGAGCCCCGGGCGCCTGCAGGAGTTTTGTGTCTAGGCTCAGTGTGAGGGCCCCTCACTGTGTCTCTGGCACAGAAATAGGTGGCCGTGTCCGCCGCTGTCAGACTGGTCATTTTCAGATCCACCGTGGTCGAGGTTTTGGAGATGGTGAATCGACCATTCACCCAGCTCGCGTAGTATGTGCTACCACCATAACTAATGTATCCGATCCATTCCAGCCCCTTCCCTGGAGCCTGGTGGACCCAGCCAATGCTGTAGCTACTGATGTCGGATCCAGAGGCTGTGCAGGTGAGTGTCAGGGTTCCTCCAAGCGTGACCAGGCCTCCTCCGGACTCCTCCAGCTGCTCCTGACACTGGACACCTGCTAACAGAGACGACATTGTCAGGAAGCTGTCACTCACACTCTCTGTGTCTCTCACTCACGTCCTCTTCCAGACTCTGTGCTCCGCGTTCCTCATCATTACCTTTGAGCACAGCAACCAGGAGAAGCCAGCGCAGCCCAGTCTCCATGGTGAGTGTCTGTGTTCAGTGTTATAGATAGTGAGAGAGAGACACAGAGAGAAAGGTCTTCCTTCTGTTTATTCCCTCCCCAAATGGCAGCTACAGCCAGCGCTGTTCCAATCCCTGGCTCAGGCCCTTAATTTATATTGTGAACATTTATTTATTTATTTGAAAGTCAAAGTTACACACAGAGAGAAGGAGAGGCAGAGAGAGAGAGAGAGAGAGAGAGAGAGAGAGAGATGGATAGCGACACAGAGAGAGAGAGCGCAATCGTCTTTCCTCTGGTTCACATTCCAATTAGTCGCAACAGCTAGACCTTAGCGACTTGGAAGCCAGGAGCCAGGAGCTTCTTCCAGATCCCCATGCAGGTACAAGGAACCAAGGACTTGGGCTGTCTTCTACTGCTTTCCCTGGCTGTAGCAGAGAGCTGGATTGGAAGTAGAGCAGCTGGGACTTGAACCGTTGCACATGTGGGATGCCAGTACTGCAGATTTGGTCTGCAACATACTATGTCCCAGCACCAGCCCCACCTTTACGTTTTTACCCTCCGGACACAGGGCCTGAGGTGGAGAGGCTGGTTTTTGAGCCATCACTCCAACACAGGGTGTGGGCTCCCAACAAGGGCTCAGCTCACTGCACAACAGTGCCTGCCCCTGTGTTGTGTCTGCACAAGCACAGAAATGTGATATTGGCATGAGTGATACCTCCCTTGAACATGTGCACAGTTACTGAAGGAATCACAGACAGGCTGTGCTGTGTCCAGGGGCTCTAGTCTGGTAGGAGGCACCTCCACACTCTACACCTCTGTTCCTCACACAGGACTTCCCACTCCACCTAACAGCTCCAGGAGTGATGTGCGCTCTGTACCGTCATTGGTTGTGGTTGTCCAGTTTACCTAATGAATTTGTTAATGTGCTGTGAAGGGTTGAAATAGTGAGTTTTTCATGTATATGATGTTAAATTGTGACTGGGTGGGATTTATGTAAGAGCAGCCTTTGAAGATACTGGCACATGAATGTGTTTCTTCCAAATTTGAAGTCGAATGTCATTAAAATAACTTTTTTTAAAAAAGCAATTCATGGCTTTTTAGGTTTTAGTGTGTGTGTTAAGAATTGAGTACACATCAAAACACCTGTGTGCTGGATATTAACACCAATGAAATATCAGTTATGGACCAAAAAGTGCCAGTCCGTGAACTCCCACCCCAAAAGTTCACCAGTCTCATACTTTAGCTGGTGTGTGGCACATTGGGTGAAAGCCCTGGCCTGAAGTGCCGGCATCTGAAATGAGCACCGGTCTAGTCCTAGCTGCTCCTCTTCCCATCCAGCTCTCTGCTATGGCCTGGGAAGCAGTAGAAGATGGCCCAAGTCTTTGGGCCCCTGAATCTACATGGGAGACCCCAAGAAGCCCCTGGCCCTTGCCTTCGGATCGGAACAATTTCGGCCATGGTGACCAACTGGGGAGAGAACCAGTGGATGGAAGACCTCTCTCTGTGTGTCTCTACCTCTCTCTGTAACTCTGTCATTTAAATAAAGTAAATAAAATAAATCTTTTTTAAAAATTGCCAAATCCTGCTGTTGCTTACAGGGAATACGAAGTCTGAGGGATGTGTCCAAGCCATCTGAGGGCGCCATGTCTAGACATTTGCAGTCCCATCTCCAACTACATTGACCTCAATCACAACAGTTAGCTCATGAACATGGAGCACTTTGGCTGGATTCTGTTTTTGATAGAAAGATGCACAGGGGACCAGGTTTCACGCAGGTGCATCTGAGTGTGGTGTTCCACATGCTGGTGTCTGTCTGTCTGTTCTTCACACTTTCTCTGCTGGGCAATTTGCTTCCCAATGCTGTCAGGTTGTGATAGATACAGAGGCAGCCCCACATGTTGAAAGTGTGTGGTGAGTGGGATGCGACTCACCTGTGCCTCTCTCACTCCTCATCACAACTACGCCAAGAGCAAATATCACATCCCACGGTCCTGTCCACTGCTCCTGTGTCACCCAGCCCTGGCCCACCTCCTCCAGTCACATTAAGGCCTGAGCCCCTCTGGGCTCCTTCACAACAGATTTCATCCAGTTCAGCGCTGAGCATCATGTAGGTTCCAGGGGCAGAAGTCGAAGGCCCTGAGTTTGCAAGCCTGTGGGGCACAGGTGAATGAGGGTTTCTTAGTTTTTAACCAAAATATCTGAAAATCTGATAATAGTAAAACTGAAATAAATTACAGTAAGTATATTGTATTTGGCACAAATGTGCAGCACATTAATCTTAATGCTGTTATCAAATTTCATGGATATAAGGTAAATAATAAAATGAAAGTTGCATTGTTTAAGATGTGCACCTCTCCCAAGGGAGTGCAAGGGTCTCACATGTGATTCTTGCACCCAATACCAGATTCCTGGTTTTGCAGCCCCAGGAACCACAAACGTATGGGAGGGTCTCTCTAAGGTTCATAGTCCCTTCAATGCAGGCAGAACCTTCATGGACTTGTCCCTCCTTAGAGCCCCTCTCAATGGGACCACTGGGTGGTGAGGTCCCCACATGCATGATGGGAGGCTCCGTGCATCAAGTATGGAGGGTAAGTTCCACCTAACATGCAGCCTTCAGCTGCTCAGTTGGAGAGACCACACACACACACCAAGCAGTGCTGGCTCTGCTCACGGCTCTGCAGGAACAGCATCCTCAGCCTCAATACCCCAGACCCTGCTCCTCTGTGTCCACTGATTAAGAAAATGATTCACCTGCAGGAGGAAACCGTCATGACCAATGTCCTGGTGGAATCCTGTAGAAAATGTTCGTGAGCAGAGTCCACCCCAGACACTGTGCCAGCACTGATCCCCCAAGACACAGAAGTCTGCATCTTCAGGGGATGGCTCCACCCCCAAAGCTGAGGACTGGGGAGGAGAACCATGGCACATGGGGAAGTGACAGTCAGGGACAGGGTCCAGCAGCAGAGGGAGAGGACCTGGTGGAGCGGTGGGCTCTGCTGTGCAGGAGGGTAAGGACAGGTGGAAGGGCCACACTGCTGGGGCCCCAGTGCCTGCAGGAGAACACTGAGTCAGGAGGTCTGATGAGGTTCCTTCACCCCGGCAACCCCCACACTGACCACTACTGAGTTAAACTAGCACAGGTGCCTGGGAGACGTGGAATGACATCGTTCTGGATAGTGCATCCAGTGATGACTCCCACCATGAGTGGATTCAGTGTCAGGGCCTCATGGAGGAAGCTGAGGTCTCCAGTGCACTGACCAGGACCACACAGAATGCTGGGAGCAGCCTATGGGGGTGGATGTGGTTTGTCCTCACAGCATCAGTGCTCAGCATGGCCCCAACATGATAGCACTGACAGGGGGTGCATGGTCTGGATGTTTACAAGAAAAGCATGGAACAACCAGGATCTGACATCAGATGCAAAGTCCATTGTACAACTACTGGAAGGAAACACAGGGCAGAATCTCCCTGATAGTTGTCTGTCCATGATTTCCCTTTTGGATCTCCAGAGATCAGGCAACGTAAGAAAACCTTTTCTGATGATGCTGCATAAACTACAGAGCTTCTCTACTGCAAGTGGACCGATGAGACGTGAGCAGCCTACACACACACATGGAAGTAACTATTTTCATACAGAATGTATGATCAGTAGCCTGTATCCCAAAGGAAGAAAAGGACTGTCTGCATGAGCTGTGTTTAAAATTGGCCCTGAGTCTTCTAACGTCTCAAAATACCTGTTTTACACAACTGGCTTCATCCTGAACAACAGGTTCTGTGTCATCAGGCCTACAATGCTTGTAGAAGGAAACCTCCCTCCTCTGCCTGTGGCAGAGTGTGTCCTCAAAGTGTGCGTGTTTTGGAGTGATTCCTGGGTGACTGTGGGAGAAGTGCGGGAGCTCTGCGAGTGAGGCCTAGTGAGATTTGTTCATTTCTGGGGAATCTGCTATGGAGGAGATCACAGTAGATCCCCTGGGTCCCCAGCTTCAGCACAGAACACAGTGCTGCTAGAGTCAGCCCTGGTCTCGTTTGAAGCTCTGTGTGGGGATGGAGTCTCTCCCATCCCTGTTCACACTCTTAGGATGCCTGAACACTGTATGATGTTCACAATATTAGCATGCCTCATGGCACAACATTCTCACTGTCTGATCCTGGACGTAAGCCTCTACAGCTGTGAGCTCCACACACCTCCCCTCTGGGGTACTACATTATGGAACCAACATGCGGAAAAAAAAAAAAACGGGTGCATAGCAACATACTAGCCACTCATCTGTTCCCACCTGAAACAGAGACTCTCCTTTGTCTCCAAATTTAGACAGAACCACTCAGATTTAGTCATTTCTACATCAGCTGAGAGAATTGCTTCGGTTTCTGCAAGATTCCTACATGAGAGAACAATTGAATTTTTGCAGGAGACATTTTGTAAACACATGGGGTTGATACAGTATCCTTGTGAAGAGCAGAAAATTTGTTCATTCCTGATGATGATAAAGTTGAGAGTTGCAAGGACAATTTTACTTCCACAGAAGGAGGAGCATGGCTGAAAACAGGTGCGGGCATTCCCTGGAGGAAGGAGTCGGGGTCTCTGGACACACAGTCTCTGGGGCAGGCTCTTCATGCAGCAGGGATGCAGCTCCAGGGCTGGATCATTGGTGGGCTCACAGGGACACATTCCAGAACCACCTGGATCTAGTGCAGACTTCACTGGGCTGTCCCACTTGCTGGTCTCCCTGAGATGGAGACAAGGCCAGGAGAGTGTGGGGAACAAGACCTCTCCACACCCAGTGTTTTCCATGAGTCTGACCCCTTGCACTACCAACGGCCACCTCTGCCTGCAAATGAGAGCATGTTTGGGGATCCCAGGAGAGGTGAGTGAGGAAGAACAAGCAGGAGTTCTAGGAGCCACAGCCTGAGCCACCCCTGAGCTGCAGGTTAATCCCTGACCTGGGGTTTGGACAATGTGGACCTCAACCTGTGAGTTCAGGGTGAGGAAGTGAAAGGGAGACGAGGGCACAGCTGTAGAGAATGGACAAGGGAGCCCCAGGGACTAGGACCACGGGTCAGCTCTGCCCCTCAGGGGCCCAGCTGTGCAGGAGGGGAGGGCATGGATGTGAAACACTGCAGCATCCATAGCCCCTGACTGGCTCCACACTGCCCCTGGGCTCTCAGCAGGGTCCCAGATGACGTCATCAGAGAATTCCACGGAGAGCTCCTCTTTGATTTGGACAGGAAAAGCCTCCCCGGGTGCCCAGAGCTCCCTCAGGTCTCAGATGCTGGGACCCCAGAGATGTCATTCATTCCTCCAGAAACGACTCCATTTTCTTCATGTGACGTCTTCCCGTGATACCAAAACTTCTGCTCAGTTATCGGTGTTACGGACAGAATCATCCATCCAGATCGGAACGTAGGAAACAGTTGTAGCACCGCAAACCCCAATTTCCTCAGGAGAATTAGGGATTCACCTCCCACTGCATCTGGGAATGGGTCTGAGTCTGCTCAGTGCGTCTTGTGCACCCCCTGGTGGCGGTGCGCGCCCCTGCAGGCAGGTTTGTGTCTGGGCTCAGCCTGAGGGCTCCTCACTGTGTCTCTGGCACAGAAATAGGTGGCCATGTCCGCTGTTGTCGGACTGTTCATTAGGAGATTCACGGTGTTCTGGGCGTTGTCGCTGGAGATGGTGAATTGGCCATTCACCCAGCTCGCGTAGTCTGTGCAACCACTACCAGCATAAATGCATCCAATCCATCCAGCCCCTTCCCTGGAGCCTGGCGGACCCAGCTCATCCAGTAGCTATTGAGGGAGAATCCAGAGGCTTTGCAGGTGAGTTTCAGGGATCCCTCAGGTTTGAGCAGGCCTCCCCCGGATTCCTCCTGTTGCTCCTGACATTGGACACTTGCAAACACAGATGTTCTGGTCAGGACACTGTCACTCATACTCTCTGTGTCTCTCACTCACATCCTCTCCCAGATTCAGTGCCCCGCGTTCTCCATCATTCCCTTTGAGCACAGCGACCAGGAGAAGCCAGCGCAGCCCAGTCTCCATGGTGAGCGTCTGTGTTGAGTGCGATCACTGAGTGGACACCTGGGAGTCCTGGGGCTGGAGCTCCTGTGCCAGAGCTGCAGGGTGAGGGCTGGGCTGGTTTTCATGGGCAGAGGGAGGCCCTATGTGCATGTACTGCCCCTATATAGCAGACATGGGGTCAGATGCTTCAGACAGGACAGGGCCCAGACTGATGAGAGTGTCCCATGGCAGTCCTATATTATTCATATATGGGACAAGTGATATATTGTGTGCTCTCATTGCACAAAGAACCCTGTTTGAGTCCTTTTATGTGAATGGACCTACAACATGTTTTCATGGGTTTCCTGAGCTCTTGGCCCACGTCAACATTACAGGAGAAATCATCAGACTCTGGATGTGTCCCCAACTCCATGTGCTCAAAGGAGTCCAGCACCTGATCTGCCCCCTCACCAACAGGACTCAGCTCTGCCCCAGTCCACACTCAGCACTCACGGGGGCTTCCTGGTGAGGTCTGCAGAACTCCCTGCCAGCAGCAGAACAAGGAGCACTTTTGGTGGATTCCGTTTTTGGCAGAGAGATGCACAGGGGACCAGGTTCCACGCAAGTGCATCTGAGTGTGGTATTCCACGTGCCAGTGTCTGTCTGTCTGTTCTTCACAATTTCTTTCCTGGGAAATTTTGCTTCCATTGGCAATGCTGTTGAGCTTGATAGATACAGAGGCAGCCGCACATGTTGAAAGTGTGTGGTGAGTGAGACTCACCTGTGCCTCTCTCGCTCCTCATCACACCTATGCCAGGAGCAAATATCACATCCCACGGCGCTGCCCACTGCCTCTGTGTCACCCAGCCCCGGGCCCACCTCCTCCCGTCACATTAAGGCCTGAAACCCTTTGGACTCCTTCACAACAGATTCATCCAGTTCAGCCCTGTGCATCATGCAAGTTTTGTGGCAGAAGTCGAAGGTCTTGAGTTTGTAGGTTCTGTGGGGCCCAGGTGAATGAGTTTTTATTAGTTTTTTACCAAAATATCTGAAAATCTTATATGAGTGAAAATGAAAGTAAAGCAGAAAGGATTGCGGAATAGTGAGGGCGCGCACCGAGAGTCCGGGAAAATTTAGTTTAATAAAAGTGGAGTTACGGTAGCCTCAGAAAAAGGATCAGGAAAAAATTGCAGAGGAAACTCTTCTGGATCTTGTGGCTGTGACTCGGAGGACCTACTGGGAGAACAAGGTCGCTCACCGCCCAGAAGCCGAGCCTCAGGAACCGCAGGGTCTGTGGGCCAGTGCAGGAAGGGGAGTGGATGTCACATAGACACCAGCAGGGAGAGTTGGGATGCCCAGGGCTCCAAGTCCACACATCGGCCCTGGAAGGGGAGATGAGCTCAGTAACCCATGACATTGACGGGGAAACGGTGGTCAGAATCTAGAGGGGAGTGGGAAAGTTCACCAGACTGACTACAGGAGAGAAGGAAAAAAGGTGGGGGGGTTCTCTCTCCGCCAACCTTGAAAAGGTTGCAAGGTTGCAAGGTTTGCAAGAGTTTGCAAGAGTTTGCAAGGTTTGCAAGAGACAAAGAGCAGGCCCCCTCTCTGGATTTACATAACAATAAGGGAGACCTAAGGAACTGAGTCACTACAATTCAGTAGCCTAGGCAACCCAGTGGGAGTCCAGAGGAGAAACAGAGCCTGCACAGACTCTTTGGGTAGAAGCCAGAGATCGGAAGCTAAATACCATCAATTCTGCACAGCCTTGTGGTGCGGTATTACTTACCTCCTGAATAAAATAAAATAAAATAAATAAATAAATAAATAAATAAATAGAGATTTACCACACATAAACTGAGGGTGTCACCTTTGCACACCCGTAACCCGGAAGAACCAAGCAGAGCTCTCAGGCCACACCCATCTCAAGCCTCCAAGGCTCCTCCAACAGCAGGCAGTCCACTTAACACAGACATAGTATAAAATAAAAAAAAAAAATTAAAAAAAAGCACAGTGACGAAAGAAGAATTAACTATGCCAAGCAACAAACACAGAAATCGAGGGAACGAGATCAACGATGACACTATGATGCCTCCAAATAAACAAAACACCCCAAGCCAAGATTATGAAGATGATGAGATAGACGAAATGCAAGATACGGATTTCAAAAAATTTATGATAAGAACATTTAGAAGTTTTCAAAAGCAAATCCTTGAACTACAGAAATCCTTATTGGACAGGATTGAAAATCTCTCTCATGAAAATGAAATTTTAAGGAAGAATCAAAATGAAACGCAGAAACTAGTAGAACAGGAAAGTGTGATAGTGAAGAGAAATCAAAATGAAATGAAGAACTCAATAGCTCAAATGACAAACACACTAGAAAGCCTTAAAAATAGAATGGGCGAAGCAGAAGAGAGAATATCGGACTTAGAAGGCAGAGCACAGGAAAACATACAGTCAAACCAAAGAAAAGAAGAGAAAATTAGAAATCTAAAAAATATTGTTGGGAATCTACAGGATACTATTAAAAAAAAACAACATTCGAGTTCTAGGAGTTCCTGAAGGCATGGAGAGAGAAAAAGGATTAGAAGGCCTTTTTAGTGAGATACTAGCAGAGAACTTTCCAGGTTTGGAGAAGGACAGAGACATCCTAGTACAGGAAGCTCATAGAACCCCCAATAAACATGACCAAAAGAGATCCTCACCACGACACGTGGTAATTAAACCCACCACAGTGAAACATAAAGAAAAGATCCTAAAATATGCAAGAGAGAAACATCAGATTACTCTCAGAGGATCTCCAATTAGACTCACAGCAGACTTCTCATCAGAAACACTACAGGCTAGGAGGGAATGGCGAGACATAGCACAGGTGCTAAGAGAAAAAAATTGCCAGCCCAGAATATTATATCCTGCTAAGTTCTCATGTGTGAATGAAGGTGAAATAAAGACCTTTCATAACAAACAGAAATTGAAAGACTTTGTGGCCACTCGCCTGGCCCTGCAAAAGATACTTAAAGATGTGCTACACTCGGAAACACAGAAACACGGCCATCAATATGAAAGAAGGTAAAGGAAGAAAAACCACCAGTAAAAGAGCATGGGAAGCTCAAAGCATATACTAGAAAATATCTCTGGGAAAATGGCAGGTCAAAGTCACTACATATCAATAGTCACATTAAGCATTAATGGTCTTAACTCTTCAGTTAAAAGACACCGATTGGCTGATTGGCTCAAGGAATACAACCCAACTATTTGTTGCCTACAAGAAACACATCTCTCTAACAAAGAGGCATGCAGACTGAAAGTGAAAGGTTGGAAAAAGATATTCCATGCCAACAGAAACAAAAAAAAAGCAGGTGTAGCCATATTAGTATCAGACAAAATAAACTTTAATACAAAAACTGTTAAGAGAGACAAAGAGGGACAATATATAATGATTAGGGTTCAATTCAACAGGAAGATGTAACTATTATAAATGTATATGCACCTAATTACAGGGCACCAGTCTATTTAAAAGATACGTTAATGGACTTAAAGGGAGACTTAGACCCCAATACAATAGTACTGGGGGACTTCAATACTCCACTCTCAGAAATAGACAGATCATCCGGACAGAAGGTCAACAAGGAAACAGCAGATTTAATCGACACTATTGCCCAAATGGATCTAACAGATATCTACAGAACTTTCAATCCTACATCTAAAGACTTTACATTCTTCTCAGCAGTGCATGGAACCTTCTCTAGGATTGATCACATACTAGGCCATAAAGCAAGTCTCAGCAAATTTAAAAGAATTAGAATCATACCATGCAGCTTCTCAGACCACAGCGGAATGAAGCTGGAAATTAGCAACTCAGGAAACCCTAGAAAGTATGCAAACACATGGAGACTGAACAACATGCTCCTGAATGAACACTAGGTCATAGAAGAAATCAAAAGAGAAATCAAAAACTTTCTGGAAGTAAATGAGGATAACAACACAACATATCAAAACTTATGGGATACAGCAAAAGCAGTACTGAGAGGCAAGTTTATAGCAATAGGTGCCTATATCAAGAAATTGGAAAGGTACCAAATAAATGAGCTTTCAGTGCATCTCAAGGACCTAGAAAAACTGCAGCAAACCAAACCCAAATCTACTAGGAGAAGAGAAATAATTAAAATCAGAGAAGAAATTAACAGGATTGACTCCAAAATAACATTACAAAAAATCAGCCAAGCGAGAAGCTGGTTTTTTGAAAAAATAAACAAAATTGACACCCCATTGGCCCAACTAACTAAAAAAAGAAGAGAAAAGACCCAAATCAATAAAATCAGAGATGAAAAAGGAAACGTAACAACAGACACCACAGAAATAAAAAGAATCATCAGAAATTACTACAAGGACTTGTATGCCAGCAAACAGGAAAATCTATCAGAAATGGATAGATTCCTGGACACAGGCAATCTACCAAAATTGAACCATGAAGACATAGAAAACCTAAATAGATCCATAACTGAGACAGAAATTCAAACAGCAATAAAGGCCCTCCCAACAAAAAAAGCCCAGGACCGAGTGGATTCAATGCTGAATTCTACCACACATTTAAAGAAGAACTAATCCCATTTCTTCTCAAACTATTCAGAACAATCGAAAAAGAGGGAATCCTCCCAAATTCTTTCTATGAAGCCAGCATCACCTTAATCCCTAAGCCAGAGAAAGATGCAGCACTGAAGGAAAATTATAGACCAATATCCCTGATGAACATAGACGCAAAAATCCTCAATAAAATTCTGGCCAATAGAATAGAACAACACATCAGAAAAACCATCCACCCAGACCAAGTGGGATTTATCCCTGGTATGCAGGGATGGTTCAACATTCGCAAATCAATCAATGTGATTCACCACATTAACAGACTGCAGAAGAAAAACCATATGATTATCTCAATAGATGCAGAGAAAGCATTCAATAAAATACAACACCCTTTCATGATGAAAACTCTAAGCAAATTGGGTATAGAAGGAACATTCCTCAATACAATCAAAACAACTTATAAAAAACCCACAGCCAGCATCCTATTGAATGGGGAAAAGTTGGAAGCATTTCCACTGAGATCTGGCACCAGACAGGGATGCCCACTCTCACCACTGCTATTTAACATAATTCTGGAAGTTTTAGCCAGAGCCATCAGACAAGAAAAAGAAATTAAAGGAATCCAAATTGAGAAGGAAGAAGTAAACTATCCCTCTTTTCAGATGATATGATTCGTTACTTAGAGGATCCAAAGAACTCTACTAAGAGACTATTGGAACTCATAGAGGAGTTTGGCAAAGTGGCAGGATATAAAAATCAATGCACAAAAATCAACAGCCTTTGTATACACAAGCAATGCCACAACTGAGAAAGAACTGCTAAGATCAATCCCATTCACAATAGCTACAAAAACAATCAAATACCTTGGAATAAACTTAAACAAGGATGTTAAAGATCTCTTCAATGAGAATTAAAATCTCTTAAAGAAAGAAATAGAAGAGGATACCAAAAAATGGAAAAATCTTCCATGCTCATGGATTGGAAGAATAAATATCATCAAAATGTCCATTCTCCCAAAAGCAATTTATAGATTCAATGCAATTCCAATCAGGATACCAAAGACATTCTTCTCAGATCTAGAAAAAATGATGCTGAAATTCATATGGAGGCACAAGAGACCTCGAATAGCTAAAGCAATCTTGTACAACAAAAACAAAGCCGGAGGCATCACAATGCCAGATCTCAGGACATACTACAGGGCAGTTGTAATCAAAACAGCATGGTACTGGTACAGAAACAGATGAATAGACCAATGGAACAGAATTGAAACACCAGAAACCAACCCAAACCTCTACAGCCAACTTATATTTGATCAAGGATCTAAAACCAATTCCTGGAGCAAGGACAGTCTATTCAATAAATGGTGCTGGGAAAACTGGATTTCCACATGCAGAAGCATGAAGCAAGACCCCTACCTTACACCGTACACAAAAATCCACTCAACATGGATGAAAGACCTAAATCTGTGACCTGACACCATCAAGTTATTAGAGAACATTGGAGAAACCCTTTAAGATATTGGCACAGGCAAAGAGTTTCTGGAAAAGACCCGGGAGGCACAGGCAGTCAAAGCCAAAATCAACTATTGGGATTGCATCAAATTGAGAAGTTTCTGTACTGCAAAAGTCAGGAGAGTGAAGAGACAACCGACAGAATGGGAAAAAATATTTGCAAACTATGCAACAGATAAAGGGTTAATAACCAGAATAAAGAGATCAAGAAACTCCACAAAAACAAAACAAACAAACCACGTAGAAGATGGGCCAAGGACCTCAATAGACATTTTTCAAAAGAGGAAATCCAAATGGCCAACAGACACATGAAAAAATCAAAACCACAATGAGGTTTCACCTCACCCCGGATAGAATGGCTCACATACAGAAATCACCAACAACAGATGCTGGCCAGGATGTGGGGAAAAAGCGACATTAATCCACTGTTGGTGGGAATGCAAACTGGTCAAGCCACTATGGAAGTCAGTCTGGAGATTCCTCAGAAACCTGAAGATAACCCTACCGTTCGACCCAGCCATCCCACTCCTTGGAATTTACCCAAAGGAATTTAAACTGGCAAACAAAAAAGCGGTCTGCACCCTAATGTTTATTGCAGCACAATTCACAATAGCCAAGACCTGGAACCAACTTAAATGCCCATCAACGGTAGACTGGATAAAGAAACTATGGGATATGTACTCTTTAGAATACTATACCGCAGTAAGAAACAACAAAATCCAGTCATTTGCAACAAAATGGAGGAAACTGGAACACATCATGCTGAGTGAAGTAAGCCAGTCCCAAAGGGACAAATACCATATGTTCTCCCTGATCGGTGACAACTGACTGAACACCAAAAAGGAAACCTCCTGAAGTGAAATGGACACTATGAGAAATGGTGACTTGATCAGCATAGCCCTGACTGCTAATGAACAACTTAATACATTATACCTCTTAGTAGTTTTTTTGTCTGTTCTACTTAACATGACTGGTTTAATTCTGTAATTAATACACAGTTATTCTTAAGTGTTGTAATTTAACTGAAATGTGATCCCTGTTAAACATAAGAGTGGGAATAAGAGAGGGAAGAGATGTATAATTTGGGACATGCTCAAGCTGACTTGCCCCAAATGGTAGAGTTAGAAACATACCAGGAGACTCCAATTCAATCACATCAAGGTGGCATGTACCAATGCCATCTCCCTAGTCCAAGAGATCAATTTCAGTTCACAATCGATCATAATGAAAGGACTAAGAGTCAAAGGGAGCACATAAACAAGTCTAGTACCTGCTAATACAAACCGATAGAATAAATAAAGGGGAGAGTGATCCAACATGGGAAGTGAGATACTCAGCAGACTCATAGAATGGCAGATGTCCTAAACAGCACTCTGGCCTCAGAATCAGCCCTAAAGGCATTCAGATCTGGCTGAAAAGCCCATGAGAGTATTTCAGGCATGGAAAGCCAAGACACTCTGGCAAAAAAAAAAAAAAGGCCTAAATGAAAGATCTCTGTGAGTGAGATCCCAATGGAAAGAACAGGTTTTCAAAGAAGGAGGTACCTTTCTCTGAAGGGAGGAGAGAACCTCCACTTTGAATATGACTTTGTCTAAACAAGATAAGAGTCGGAGAACTCAAAAGGCTTCCATAGCCTTGGAAACTCATGACTGGAGCATAGAGAGATTACTGATGCCATAAACAGGAGTGTCAATTTGCTAAGTCAACAACAGGAGTCACTGTGCACTTACTCCTCATGTAGGATCTCTGTCCTTAATGTGCTGTACATTGAGATTTAATGCTATAACGAGTACTCAAACAGTATATTTCATTTTGTGTTTCTATGGGGGTGCAAACTGTTGAAATCTTTACTTAATGTATACTAAACTGATCTTCTGTAAAAAAAAAGAAATTATCAATTCCCAACCTGACTCTCACTGGGATTAAACATGACGATAGGTCTGATCTGATTTCATCATCATTTAAAAAATCATCTATTATTTTTCACTTTATGTTTCTGTGTGGGAGCAAGCTGTTGAAATCTTTACTTAATGTATGTTAAACTGATCTTCTGTATATAAAGAGAATTGAAAATGAATCTTGATGGGAATGGAAGGGGAGAGGGAGTGGGAAAGGGGAGGGTTGTAGGTGGGAGGGACGTTATGGGGGGAAGCCATTGTAATTCATAAGCCGTACTTTGGAAATTTATATTCATTAGATTATAGTTAAAAAAAAGTAAAGCAGAGTAAGAATATGATATTTTGCACAAATATGCAGTGTATTAGTCTTAACTATGTCATCAAATTTCATGGAAATAAAGGAAAAAATGAATTGAAAGTTGCAGTGTTTAAGATGCAAACATTACCCAGGGGAGTGCCAGGTTCTCATATGTGGTTCTGGGTCCCAGTACCAGATTCCTGCTCCTGCAGCCCCAGGAATCAGAAATTTTTTTTTTCATTTTTTTTTTAACTTTTATTTAATGAATATACGTTTCCAAAGTACGAATAATGGATTACTATGGCTTCCCCCCCATACCGTCCCTTCCACCCACAACCCTCCCCTTTCCCACTCCCTCTCCCCTTCCATTCACATCAAGATTCATTTTCGATTATCTTAATATACAGAAGATCAGCTTAGTATACATTAAGTAAGGATTTCAACAGTTTGCTCCCACACAGAAACATAAAGTGAAAAATAATAGATGATTTTTTTTTAATGATGATGAAATCAGATCAGACCTATTGTCATGTTTAATCCCAGTGAGAGTCAAGTTGGGAGTTGATAGTTTCTTTTCTTTTTTTTTTTTTTTACAGAGGATCAGTTTAGTATGCATTAAGTAAAGATTTCAACAGTTTGCACCCCCATAGAAACACAAAGTGAAATATATTATTTGAGTACTCGTTATAGCATTAAATCTCAATGCACAGCACATTAAGGACAGAGATCCTACATGAGGAGTAAGTGCACAGTGACTCCTGTTGTTGACTTTACCAATTGACACTCCTGTCTATGGCATCAGTAATCTCCCTATGCTCCAGTCATGAGTTTCCAAGGCTATGGAAGCCCCTTGAGTTCTCCGACTCTTATCTTGTTTAGACAAGGTCATAGTCAAAGTGGAGGTTCTCTCCTCCCTTCAGAGAAAGGTACCTCCTTCTTTGAAGACCTGTTCTTTCCACTGAGATCTCACTCACAGAGATCTTTTGCCAGAGTGTCTTGGCTTTCCATGCCTGAAATACTCTCATGGGCTTTTCAGCCAGATCTGAATGCCTTTAGGGCTGATTCTGAGGCCAGAGTGCTATTTAGGGCATCTGCCATTCTATGAGTCTGCTGAGTATCTCACTTCCCATGTTGGATCACTCTCCCCTTTATTTATTCTATCGGTTAGTGTTAGCAGGTACTAGACTTGCTTATGTGCTCCCTTTGACTCTTAGTCCTTTCATTATGATCAATTGCGAACTGAAATTGATCACTTGGACTAGTGAGATGGCATTGGTACATGCCACCTTGATGGGATTAAATTGGAGTCCCCTGGTATGTTTTTAACTCTACCATTTGGGGCAAGTCAGCTTGAGCATGTCCCAAATTGTACATCTCTTCCCTCTCTTATTCCTACTCTTATGTTTAACGAGATCACCTTTCAGTTAAATTTCAACACTTAAGAATAACTGTGTATTAATTACAGAATTAAACCAGTCATATTAAGTAGAACAGACAAAAAACTACTAAGAGGGATAATGTATTAAGTTGTTCATTAACAGTCAGGGCTATGCTGATCAAGTCACCGTTTCCCATAGTGTCCCTTTCACTTCAACAAGTTTCCTTTTTCGTGTTCAGTCAGTTGTCACCGATCAGGGAGAACATATGGTATTTGTCCCTTTGGGACTGGCTTATTTCACTCAGCATGATGTGTTCCAGATTCCTCCATTTTGTTGCAAATGACTGGATTTCGTTGTTTCTTACTGCAGTATAGTATTCTAAAGAGTGCATATCCCATAATTTCTTTATCCAGTCTACCGTTGATGGGCATTTAGGTTGGTTCCAGGTCTTAGCTATTGTGAATTGAGCTGCAATAAACATTAGGGTGCAGACCGCTTTTTTGTTTGCCAGTTTAAATTCCTTTGGGTAAATTCCAAGGAGTGGGATGGCTGGGTCGAACGGTAGGGTTATCTTCAGGTTTCTGAGGAATCTCCAGACTGATTTCCATAGTGGCTTAACCAGTTTGCATTCCCACCAACAGTGGGTTAGTGTCCCTTTTTCCCCACATCCTCGCCAGCATCTGTTGTTGGTAGATTTCTGAATGTGAGCCATTCTAACCGGGGTGAGGTGGAACCTCATTGTGGTTTTGATTTGCATTTCTCTGATTGCTAATGACCTTGAACATTTTTTCATGTGCCTGTTGGCCATTTGGATTTCCTCTTTTGAAAAATGTCTATTGAGGTCCTTGGCCCATCTCTTAATTGGGTTGTTGGTTTTGTTTTTGTGGAGTTTCTTGATCTCTTTGTAGATTCTGGTTATTAACCCTTTATCTGTTGCATAGTTTGCAAATATTTTTTCCCATTCTGACGGTTGTCTCTTCACTCTCCTGACTGTTTCTTTTGCAGTACAGAAACTTCTCAATTTGATGCAATCCCAATAGTTGATTTTGGCTTTGACTGCCTGTGCCTCCCGGGTCTTTTCCAGAAACTCTTTGCCTGTGCCAATATCTTGAAGGGTTTCTCCAATGTTCTCTAGTAACTTGATGGTGTCAGGTCATAGATTTAGGTCTTTAATCCATGTTAAGTGGATTTTTGTGTAAGGTGTAAGGTAGGGGTCTTGCTTCATGATTCTGCATGTGGAAATCCAATTTTCCCAGCACCATTTATTGAATAGACTGTCCTTGCTCAAGGAATTGGTTTTAGATCCTTGATCAAATATAAGTTGGCTGTAGATGTTTGGGTTGATTTCTGGTATTTCAATTCTGTTCCATTGGTCTATCCTTCTGTTTCTGTACCAGTACCATGCTGTTTTGATTACAACTGCCCTGTAGTATGTCCTGAAATCTGGTATTGTGATGCCTCCGGCTTTGTTTTTGTTGTACAAGATTGCTTTAGCTATTCGAGGTCTCTTGTGCCTCCATATAAATTTCAGCACCAATTTTTTCTAGATCTGAGAAGAAGGTCTTTGATATCCTGATTGTTATTGCATTGAATCTATAAATTGCTTTTGGGAGAATGGACATTTTGATGATATTGATTCTTCCAATCCATGAGCATGGAAGATTTTTCCATTTCTTGGTATCCTCTTCTATTTCTTTCTTTAAGGTTTTGTAATTTTCATCGTAGAGATCTTTAACATCCTTGGTTAAGTTTATTCCAAGGTATTTGATTGTTTTTGTAGCTATTGTGAATGGGATTGATCTTAGAATTTCTTCCTCAGCCATGGCATTGTCTGTGTATACAAAGGCTGTTGATTTTTGTGCATTGATTTTATACCCTGCTACTTTGCCAAACTCTTCTATGAGTTCCAGTAGTCTCTTGGTAGAGTTCTTTGGGTCCCCTAAATAAAGAATCATGTCATCTGCAAAGAGGGATAGTTTGAGTTCTTCCTTCCCAATTTGTATCCCTTTAATTTCTTTTTCTTGCCTAATAGCTCTGGCTAGAACCTCCAGAACTATATTGAATAGCAGTGGTGAGAGTGGACATCCCTGTCTGGTCCCAGATCTCAGTGGAAATGCTTCCAACTTTTCCCCATTCAATAGAATGTTGGCTGTGGGTTTTTCATAGATTGCTTTGATTGTATTGAGGAATGTTCCTTCCAAACCCAGTTTGCTTAGAGTTTTCATCATGAACGGGTGTTGTATTTTATCAAATGCTTTCTCGGCATCTATTGAGAGAATCATATGGTTTTTCTTCTGCAGTCTGTTAATGTGGTGTATCACATTGATTGTCTTGCGCACATTAAACCATCCCTGCATACCAGGGATAAATCCCACTTGGTCTGGGTGGATGATCTTTCTGATGTGTTGTTGCACTCTATTGGCGAGAATTTTATTGAGGATTTTTGCATCTATGTTCATCAGGGATATTGGTCTGTAATTCTCTTTCAGTGCTGCTTCTTTTCCCGGCTTAGGAATTAAGGTGATGCTGGCTTCATAGAAAGAATTTGGGAGGATTCCCTCTTCTTCAATTGTTCTGAATAGTTTGAGAAGAATTGGAGTTAGTTCTTCTTTAAATGTCTGGTAGAATTCAGCAGTGAATCCATCTGGTCCTGGGCTTTTCTTTGTTGGGAGGGCCTTTATTACTGTTTCAATTTCTGTCTCAGTTATGGGTCTGTTTAGGTTTTCGATGTCTTCCTGGTTCAATTTAGGTAGGTTGCATGTGTCCAGGAATCTATCCATTTCTGATAGGTTTCCCTGTTTGCTGGCATACAAGTCCTTGTAGTAATTTCTGATGATTCTTTTTATTTCTGTGGTGTCTGTTGTTACATTTCCTTTTTCATCTCTGATTGTATTGATTTGGGTCTTTTCTCTTCTTTTTTTAGTTAGTTGGGCCAATGGGGTGTCAATTTTGTTTATTTTTTCAAAAAACCAGCTCCTTGTTTGGCTGATTTTTTGTAATGTTTTTCTTGATTCAATCCTGTTGATTTCTTCTCTGATTTTAATTATTTCTCTTCTCCTACTAGATTTGGGTCTGGTTTGCTGTAGGTTTTCTAGATGCTTGAGGTGAATAGAAAGCTCATCTTTTTGGTGCCTTTCCAATTTCTTGATGTAGGCACCTATTGATATAAACTTTCCTCTTAACACTGCTTTTGCTGCGTCCCATAAGTTTTGGTATGTTGTGCTGTTATCCTCATTTACTTCCAGAAAGTTTTTGATTTCTCTTTTGATTTCTTCTATGACCCATTGTTCATTCAGGAGCATGTTGTTCAATCTCCATGTGTTTGCGTATGCTCTAGGGATTCCTGAGTTGTTCATTTCCAACTTCATTCCTTTATGGTCTGAGAAGCTGCATGGTATGATTCTAATTCTTTTGAATTTGCTGAGACTTGCTTTATGGCCTAGTATGTGGTCAATCCTAGAGAAGGTTCCATGTACTGCTGAGAAGAATGTATAATCTTTAGCTGTAGGATTGAAAGTTCTGTATATATCTGTTAGATCCATTTGGGCTATAGTGTCGTTTAAATCTACTGTATCCTTGTTGATCTTCTGTCCTCTTGATCTGTCTATTTCTGAGAGTGGAGTATTGAAGTCCCCCAGTACTATTGTATTGGGGTCTAAGTCTCCCTTTAAGTCCGTTAACAAATCTTTTAGATAAACCGGTGCCCTGTAGTTAGGTGCATATACATTGATAATTGTTATATCTTCCTGTTGAATTGATCCCTTAATCATTATGTAGTGTCCCTCTTTGTCTCTCTTAATGGTTTTTGTGGTAAAGTTTATGGTGTCTGATATTGAGATGGCTACGCCTGCTCTTTTTTCATTTCTGTTGGCATGGTATATCTTTTTCCAGCCTTTCACTTTCAGTCTTTATGGATCTTTGTTGGAAAGATGTGTTTCTTGTAAGCAGCAAATAGATGGGTTTTGTTTTTTAACCCAATCAGCCAAACGGTGTCTTTTAACTGGACAGTTCAGGCCATTCACGTTCAATGTGACTAATGATAAGTGGTAACTTTGCCCTGCCATTTGCCAAAGATAAGTTCTAATATATGCTTTGAATTCCCTGTGATCTTTTGCTGTGAGCTTTCCTTCCTTGGTTTCCTTCCTTTACCTTCTTTCATATTGATGACCGTGTTTCTTTGTTTCTGTGTGTAACACATCTTTAAGCATCTTTTGTAGGGCTGGACGAGTGGCAACAAATTCTTTCAATTTCTGTTTGTTATGAAAAGTCTTTATTTCACCTTCATTCACAAATGATAGCTTTGCAGGATATAATATTCTGGGCTGGCAGTTGTTCTCTCTTAGTACCTGGGCTATATCTTGCCATTCCCTCCTAGCTTGTAGAATTTCTGATGAGAAGTCAGCTGTGAGTCTGATGGGAGATCCTCTGAGAGTAATCTGACATTTCTCTCTTGCACATTTTAGGATCTTTTCTTTATGTTTCACTGTGGAGAGTTTAATTACAACGTGCCGTGGTGAGGGTCTCTTTTCGTCGTGTTTATTAGGGGTTCTGTGAGCTTCCTGTACTAGGATTTCTCTGTCCTTCTCCAAACCTGGGAAATTTTCTGCTAATATCTCACTAAAAAGGCCTTCTAATCCTTTCTCCCTCTCCATGCCTTCAGGAACTCCTAGAACCCGAATGTTGGGTTTTTTAATAGTATCCTGAAGATTCCCGACAATATGTTTCAGATCTCTAATTTCCTCTTCTTTTCTTTGGTCTGACTGTATCCTTTCCTGTTCTCTGTCTTCTAAGTCCGAAATTCTCTCTTCTGCTTCTCCCATTCTGTTTGTAAGGCTCTCTATTGTGTTTTTCATTTGATCTATTGAATTCTTCACTTCAGTCACTATCCCAGTTTCCTGTTGTACTAGTTGTTTCGTTTCATTTTGATTCCTCCTTAATATTTCATTTTCACGAGAGAGATTTTCTATCTTGTCCATTAAGGATTTCTGTAGTTCAAGAATTTGTTTTTGAGAACTTCTTAATGTTCTTATCAATTTTTTGAGATCTGCTTCTTGCATTTCTTCTATGTCATCATCCTCATAATCTTGAATTGGGGTGTCTTTTTCATTTGAGGGCTTCATGGTGACTTCCTTGTTTTTATTACCTTGGTTTTTGCGTTTGTTATTTGTCATATTGGAGATATTTGGTTTCTTCACTGTGGTGCTTTTTCTTGTTATACTATGACTCTAGATTAAGTGGACTATCTGTTTTTGATGGAGCCTTAGGGCTTGAGATGGGTGTGGCCTGAGAGCTCTGTTTGGTGTGCCAAAGGTGACACTCCCAGGTTAGGCATGGTAAACCTCTCTCTCTCTCTCTCTCTCTCTCTCTCTCTTTTTTTTTTTTTGATTCAACAGGGAAGTTATTCTGCACAGCTGAACAAAGTTGGAGGTAGTTAGCAGGCAAATGATATACCCACAGGAGCCAGAGATCAGAAGCTCTTTCCCAAGGACCACACAGGGAATCTGTTCAGCCCTTAGAGTGGGCTCAAATTCTCCTTCAGTCTCCCACTGGGTTGCCAAAGTTACGGAATTGTAGCGTCTCTGGAGAGTGCTCACGTGAATTCCGTGAGTTCTCTCCCCACCCCCGTCTCTTTTTTCACAGTCTCAGTTCAGTAGCACCATAAATTTACTAAGTCCTAATCTCCTGTTAATTCGCCCCACCCAGAGTCAGGTTTTACTGCTAGGCTCAGGGCCGGTGCAGACCTGAGGTCGCTCTGCTTATGATGTATGTCCAAGATGGCGCCTGCTCTTTGTCTTGCTCGCCCTTGAGAGGTGAGCGGAGAGAGAGAAACCCGAGTCCATACCAGTCACCTTTTTTTTTTTCCCTCTCTCTCTCTTCCAGTTAGCTTGGTGAAGTCCCCCCCGCCCCGGGGGTCGTTCCCTCTAGTCTCCTCTCTCCGCTTGCCTACCGGTGTCTCGGGTTATTGAGGTTCGGCTCACCTCGCGTTCCAGCGCTGGTGTGTTGAGTCTGCCGCTGATGTCCCGAACTGTGGGCTCCCACGCTCTCCACGCAGGTCTGCTCCCCTTCCAGCGCCGATGTGTGGACTCGGAGCCCTGGACTTCCCAAGTCTCCCCGCTGTTGCACTCCCCTTCGAGCACTTGCGCGCAGACCCTGCAGCTTGCGCAGCTCAGTCCCGCGGCTCGGCTTCCGCGGCTCAGTCCCGCGGCTCGGTCCTGCGGTTCGGCTTTCGCACGCGGTGGGCGACCTTGTTCTCCCAGTAGGTCCTCCGATTCACGCCAACTGGATCCAGAAGAGTTTTGTCTGCAATATTTTCCTGGTTCTTTTTTCTGAGGCTACCGTAACTCCCCTTTTATTAAACCAAATTTTCCCGGACTATCGGTGCACGCCCTCACTATTCCGCCATCTTGGCTCCGCCCCAGGAATCAGAAATTTATGGAAGATATTTGGACCCTGTCACTCTAGTGGATGCAC